>NC_091365.1:8637514-8840014 GCF_038502225.1 Cherax quadricarinatus
CCAGGGAGTAATACCAGTTATGAGATGACGGTTACCAGGGAGTAATACCAGTTATGAGATGACGGTTACCAGGGAGTAATACCAGTTATGAGATGACGGTTACCAGGGAGTAATACCAGTTATGAGGTCACGGTTACCAGGGAGTAATACCAGTTATGAGATGACGGTTACCAGGGAGTAATACCAGTTATGAGATGACGGTTACCAGGGAGTAATACCAGTTATGAGGTCACGGTTACCAGGGAGTAATACCAGTTATGAGATGACGGTTACCAGGGAGTAATACCAGTTATGAGATGACGGTTACCAGGGAGTAATACCAGTTATGAGGTCACGGTTACCAGGGAGTAATACCAGTTATGAGATGACGGTTACCAGGGAGTAATACCAGTTATGAGATGACGGTTACCAGGGAGTAATACCAGTTATGAGGTCACGGTTACCAGGGAGTAATACCAGTTATGAGATGACGGTTACCAGGGAGTAATACCAGTTATGAGATGACGGTTACCAGGGAGTAATACCAGTTATGAGGTCACGGTTACCAGGGAGTAATACCAGTTATGAGATCACGGTTACCAGGGAGTAATACCAGTTATGAGGTCACGGTTACCAGGGAGTAATACCAGTTATGAGGTCACGGTTACCAGGGAGTAATACCAGTTATGAGATGACGGTTACCAGGGAGTAATACCAGTTATGAGGTCACGGTTACCAGGGAGTAATACCAGTTATGAGGTCACGGTTACCAGGGAGTAATACCAGTTATGAGGTCACGGTTACCAGGGAGTAATACCAGTTATGAGATCACGGTTACCAGGGAGTAATACCAGTTATGAGATGACGGTTACCAGGGAGTAATACCAGTTATGAGATGACGGTTACCAGGGAGTAATACCAGTTATGAGATGACGGTTACCAGGGAGTAATACCAGTTATGAGGTCACGGTTACCAGGGAGTAATACCAGTTATGAGGTCACGGTTACCAGGGAGTAATACCAGTTATGAGATGACGGTTACCAGGGAGTAATACCAGTTATGAGATGACGGTTACCAGGGAGTAATAACAGTTATGAGGTCACGGTTACCAGGGAGTAATACCAGTTATGAGGTCACGGTTACCAGGGAGTAATACCAGTTATGAGGTCATGGTTACCAGGGAGTAATACCAGTTATGAGGTCACGGTTACCAGGGAGTAATACCAGTTATGAGGTCACGGTTACCAGGGAGTAATACCAGTTATGAGGTCATGGTTACCAGGGAGTAATACCAGTTATGAGGTCACGGTTACCAGGGAGTAATACCAGTTATGAGATCACGGTTACCAGGGAGTAATACCACTTATGAGATCACGGTTACCAGGGAGTAATAAGAGTTATGAGAACACGGTTACCAGGGAGTAATACCAGTTATGAGATCACGGTTACCAGGGAGTAATACCAGTTATGAGATGACGGTTACCAGGGAGTAATACCAGTTATGAGATGACGGTTACCAGGGAGTAATACCAGTTATGAGGTCACGGTTACCAGGGAGTAATACCAGTTATGAGATAACGGTTACCAGGGAGTAATACCAGTTATGAGATGACGGTTACCAGGGAGTAATACCAGTTATGAGGTCACGGTTACCAGGGAGTAATACCAGTTATGAGGTCACGGTTACCAGGGAGTAATACCAGTTATGAGGTCACGGTTACCAGGGAGTAATACCAGTTATGAGATCACGGTTACCAGGGAGTAATACCAGTTATGAGATCACGGTTACCAGGGAGTAATACCAGTTATGAGATCACGGTTACCAGGGAGTAATACCAGTTATAAGATAAGGGTTACGAGGGAGTAATACCAGTTATGAGATCACGGTTACCAGGGAGTAATACCAGTTATGAGATCACGGTTACCAGGGAGTAATACCAGTTATGAGATCACGGTTACCAGGGAGTAATACCAGTTATGAGATCACGGTTACCAGGGAGTAATACCAGTTATAAGATAAGGGTTACGAGGGAGTAATACCAGGGTTACCTGTGTGATGTACGTTACCAAGCACCACAATAGCCACTAAAATACTGCTCAACAGTGAAACGCAAGAAAACAGTTGTGGGAAAACAATAGAGTTATCGTAAACTCTCATTAGTCCTCCTATACAATAACCAATTTACTTAAGCACGCAACTGACCTTCCAAAAATAAATGTCTGATAGACTTATTTCAGAACTGTGTTGGTAGTGAGCAACGCGGTTTAATATGTATATCATCTACGAAAAAAATACCACAGTGAATATAGGTAATAAAACCTGAGCGCTTAATGTGCTTAAACCTCTCTCTCCCCCCCCCCACCTCAAGGAAGGTTCCTTGATGCTGGTGAGGGGCTCTTGATCTAGGAAATTGGATCCTTGATCCAGTTAGATGAAGTGAACCTAAATGCCTTCCATTACCCTCCCCCTATCCACAGGTGCTGTATAATTCCTACAGGTTTAACGCTTCCCGTAATAATTTTTTTTTTTTTATTATCACACCGGCCGATTCCCACCAAGGCAGGGTGGCCCGAAAAAGAAAAACTTTCACCATCATTCACTCCATCACTGTCTTGCCAGAAGGGTGCTCCACACTCAGGTTATATTTCGATTTTCACTGTGGTATTTTTTTTTTCATGTTTGCAATCACGCGTTTTATTATTTCTTCCATATATAATCTATCATCATTTCCTTATATATATTTACAAAATTTTAAGGCTCTTTAAGTCTTTACTTGTGTTATTAGTTGAAGAAAAAATATTCTTTACCCTTAATAATATGCAAAAATCGCTCCTATGTTGCAATCAACACACCAGGAGCTTGCAATGTTGCAGGAAAGAGGATGAAATCCAAGCAAACACGTTCAGAGAAAGCTTTTTTTTGCTATTAATGTGACGGTGCTTTTTGGAGGTCAAGAGTGAACCCCAAGAATTGACTCACGTCTGAGGAAGATTGTCTACAGTACTGCATGGCTTCTGAGGAAGATTGTCTACAGTACTGCCTGGCGTCTGAGGAAGACTGTCTACAGTACTGCCTGGCGTCTGAGGAAGATTATCTACAGTACTGCCTGGCGTCTGAGGAAGATTGTCTACAGTACTGCCTGGCGTCTGAGGAAGATTATCTACAGTACTGCCTGGCGTCTGAGGAAGATTGTCTACAGTACTGCCTGGCGTCTGAGGAAGATTGTCTACAGTGCTGCCTGGTGTCTGAGGAAGATTGTCTACAGTACTGCCTGGCGTCTGAGGAAGATTGTCTACAGTACTGCCTGGCGTCTGAGGAAGATTGTCTACAGTACTGCCTGGCGTCTGAGGAAGATTATCTACAGTACTCCTTGGCGTCTGAGGAAGATTGTCTACAGTACTGCCTGGCGTCTGAGGAAGATTATCTACAGTACTGCCTGGCGTCTGAGGAAGACTGTCTACAGTACTGCCTGACCTCTGAGGAAGATTGTCCACAGTACTGCCTGGCGTCTGAGGAAGATTGTCTACAGTACTGCCTGACGTCTGAGGAATATTGTCTACAGTACTGCCTGGCGTCTGAGGAAGATTGTCTACAGTGCTGCCTGGCGTCTGACGAAGATTATCTACAGTACTGCCTGGCGTCTGAGGAAGATTGTCTACAGTACTGCCTGGCGTCTGAGGAAGATTATCTACAGTACTGCCTGGCGTCTGAGGAAGATAGTCTACAGTACTGCCTGGCGTCTGAGGAAGATTATCTACAGTACTGCCTGGCGTCTGAGGAAGATTGTCTACAGTACTGCCTGGCGTCTAAGGAATATTCTCTACAGTACTGCCTGGTGTCTGAGGAAGGTTGTCTACAGTACTGCCTGGTGCCTGAGGAAGATTGTCTACAGTACTGCCTGGCGTCTGAGGAATATTATCTACAGTACTGCCTGGCGTCTGAGGAAGATTGCCTACAGTACTGCCTGGCGTCTGAGGAAGATTATCTACAGTACTGCCTGGCGTCTGAGGAAGACTGTCTACAGTACTGCCTGACGTCTGAGGAAGATTGTCTACAGTACTGTATGGCGTCTGAGGAAGATTGTCTACAGTACTGCCTGACGTCTGAGGAAGATTATCTACACTACTGCCTGGCGTCTGAGGAAGATTATCTACAGTACTGCCTGGCGTCTGGGGAAGACTTTCTACAGTACTGCCTGACGTCTGAGGAAGATTGTCTACAGTACTGCCTGGCGTCTGAGGAAGATTGTCTACAGTACTGCCTGGCGTCTGAGGAAGATTGTCTACAGTACTGCCTGACGTCTGAGGAAGATTGTCTACAGTACTGCCTGGCGTCTGAGGAAGATTGTCTACAGTACGGCCTGGCGTCTGAGGAAGATTGTCTACAGTACTGCCTGGCGTCTGAGGAAGATTGTCTACAGTACTGCCTGACGTCTGAGGAAGATTGTCTACAGTACTGCCTGGCGTCTGAGGAAGATTGTCTACAGTACTGCCTGGCGTTTGAGGAAGACTGTCTACAGTACTGCCTGACATCTGAGGAAGATTGTCTACAGTACTGCCTGACGTCTGAGGAAGACTGTCTACAGTACTGCCTGACGTCTGAGGAAGATTGTCTACAGTACTGCCTGGCTTCTGAGGAAGATTGTCTACAGCACTGCCTGACGTCTGAGGAAGATTGTCTACAGTACTGCCTGGCGTCTGAGGAAGATTGTCTACAGTACTGCCTGGCGTCTGAGGAAGATTGTCTACAGTACTGCCTGGCTTCTGAGGAAGATTGTCTACAGTACTGCCTGACGTCTGAGGAAGATTGTCTACAGTACTGCCTGGCGTCTGAGGAAGACTGTCTACAGTACTGCCTGGCGTCTGAGGAAGACTGTCTACAGTACTGCCTGACGTCTGAGGAAGACTTGTCTACAGTACTGCCTGACGTCTGAGGAAGATTGTCTACAGTACTGCCTGGCGTCTGAGGAAGATTGTCTACAGTACTGCCTGGTGTCTGAGGAAGACTGTCTACAGTACTGCCTGGCTTCAGAGGAAGACTGTCTACAGTACTGCCTGGCGTCTGAAGAAGACTGTCTACAGTACTGCCTGGCGTCTGAGGAAGACTGTCTACAGTACTGCCTGGCGTCTGAGAAAGACTGTCTACAGTACTGCCTGACGTCTGAGGAAGACTTGTCTACAATACTGCCTGACGTCTGAGGAAGATTGTCTACATTACTGCCTGGCGTCTGAAGAAGACTGTCTACAGTACTGCCTGGCGTCTGAGGAAGACTGTCTACAGTACTGCCTGGCTTCTGACGAAGACTGTCTACAGTACTGCCTGGCGTCTGAAGAAGACTCTACAGTACTGCCTGGCGTCTGAGGAAGACTGTCTACAGTACTGCCTGGCGTCTGAGGAAGATTGTCTACAGTACTGCCTGGCGTCTGAGGAAGACTGTCTACAGTACTGCCTGGCTTCTGAGGAAGACTGTCTACAGTACTGCCTGGCGTCTGAGGAAGACTGTCTACAGTACTCCCTGGCGTCTGAGGAAGACTGTCTACAGTACTGTCTGGCTTCTGAGGAAGACTATCTACAATACTGCCTGGCTTCTGAGGAAGATTGTCTACAGTACTGCCTGGCTTCTGAGGAAGATTGTCTACAGTACTGCCTGACGTCTGAGGAAGATTGTCTACAGTACTGCCTGGCGTCTGAGGAAGATTGTCTACAGTACTGCCTGGCGTCTGAGGAAGATTGTCTACAGTACTGCCTGGCGTCTGAGGAAGATGGTCTACAGTACTGCCTGACGTCTGAGGAAGATTATCTACACTACTGCCTGGCGTCTGAGGAAGATTATCTACAGTACTGCCCGGCGTCTGGGGAAGACTGTCTACAGTACTGCCTGACGTCTGAGGAAGATTGTCTACAGTACTGCCTGGCGTCTGAGGAAGATTGTCTACAGTACTGCCTGGCGTCTGAGGAAGATTGTCTACAGTACTGCCTGACGTCTGAGGAAGACTGTCTACAGTACTGCCTGGCGTCTGAGGAAGATTGTCTACAGTACTGCCTGGCGTCTGAGGAAGATTGTCTACAGTACTGCCTGACGTCTGAGGAAGATTGTCTACAGTACTGCCTGACGTCTGAGAAAGACTGTCTACAGTACTGCCTGACGTCTGAGGAAGATTGTCTACAGTACTGCCTGACGTCTGAGGAAGATTGTCTACAGTACTGCCTGACGTCTGAGGAAGATTGTCTACAGTACTGCCTGACGTCTGAGGAAGACTGTCTACAGTACTGCCTGACGTCTGAGGAAGACTGTCTACAGTACTGCCTGGCGTCTGAGGAAGATTGTCTACAGTACTGCCTGACGTCTGAGGAAGATTGTCTACAGTACTGCCTGACGTCTGAGGAAGATTGTCTACAGTACTGCCTGTCGTCTGAGGAAGATTGTCTACAGTACTGCCTGACGTCTGAGGAAGACTGTCTACAGTACTGCCTGACGTCTGAGGAAGATTGTCTACAGTACTGCGTGGCGTCTGAGGAAGACTATCTACAGTACTGCCTGGCGTCTGAGAAAGACTGTCTACAGTACTGCCTGACGTCTGAGGAAGATTGTCTACAGTACTGCCTGACGTCTGAGGAAGATTGTCTACAGTACTGCCTGGCGTCTGAGGAAGATTGTCTACAGTACTGCCTGGTGTCTGAGGAAGACTGTCTACAGTACTGCCTGGCGTCTGAGGAAGACTGTCTACAGTACTGCCTGGCGTCTGAGGAAGACTGTCTACAGTACTGCCTGGCGTCTGAGGAAGACTGTCTACAGTACTGCCTGGCGTCTGAGGAAGACTGTCTACAGTACTGCCTGACGTCTGAGGAAGACTGTCTACAGTACTGCCTGACGTCTGAGGAAGATTGTCTACAGTACTGCCTGGTGTTTGAGGAAGACTGTCTACAGTACTGCCTGACGTCTGAGGAAGATTGTCTACAGTACTGCCTGGCTTCTGAGGAAGACTGTCTACAGTACTGCCTGGCGTCTGAAGAAGACTCTACAGTACTGCCTGGCGTCTGAGGAAGACTGTCTACAGTACTGCCTGGCGTCTGAGGAAGATTGTCTACAGTACTGCCTGGCGTCTGAGGAAGACTGTCTACAGTACTGCCTGGCTTCTGAGGAAGACTGTCTACAGTACTGCCTGGCGTCTGAGGAAGACTGTCTACAGTACTCCCTGGCGTCTGAGGAAGACTGTCTACAGTACTGTCTGGCTTCTGAGGAAGACTATCTACAATACTGCCTGGCTTCTGAGGAAGATTGTCTACAGTACTGCCTGGCTTCTGAGGAAGATTGTCTACAGTACTGCCTGACGTCTGAGGAAGATTGTCTACAGTACTGCCTGGCGTCTGAGGAAGATTGTCTACAGTACTGCCTGGCGTCTGAGGAAGATTGTCTACAGTACTGCCTGGCTTCTGAGGAAGATTGTCTACAGTACTGCCTGGCTTCTGAGGAAGATTGTCTACAGTACTGCCTGGCTTCTGAGGAAGATTGTCTACAGTACTGCCTGGCTTCTGAGGAAGATTGTCTACAGTACTGCCTGGCTTCTGAGGAAGATTGTCTACAGTACTGCCTGGCGTCTGAGGAAAACTGTCTACAGTACTGCCTGGCGTCTGAGAAAGACTGTCTACAGTACTGCCTGACGTCTGAGGAAGACTTGTCTACAATACTGCCTGACGTCTGAGGAAGATTGTCTACAGTACTGCCTGGCGTCTGAGGAAGATTGTCTACAGTACTGCCTGACGTCTGAGGAATATTGTCTACAGTACTGCCTGGCGTCTGAGGAAGATTGTCTACAGTGCTGCCTGGTGTCTGAGGAAGATTGTCTACAGTACTGCTTGGCGTCTGAGGAAGACTGTCTACAGTACTGCCTGGCGTCTGAGGAAGACTGTCTACAGTACTGCCTGGCGTCTGAGGAAGATTGTCTACAGTGCTGCCTGGTGTCTGAGGAAGATTGTCTACAGTACTGCCTGACGTCTGAGGAAGATTGTCTACAGTACTGCCTGGCGTCTGAGGAAGATTGTCTACAGTACTGCCTGGCGTCTGAGGAAGACTGTCTACAGTACTGCCTGGCGTCTGAGGAAGACTGTCTACAGTACTGCCTGGCGTCTGAGGAAGACTGTCTACAGTACTGCCTGGCGTCTGAGGAAGACTGTCTACAGTACTGCCTGGCGTCTGAGGAAGACTGTCTACAGTACTGCCTGGCGTCTGAGGAAGACTGTCTACAGTACTGCCTGGCGTCTGAGGAAGACTGTCTACAGTACTGCCTGGCGTCTGAGGAAGACTGTCTACAGTACTGCCTGGCGTCTGAGGAAGACTGTCTACAGTACTGCCTGGCTTCTGAGGAAGACTGTCTACAGTACTGCCTGGCGTCTGAGGAAGACTGTCTACAGTACTGCCTGGCGTCTGAGGAAGACTGTCTACAGTACTGCCTGGCGTCTGAGGAAGACTGTCTACAGTACTGCCTGGCTTCTGAGGAAGACTGTCTACAGTACTGCCTGGCTTCTGAGGAAGACTGTCTACAGTACTGCCTGGCGTCTGAGGAAGACTGTCTACAGTACTGCCTGGCGTCTGAGGAAGACTGTCTACAGTACTGCCTGGCGTCTGAGGAAGACTGTCTACAGTACTGCCTGGCGTCTGAGGAAGACTGTCTACAGTACTGCCTGGCGTCTGAGGAAGACTGTCTACAGTACTGCCTGGCTTCTGAGGAAGACTGTCTACAGTACTGCCTGGCTTCTGAGGAAGACTGTCTACAGTACTGCCTGGCGTCTGAGGAAGACTGTCTACAGTACTGCCTGGCGTCTGAGGAAGACTGTCTACAGTACTGCCTGGCTTCTGAGGAAGACTGTCTACAGTACTGCCTGGCGTCTGAGGAAGATTGTCTACAGTACTGCCTGGCGTCTGAGGAAGACTGTCTACAGTACTGCCTGGCTTCTGAGGAAGACTGTCTACAGTACTGCCTGGCGTCTGAGGAAGACTGTCTACAGTACTGCCTGGCGTCTGAGGAAGACTGTCTACAGTACTGCCTGGCGTCTGAGGAAGACTGTCTACAGTACTGCCTGGCTTCTGAGGAAGACTGTCTACAGTACTGCCTGGCGTCTGAGGAAGACTGTCTACAGTACTGCCTGGCGTCTGAGGAAGACTGTCTACAGTACTGCCTGGCTTCTGAGGAAGACTGTCTACAGTACTGCCTGGCGTCTACAGTACTGCCTGGCGTCTGAGGAAGATTGTCTACAGTACTGCCTGGTGTCTGAGGAAGACTGTCTACAGTACTGCCTGGCGTCTGAGGAAGATTGTCTACAGTACTGCCTGGCGTCTGAGGAAGACTGTCTACAGTACTGCCTGGCGTCTGAGGAAGACTGTCTACAGTACTGCCTGGCTTCTGAGGAAGACTGTCTACAGTACTGCCTGGCGTCTGAGGAAGACTGTCTACAGTACTGCCTGGCGTCTGAGGAAGACTGTCTACAGTACTGCCTGGCTTCTGAGGAAGACTGTCTACAGTACTGCCTGGCGTCTGAGGAAGACTGTCTACAGTACTGCCTGGCGTCTGAGGAAGACTGTCTACAGTACTGCCTGGCTTCTGAGGAAGACTGTCTACAGTACTGCCTGGCGTCTGAGGAAGACTGTCTACAGTACTGCCTGGCGTCTGAGGAAGACTGTCTACAGTACTGCCTGGCTTCTGAGGAAGACTGTCTACAGTACTGCCTGGCGTCTGAGGAAGACTGTCTACAGTACTGCCTGGCTTCTGAGGAAGACTGTCTACAGTACTGCCTGGCGTCTGAGGAAGACTGTCTACAGTACTGCCTGGCGTCTGAGGAAGACTGTCTACAGTACTGCCTGGCTTCTGAGGAAGACTGTCTACAGTACTGCCTGGCGTCTGAGGAAGACTGTCTACAGTACTGCCTGGCTTCTGAGGAAGACTGTCTACAGTACTGCCTGGCTTCTGAGGAAGACTGTCTACAGTACTGCCTGGCGTCTGAGGAAGACTGTCTACAGTACTGCCTGGCGTCTGAGGAAGACTGTCTACAGTACTGCCTGGCGTCTGAGGAAGACTGTCTACAGTACTGCCTGGCTTCTGAGGAAGACTGTCTACAGTACTGCCTGGCTTCTGAGGAAGACTGTCTACAGTACTGCCTGGCGTCTGAGGAAGACTGTCTACAGTACTGCCTGGCGTCTGAGGAAGACTGTCTACAGTACTGCCTGGCTTCTGAGGAAGACTGTCTACAGTACTGCCTGGCTTCTGAGGAAGACTGTCTACAGTACTGCCTGGCGTCTGAGGAAGACTGTCTACAGTACTGCCTGGCGTCTGAGGAAGACTGTCTACAGTACTGCCTGGCGTCTGAGGAAGACTGTCTACAGTACTGCCTGGCTTCTGAGGAAGACTGTCTACAGTACTGCCTGGCGTCTGAGGAAGACTGTCTACAGTACTGCCTGGCTGGCGTCTGAGGAAGACTGTCTACAGTACTGCCTGGCGTCTGAGGAAGACTGTCTACAGTACTGCCTGGCGTCTGAGGAAGACTGTCTACAGTACTGCCTGGCTTCTGAGGAAGACTGTCTACAGTACTGCCTGGCGTCTGAGGAAGACTGTCTACAGTACTGCCTGGCTTCTGAGGAAGACTGTCTACAGTACTGCCTGGCTTCTGAGGAAGACTGTCTACAGTACTGCTTCTGGCTACTGCCTGGCGTCTGAGGAAGACTGTCTACAGTACTGCCTCTGTCTACAGTACTGCCTGGCTTCTGAGGAGACTGTCTAAGACTGTCTACAGTACTGCCTGGCGTCTGAGGAAGACTGTCTACAGTACTGCCTGGCGTCTGAGGAAGACTGTCTACAGTACTGCCTGGCGTCTGAGGAAGACTGTCTACAGTACTGCCTGGCGTCTGAGGAAGACTGTCTACAGTACTGCCTGGCGTCTGAGGAAGACTGTCTACAGTACTGCCTGGCGTCTGAGGAAGACTGTCTACAGTACTGCCTGGCTTCTGAGGAAGACTGTCTACAGTACTGCCTGGCGTCTGAGGAAGACTGTCTACAGTACTGCCTGGCGTCTGAGGAAGACTGTCTACAGTACTGCCTGGCGTCTGAGGAAGACTGTCTACAGTACTGCCTGGCGTCTGAGGAAGACTGTCTACAGTACTGCCTGGCGTCTGAGGAAGACTGTCTACAGTACTGCCTGGCGTCTGAGGAAGACTGTCTACAGTACTGCCTGGCGTCTGAGGAAGACTGTCTACAGTACTGCCTGGCTTCTGAGGAAGACTGTCTACAGTACTGCCTGGCGTCTGAGGAAGACTGTCTACAGTACTGCCTGGCTTCTGAGGAAGACTGTCTACAGTACTGCCTGGCTTCTGAGGAAGACTGTCTACAGTACTGCCTGGCTTCTGAGGAAGACTGTCTACAGTACTGCCTGGCTTCTGAGGAAGACTGTCTACAGTACTGCCTGGCTTCTGAGGAAGACTGTCTATAGTACTGCCTGGCGTCTATGGAAGACTGTCTACAGTACTGCCTGGCGTCTGAGGAAGACTGTCTACAGTACTGCCTGGCTTCTGAGGAAGACTGTCTACAGTACTGCCTGGCTTCTGAGGAAGACTGTCTACAGTACTGCCTGGCGTCTAAGGAAGACTGTCTACAGTACTGCCTGGCGTCTGAGGAAGACTGTCTACAGTACTGCCTGGCGTCTGAGGAAGACTGTCTACAGTACTGCTTGGCGTCTGAGGAAGACTGTCTACAGTACTGCCTGGCGTCTAAGGAAGACTGTCTACAGTACTGCCTGGCGTCTGAGGAAGACTGTCTACAGTACTGCCTGGCGTCTGAGGAAGACTGTCTACAGTACTGCCTGGCTTCTGAGGAAGACTGTCTACAGTACTGCCTGGCGTCTGAGGAAGACTGTCTACAGTACTGCCTGGCGTCTGAGGAAGACTGTCTACAGTACTGCCTGGCTTCTGAGGAAGACTGTCTACAGTACTGCCTGGCGTCTGAGGAAGACTGTCTACAGTACTGCCTGACGTCTGAGGAAGACTGTCTACAGTACTGCCTGGCTTCTGAGGAAGACTGTCTACAGTACTGCCTGGCGTCTAAGGAAGACTGTCTACAGTACTGCCTGGCGTCTAAGGAAGACTGTCTACAGTACTGCCTGGCGTCTAAGGAAGACTGTCTACAGTACTGCCTGGCGTCTAAGGAAGACTGTCTACAGTACTGCCTGACGTCTGAGGAAGACTGTCTACAGTACTGCCTGGCGTCTAAGGAAGACTGTCTACAGTACTGCCTGACGTCTGAGGAAGACTGTCTACAGTACTGCCTCGTGTCTGGAAAAAGTTTTAAACAGATTAGAGTCATTTCGATGTTTTATGGTGTTCACGAATGACGCAGAGAGAGAGAGAGAGAGAGAGAGAGAGAGAGAGAGAGAGAGAGAGAGAATTTCCTAAGAAATATATGTATACCTCATAAAGATTAATTATTCCCAAGCGTAAACACTTAGTTTGGACGTCATAAATTTACCCCCGGAGCAACGGGTGGCAATTTAATGACTCGCCCTCAAACTTGTGAACACACCTGTCTTGCAGTCTGCGGCCCCTGTATTGAACCCAAAGAACCCGGGTTCGAATCCAGAACGTAGCGAGCTGTTGGGAACAAGTGGTCTGGAACCAGGACAAAGGTGTCAGTGGTCCCCGGAATCGACCACACGTAAGCTTCCATAAACATCTAGTGACGTAATGGTTGCTTGGCAGAAGTCTTTGTTGACGAAAGGTGTCCCTGTGTTGAGCCTTATTATCTGATAGCACAACCTAAGGTAATATAACCTAACACAATGTAATCTAGTAATACCTAACCTGGTATTGAGGCATTATTGGGTACCATACCACGTTGAACGCACCACTTCTCATCCGATCAGCGAAGTTAAGCAAAGTTGGGTTTGGTTAGTATTTCGATGGGTGACCGCCTAGGAACACCAAATGCTTTTGGCATAAATCTTTCCCTGATCCACCATGAGGCCTGGTCTCGGACCGAGCCGCGGGGGTGTTGACCCTCGAAACCCTCTCCAGGTAAACCTTCGGCCTTTTAGGTAAGATAAAGAACAGGAATGGCTGGAAGAGTACTCTTGACCTCCAAAGATGGGCCAGTAGTCCTGCACCGGTCTTATTTCAGCATGATATAATTTTTGCACAGAGATGGGTGGCATTTAGTTGTGCTTGCAGAAAGAACATAGTTATGCTACAACTGAAACAGTCTTTGGGAAAAATATACTGTGAACTTTACACCGTCAGATCAAGCTCTGAAATTATCGTTCATAGCTGAGCTATTTTCGCGTGGCATGAAGAGTGATTATCGTGGCCTCGATAAATTTACTAGCAGAGACTCGGGTGACAATTTAATAACTCGAGAGAGAGAGCTAAACGAATGCAAACGTGTGTTGAGGTTTGCCTTGTAGGTCGCATTGACCGGTGCTAGGTAGAGCTGGAGCATAATGAGAAGCTGAGGGAATAGAAGGGAAGCACCGGGAGAGGAAACAAGGATAGGGAGAAGTGGTAAATAAAGACGGGCGAGGATGTGTAAATGAAGGAATGGAAGATTAGAAGGGGTAAATGAGGAGAGGAAAGTTGGGACGGGAGAAGAGTGACAGGGAAGTCAGTAAAGAGGGAAGAATGACATAGATACGCGACCCAAAAGAAACTGGAAGAGGGGGAATAACACAGAAGTTCTCAATGACGATTCTCTTACAATATAAGATTAAATAACTAAACAAATATAGAATAACAGAGAAAACACAACAGTAAATGAAGCAGCAACATTTGCTGTTTAACTTCTGCTTAACTTACCCTTGAAGCAATTCCGCTATCCACATGTTGACAGTTTTTATTCTCAAACATTGAAAAAAAAAATATTTGTCGTACCTTTACTCTGCTGCCGTTGTTTACACGCGCATACTTTTCATAACTCAAAGTTTGTGTTGTTGGCTTTTTTTTTTTCCCCAAAGTCTGCGATGTGTTTGGCGAAATTTGTTGATTTCTGTGAAAAGTCGAGGTCTTGAATCAGCTGGGGTACCTCACAGCGACAGTGCTGCAGTGGGTACGTACCCTCTTAGTGCTGGGGTACCTCACAACCACAGTGCTACAGTGGGTACGAACCCTCTTAGTGCTGGGGTACCTCACAACCACAGTGCTGCAGTGGGTACGTACCCTCTTAGTGCTGGGGTACCTCACAACGACAGTGCTGCAGTGGGTACGTACCCTCTTAGTGCTGGGGTACCTCACAACGACAGTGCTGCAGTGGGTACGTACCCTCTTAGTGCTGGGGTACCTCACAACCACAGTGCTGCAGTGGGTACGTACCCTCTTAGTGCTGGGGTACCTCACAACCGCAGTGCTACAGTGGGTACGAACCCTCTTAGTGCTGGGATACCTCACAACCACAGTGCTGCAGTGGGTACGTACCCTCTTAGTGCTGGGGTACCTCACAACTGCAGTGCTACAGTGGGTACGTACCCTCTTAGTGCTGGGGTACCTCACAACGACAGTGCTGCAGTGGGTACGTACCCTCTTAGTGCTGGGGTACCTCACAACCACAGTGCTGCAGTGGGTACGTACCCTCTTAGTGCTGGGGTACCTCACAACTGCAGTGCTACAGTGGGTACGTACCCTCTTAGTGCTGGGGTACCTCACAACGACAGTGCTGCAGTGGGTACGTACCCTCTTAGTGCTGGGGTACCTCACAACCACAGTGCTGCAGTGGGTACGTACCCTCTTAGTGCTGGGGTACCTCACAACCGCAGTGCTACAGTGGGTACGAACCCTCTTAGTGCTGGGATACCTCACAACCACAGTGCTGCAGTGGGTACGTACCCTCTTAGTGCTGGGGTACCTCACAACCACAGTGCTGCAGTGGGTACGTACCCTCTTAGTGCTGGGGTACCTCACAACCGCAGTGCTGCATTGGGTACGTACCCTCTTAGTGCTGGGGTACCTCACAACCGCAGTGCTACAGTGGGTACGTAGAGTACGTACCCTCTTAGTGTTGGGGTACCTCACAACCGCAGTGCTACAGTGGGTACGTACACTCTTAGTGCTGGGGTACCTCACAACCGCAGTGCTGCAGTGGGTACGTACCCTCTTAGTGCTGGGGTACCTCACAACTGCAGTGCTACAGTGGGTACGTACCCTCTTAGTGCTGGGGTACCTCATAACCGCAGTGCTGCAGTGGGTACGTACCCTCTTAGTGCTGTAGTACCTCACAACCGCAGTGCTGCAGTGGGTACGTACCCTCTTAGTGCTGGGGTACCTCACAACCACAGTGCTGCAGTGGGTACGTACCCTCTTAGTGCTGGGGTACCTCACAACCGCAGTGCTGCAGTGGGTACGTACCCTCTTAGTGCTGGGGTACCTCACAACTGCAGTGCTACAGTGAGTACGTACCCTCTTAGTGCTGGGGTACCTCACAACCGCAGTGCTGCAGTGGGTACGTACCCTCTTAGTGCTGGAGTACCTCACAACCGCAGTGCTGCAGTGGGTACGTACCCTCTTAGTGCTGGAGTACCTCACAACCGCAGTGCTACACTGGGTACGTACCCTCTTAGTGCTAGGGTACCTCACAACCACAGTGCTACACTGGGTACGTACCCTCTTAGTGCTGGGGTACCTCACAACCACAGTGCTACACTGGGTACGTACCCTCTTAGTGCTGGGGTACCTCACAACCACAGTGCTACACTGGGTACGTGCCCTCTTAGTGCTTGGGTACCTCACAACCACAGTGCTACACTGGGTACGTACCCTCTTAGTGCTGGGGTACCTCACAACCACAGTGCTACACTGGGTACGTACCCTCTTAGTGCTGGGGTACCTCACAAGCGCAGTGCTACACTGGGTACGTACCCTCTTAGTGCTGGGGTACCTCACAACCACAGTGCTACAATGGGTACGTAGAGTACGTACTCTCTTAGTGCTGGGGTACAGCACGTACATCAAATGTGTCGAGCCTAACTGTATACACTTTCTTAGTCCTGGAAAAGCACTAATTACAGCATCTGTTGGTGATCTTTACCCCGTGTACCCCGTCGTAGTAATGGTAGTAGTAATAGTGGTGGTGGTGGCGATAGTGGTAGTAGTAGTAGTAGTAATGAAGAAAAAGGCACAATACTGTGACTGGAACAATTCATTAATAATCCGCATGTAGGAGCAAGAAGCTCATGACGACGTTCCAGTCCGACTTCGATTACTGACTAGTGATCCTCAATGGACTTAAACGTAATCATAAGCTTCTTTCTCCTATGTGCGGGTTGTGTAATAATAAGTATGTGAGCAAAATTAAAAATAAAATGTCTTCTGTTGTGTGGGTCAGAAAGTACAACACTCTGAATATATGAGGTTCAGTGTCATACTAACCTCTGGGAAGAACCAGTTCCCAGCAGCCCAGCTCAGGCTCGCTAATATTATTCTTGGGTGACGCTTCTAGTGTCACTGACCGAAATTGAGGACTTTTATTAATTGTGCGCTTTGTGCTTGTGGAGCGCATACCTTGTGTGGGATGGTTGAAGGCTCGAGGCTCCGTCCTTTGGCACTCACGAGAGTGGGAAAGGATAAATATTGTGATTACTGCCACGGCATCCTGTGGTGATGTGTGTGAATTGTTTCAATGATTGTTTGGCGGTGATTATTGTTGAGGTAAGAAGTGGTGTGGTATTTTGTGTTGTCAGGAACACGGAAGAAAGTCTGAAGATTTTGAATAGTTTTGACCTGGTACATTGTTCAGTGCTGTGACCTGATACCTTACTCAGTGCTGTGACCTGATAAATTACTCAGTGCTGTGACCTGATAGATCACTCTGTATTGTGACCTGGTTGGTTACTTAGTGCTGTGACCTGATAGATCACTCTGTTTTGTGACCTGGTAGGTTGCTCAGTGCTGTGATCTGATACATTACTCAGTGCTGTGACCTGATAGATCACTCTGTATTGTGACCTGGTTGGTTACTCAGTGCTGTGACCTGATAGATCACTCTGTATTGTGACCTGGTAGGTTACTCAGTGCTGTGACCTGATACATTACTCATTGCTGTGACCTGATAGATCACTCTGTATTGTGACCTGGTAGGCTACTCAGTGCTGTGACCTGATAGATCACTCTGTATTGTGACCTGGTATGTTACTCAGTGCTGTGACCTGATCACTCTGTATTGTGACCTGGTAGGTTACTCAGTGCTGTGACCTGATAGATCACTCTGTATTGTGATCTGGTAGGCTACTCAGTGCTGTGACCTGATAGATCACTCTGTATTGTGACCTGGTAGGTTACTCAGTGCTGTGACCTGATCACTCTGTATTGTGACCTGGTAGGTTAGTCAGTGCTGTGACCTGATAGATCACTCTGTATTGTGACCTGGTAGGCTACTCAGTGCTGTGACCTGATAGATCACTCTGTATTGTGACCTGGTAGGCTACTCAGTGTTGTGACCTGATAGATCACTCTGTATTGTGACCTGGTAGGTTACTCAGTGCTGTGACCTGATAGATCACTCTGTATTGTGACCTGGTAGGTTGCTCAGTGCTGTGACCTGATAGATCACTCTGTATTGTGACCTGGTAGGCTACTCAGTTTTGTGACCTGATAGATCACTCTGTATTGTGACCTGGTAGGCTACTCAGTGCTGTGACCTGATAGATCACTCTGTATTGTGACCTGGTAGGCTACTCAGTGCTGTGACCTGATAGATCACTCTATATTGTGACCTGGTAGGTTACTCAGTGCTGTGACCTGATCACTCTGTATTGTGACCTGGTAGGTTACTCAGTGCTGTGACCTGATAGATCACTCTGTATTGTGACCAGGTAGGTTACTCAGTGCTGTGACCTGATAGATCACTCTGTATTGTGACCTGGTAGGCTACTCAGTGCTGTGACCTGATAGATCACTCTGTATTGTGACCTGGTAGGCTACTCAGTGCTGTGACCTGATAGGTCACTCTGTATTGTGACCTGGTAGGTTGCTCAGTGCTGTGACCTGATACATTACTCAGTGCTGTGACCTGATAGATCACTCTGTATTGTGACCTGGTAGGTTACTCAGTGCTGTGACCTGATCACTCTGTATTGTGACCTGGTAGGTTACTCAGTGCTGTGACCTGATAGATCACTCTGTATTGTGACCTGGTAGGTTACTCAGTGCTGTGACCTGATAGATCACTCTGTATTGTGACCTGGTAGGCTACTCAGTGCTGTGACCTGATAGATCACTATATTGTGACCTGATACATTACTCAGTGCTGTGACCTGATAGATCACTCTGTATTGTGACCTGGTAGGTTACTCAGTGCTGTGACCTGATAGATCACTCTGTATTGTGACCTGGTAGGCTACTCAGTGTTGTGACCTGATAGATCACTCTGTATTGTGACCTGGTAGGCTACACAGTGTTGTGACCTGATAGATCACTCTGCATTGTGACCGGGTAGGCTACTCAGTGCTGTGACCTGATAGATCACTCTGTATTGTGACCTGGTAGGCTACACAGTGTTGTGACCTGATAGATCACTCTGCATTGTGACCTGGTAGGCTACTCAGTGCTGTGACCTGATAGATCACTCTGTATTGTGACCTGGTAGGTTGCTCAGTGCTGTGACCTGATACATTACTCAGTGCTGTGACCTGATAGATCACTCTGTATTGTGACCTGGTAGGTTACTCAGTGCTGTGACCTGATAGATCACTCTGTATTGTGACCTGGTAGGTTGCTCAGTGCTGTGACCTGATAGATCACTCTGTATTGTGACCTGGTAGGTTGCTCAGTGCTGTGACCTGATAAATCACTCTGTATTGTGACCTGGTAGGCTACTCAGTGTTGTGACCTGATAGATCACTCTGTATTGTGACCTGGTAGGCTACTCAGTGTTGTGACCTGATAGATCACTCTGTATTGTGACCTGGTAGGCTACTCAGTGTTGTGACCTGATAGATCACTCTGTATTGTGACCTGGTAGGCTACTCAGTGCTGTGACCTGATAGATCACTCTGTATTGTGACCTGGTAGGTTGCTCAGTGCTGTGTCCTGATAGATCACTCTGTATTGTGACCTGGTAGGCTACTCAGTGTTGTGACCTGATAGATCCCTCTGTATTGTGACCTGGTAGGCTACTCAGTGTTGTGACCTGATAGATCACTCTGTATTGTGACCTGGTAGGCTACTCAGTGTTGTGACCTGATAGATCACTCTGTATTGTGACCTGGTAGGCTACTCAGTGTTGTGACCTGATAGATCACTCTGTATTGTGACCTGGTAGGCTACTCAGTGTTGTGATCTGATAGATCACTCTGTATTGTGACCTGGTAGGCTACTCAGTGTTGTGACCTGATAGATCACTCTGTATTGTGACCTGGTAGGCTACTCAGTGTTGTGACCTGATAGATCACTCTGTATTGTGACCTGGTAGGCTACTCAGTGTTGTGACCTGATAGATCACTCTGTATTGTGACCTGGTAGGCTACTCAGTGTTGTGACCTGATAGATCCCTCTGTATTGTGACCTGGTAGGCTACTCAGTGTTGTGACCTGATAGATCACTCTGTATTGTGACCTGGTAGGCTACTCAGTGTTGTGACCTGATAGATCCCTCTGTATTGTGACCTGGTAGGCTACTCAGTGTTGTGACCTGATAGATCACTCTGTATTGTGACCTGGTACGCTACTCAGTGTTGTGACCTGATAGATCACTCTGTATTGTGACCTGGTAGGCTACTCAGTGTTGTGACCTGATAGATCACTCTGTATTGTGACCTGGTAGGTTACTCAGTGCTGTGACCTGATAGATCACTCTGTATTGTGACCTGGTAGGTTACTCAGTGCTGTGACCTGATAGATCACTCTGTATTGTGACCTGGTAGGTTACTCAGTGCTGTGACCTGATAGATCACTCTGTATTGTGACCTGGTAGGTTACTCAGTGCTGTGACCTGATAGATCACTCTGTATTGTGACCTGGTAGGTTACTCAGTGCTGTGACCTGATAGATCACTCTGTATTGTGACCTGGTAGGTTACTCAGTGCTGTGACCTGATAGATCACTCTGTATTGTGACCTGGTAGGTTACTCAGTGCTGTGACCTGATCACTCTGTATTGTGACCTGGTAGGTTACTCAGTGCTGTGACCTGATAGATCACTCTGTATTGTGACCTGGTAGGCTACTCAGTGCTGTGACCTGATAGATCACTCTGTATTATGACCTGGTAGGCTACTCAGTGCTGTGACCTGATAGATCACTCTGTATTATGACCTGGTAGGCTACTCAGTGCTGTGACCTGATAGATCACTCTGTATTATGACCTGGTATGTTACTCAGTGCTGTGACCTGATAGATCACTCTGTATTGTGACCTGGTAGGTTACTCAGTGCTGTGACCTGATAGATCACTCTGTATTGTGACCTGGTAGGCTACTCAGTGCTGTGACCTGATAGATCACTCTGTATTATGACCTGGTAGGCTACTCAGTGCTGTGACCTGATAGATCACTCTGTATTATGACCTGGTAGGTTACTCAGTGCTGTGACCTGATAGATCACTCTGTATTGTGACCTGGTAGGCTACTCAGTGCTGTGACCTGATAGATCACTCTGTATTGTGACCTGGTAGGCTACTCAGTGTTGTGACCTGATAGATCACTCTGTATTGTGATCTGGTAGGCTACTCAGTGTTGTGACCTGATAGATCACTCTGTATTGTGACCTGGTAGGCTACTCAGTGTTGTGACCTGATAGATCACTCTGTATTGTGACCTGGTAGGCTACTCAGTGTTGTGACCTGATAGATCCCTCTGTATTGTGACCTGGTAGGCTACTCAGTGTTGTGACCTGATAGATCACTCTGTATTGTGACCTGGTAGGTTACTCAGTGCTGTGACCTGATAGATCACTCTGTATTGTGACCTGGTAGGTTACTCAGTGCTGTGACCTGATAGATCACTCTGTATTGTGACTTGGTAGGCTTCTCAGTGTTGTGACCTGATAGATCACTCTGTATTGTGACCTGGTAGGCTACTCAGTGTTGTGACCTGATAGATCACTCTGTATTGTGACCTGGTAGGTTACTCAGTGCTGTGACCTGATAGATCACTCTGTATTGTGACCTGGTAGGCTACTCAGTGTTGTGACCTGATAGATCACTCTGTATTGTGACCTGGTAGGTTACTCAGTGCTGTGACCTGATAGATCACTCTGTATTGTGACCTGGTAGGCTACTCAGTGTTGTGATCTGATAGATCAGTCTGTATTGTGACCTGGTAGGTTACTCAGTGCTGTGACCTGATAGATCACTCTGTATTGTGACCTGGTAGGTTACTCAGTGCTGTGACCTGATAGATCACTCTGTATTGTGACCTGGTAGGCTACTCAGTGTTGTGATCTGATAGATCACTCTGTATTGTGACCTGGTAGGTTACTCAGTGTTGTGATCTGATAGATCACTCTGTATTGTGACCTGGTAGGTTACTCAGTGCTGTGACCTGATAGATCACTCTGTATTGTGACCTGGTAGGTTACTCAGTGCTGTGACCTGATAGATCACTCTGTATTGTGACCTGGTAGGTTACTCAGTGCTGTGACCTGATAGATCACTCTGTATTGTGACCTGGTAGGTTACTCAGTTCTCTTCACAGTGAAAATAATAAATGAATATACATACACACCAATGAAGAGGCGGGGCCAGGAGCTATGAATCGACTCCTGCAATCACAATTAGGTGAGTACACACAAATATTATTACACCACAAGAGAAATAAGGAAGGTTCTCTTAACGTGGGTCTTACGTGATGGACCTTTGACCTAGGACACCCTCGGGGCTTACCGACCCACCCTCGGGGCTTACCGACCCACCCTCGGGGCTTACCGACCCACCCTCGGGGCTTACCGACCCACCCTCGGGGCTTACCGACCCACCCCCGGGGCTTACCGACCCACCCTCGGGGCTTACCGACCCACCCTCGTGCCTTACCGACCCACCCTCGTGCCTTACTGACCCACCCAGGCAAGCACCAGAAGAGCCTGGTCCATGGCCCCCGGAAAGAGAAAGACTTGAAACTCGTCAAAGGTATATCAAAGGTATATCAAAGGTATATAAAGGTGTTTCCCAAAAGGTCTGGGGGAAGGAGGTGCCTTGGTACCAAGGAAAGGCTCTTCATCCAAGTGAACAGAGTTATCCTTGAACCAAACTTCATTACCTACCCGTTCCCAACGAACTGTATGACATCCCCTACGGTTTTAACACTTCCTTGTGAATATATTAGGTTAGGTAAGACTGGACAGGAAACAGGGTCATCATATGACCCAGTTGCGGGTCATATGGTGACCCACAGCTGGAGTTTTTGGTCGTCTGACCAAGACCTTCCACTGACTTACCCCTCCACCCCTTTGAAAATTATATATAAACATAACAGCCAAAACAACGAGATAATTGATAGGGAAAACCACTGAACAATGACACGGTAGTTTGGTACGTTGTCTCACTGAACTGACACACACCCACTGCTCCTCGCCCTGCACTACGCTACTCTCTTCCTTCTCTGAAGGAAAGCGCGTTGTACAGTGTTTTGCAGTGTACCGAGTGCGATACTGTGTACAGGGTGCGTTGTGCTCTGCGTACGAATAGAATTGCGATTCTCATTGACGTAAATCAGTACGCAGTGTTGATGTCCAGACGTCAGCGTAGTGGTGGACGTGGATGTTCAGGTTAGTTAAATGAAATATGTTTTATGCTGTTCCTTTTAGAAAACACATACACTCACACACATGCATATATATATATATATATATATATATATATATATATATATATATATATATATATATATATATATATATATATATATATATATATATATATATATATACACACACACTTGCTCGCCACTCAAAAGCAGTATATTCATAAATGGACTCCATTGTGTGCATGAATGATTTTTGAGTATAAGTACCCCAGGTATACCAACCAGTACCCAGTGCCTGGTGCCTGAAGGATTGAATATTTTATATGGCACTAGAAGACAGCCAGTCCACAAGCACTGATATCGTAATGGTAACTCGACAAGCGTAACATAAATGACGTGACAATTGTGAAAGAATTGGTCAGACTTCGATATGATGTAAAAGACTTAACACTCTAAATAGAGATATCTGGCAATTATCTTGGGTATTTTTCCATATATTAGAAAACGGGTCCACCGCCGAGTCATTAAAAGGGGGGAGGGGAGTCTGTAGTATATCCAACAGGATCGTGATTTTGTGAATCTGGTAATTCAGAATGCAAGCCAGTTGTGTATAGGGACGATCCGATTTTGTAAATGGGAGCTTAAAAGCACGAATTAGCAGTTCACGAATGTTACTTTCGTATTGAGTGAGACATGTATAACTTGTTAGGTATCGTTATTAGTGAAACTTTTCCTCATTAAGATACTCAAGTCCTGGACGTTTTACTCATCAATTCATCGTTATTACATACCATATATCGTATGAAAACTTTGTATTAATGAGGCGAAATATGCTACTCATGGCATTTTAACGAGAATACATTTCGCCCACCAGGGACTGTTATCCCTCACAACTGAGAACTGATAAAGTCAGTGGTGGGCGAAACGTCTTTTAAATATGTCAGACAGAAATTGTTTTACTGGCATGCTTATGCATACATAGTGTCATTGGACTTGAGTATTTCGTATTGTTGGACACTATACGATGTTGTCAATAACATTACATTTTCCTAAGTAGTGTTGTTGCCGAATGTTTATATGAGCAGGCCAGGAAAACTAACCAGAGACAATCAGTGTCTGTTTTAAGTTGAATTTTACAGATCTTCGGGCAATATATCGTCTCTCCGTGGAGGCAGTGATGGCCAACTGCTGTCGGTGTGACAGTAATTCCGAGTTTTAAAGCTTGTAAGAAACTGCAAAAACTAGGTTATGTCTAGTTTGGTAAATGACACTTAAGACCAGCTCAGGACATTTATCAAAGGCAACGTTTTATCCGAGAGTGGTTTCTTCAGCTAACTCGTGGCAAAACGTTTCTTTAAGAAACTTCATAAGCTGTAAATATACATATTTTTTTTTTTCCACAACTTGTCGAAATCTCTACATCAAAATATATTCTTTCTCTAAGATCAGAATGCCGAAGTCTGTTAGTCTGTTTTCCAGACTCGGTAGGTAATGCCAAATCTAGTTAGGCTAAGCAGGTGGAAGACTCTTTAAATCTGGTATCTGTGTTACAAAATAAGCTTAATGAGTTCTGCATGTGCAAGAATACATTTAAGGCAGCATGTGTGTGTACATGCATGCTGACTCGTGGTTCATGTAAGCATGAGTCAATGTGCGCCCCCGCACACATTGCTAGGTGATGAAGAACAGGGAGGGACTAGTGGATGCGGGCAAGGTACCAACAATAACACAGTGGGTGCCTTTGACGTTGGGGAAGGAAGGAAGGAAGGAGGGGTGAGGGAAGCAGCTAGACGACCACAACCTCCAGGATAACATCTAAGGAAGGAAGGAAGAAAGGAAGGAAGGAAGGAAGGGTGAAGAAAGCAGCTAGGCCACAGCAACCTCTAAACACATCAGCTGCGTCACCTCCACTCAGCTCCTGCGGGAAGCTCTACACGGCTGTCTCATGAGGTCCACTGATGGAACTGCAGATATCTGCCCACACTGGCTCCATAAAGGAGATGTATAAATAACCCTTGAGTTATAAATAGTTTTTGTGTAGAGTGGAGAGAAGTTAATAAGGGCGAGTGTGGCTATCTTTGCAAGACTCTGCTGACGATCCATTCACTCTCCCACTTAAGGGAAACAGTGAGAAGTGTGTGTGTGTGTACATTATATATATATATATATATATATATATATATATATATATTAATTTCTATTTTGCACAAAAATTAACATCTGCACCTAACTGCGAAAATGTCTATATAACGCAATTAAATTTACCTTACATATTTTAATTACATTTAGCTGCTTTCGTTGGAGGTAGAGGCAAAACTTCAATAATATATATATATATATATATATATATATATATATATATATATATATATATATATATATATATATATATATATATATATATATATATAGAGAGAGAGAGAGAGGCTCTGGTGGCCTGGTGGTTAACGCTCTCGCTTCACACGGTGAGGGCCTGGGTTCGATTCCCAGCCAGAGTAGAAACATTGGACGAGTTTCTTTCCATCTGTTGTCTATGTTCCCCATCAGTAAAATGGGTACCTGGGTGTTAGTCGACTGGTGTGGGTCGCATCCTGGGACACTGACCTAAGGAGGCCTGGTCACAGACCGGGCCGCGGGGGCGTTGACCCCCGGAACTCTCTCCAGATAAACTCCAGATATGCGCGCAGAACAACCACTGTGAAAAAATAGTGAAATTCCAAACGAATTCGTGACTTCTCACATTATCAAGGAACTATAAAAACAATACATTAAAGGAAGGCATATAAAGGTCCAAGACTACACCTCATCATATGCCTTCCTTTGATGTATTGTTTTTATAGTTCCTTAATAATGTGAGAAGTCACGAAAGCGATTGGAATTTCACTATTTTTTCACAGTGGTTGTCCTGCGCGCATATATATATATATATATATATATATATATATATATATATATATATATATATATATATATATATGTCTCATAAACACGCTAGATAACAGAGATATCTTGCTACTCCTACTTACATTTGGTCACACTTCACAGACACGCACATGCATATATATATACATACATCTAGGTTTTTCTCCTTTTTCTAAATAGCTCTTGTTCCTCTTTATTTCTTCTATTGTCCATGGGGAAGTGGAAAAGAATCTTTCCTCCGTAAGCCATGCGTGTCGTATGAGGCGACTAAAATGCCGGGAGCAATGGGCTAGTAACCCCTTCTCCTGTAGACATTTACTAAAAAAGAGAAGAAGAAAAACTTTATAAAACTGGGATGCTTAAATGTGCGTGGATGTAGTGCGGATGACAAGAAACAGATGATTGCTGATGTTATGAATGAAAAGAAGTTGGATGTCCTGGCCCTAAGCGAAACAAAGCTGAAGGGGGTAGGGGAGTTTCGGTGGGGGGAAATAAATGGGATTAAATCTGGAGTATCTGAGAGAGTTAGAGCAAAGGAAGGGGTAGCAGTAATGTTGAATGATCAGTTATGGAAGGAGAAAAGAGAATATGAATGTTTAAATTCAAGAATTATGTGGAATAAAGTAAAGGTTGGATGCGAGAAGTGGGTCATAATAAGCGTGTATGCACCTGGAGAAGAGAGGAATGCAGAGGAGAGAGAGATTTTGGGAGATGTTAAGTGAATGTATAGGAGCCTTTGAAACAAGTGAGAGAGTAATTGTGGTAGGGGACCTGAATGCTAAAGTAGGAGAAACTTTTAGAGAGGGTGTGGTAGGTAAGTTTGGGGTGCCAGGTGTAAATGATAATGGGAGCCCTTTGATTGAACTTTGTATAGAAAGGGGTTTAGTTATAGGTAATACATATTTTAAGAAAAAGAGGATAAATAAGTATACAAGATATGATGTAGGGCGAAATGACAGTAGTTTGTTGGATTATGTATTGGTAGATAAAAGACTGTTGAGTAGACTTCAGGATGTACAAGTTTATAAGAGGGGCCACAGATATATCAGATCACTTTCTAGTTGTAGCTACACTGAGAGTAAAAGGTAGATGGGATACAAGGAGAATAGAAGCATCAGGGAAGAGAGAGGTGAAGGTTTATAAACTAAAAGAGGAGGCAGTTAGGGTAAGATATGAACAGCTATTGGAGGATAGATGGGCTAATGAGAGCATAGGCAATGGGGTCGAAGAGGTATGAGGTAGGTTTAAAAATGTAGTGTTAGAGAGTTCAGCAGAAGTTTGTGGTTATAGGAAAGTGGGTGCGGGAGGGAAGAGGAGCGATTGGTGGAATGATGATGTGAAGAGAGTAGTAAGGGAGAAAAAGTTAGCATATGAGAAGTTTTTACAAAGTAGAAGTGATGCAAGGAGGGAAGAGTATATGGAGAAAAAGAGAGAGGTTAAGAGAGTGGTGAAGCAATGTAAAAAGAGAGCAAATGAGAGAGTGGGTGAGATGTTATCAACAAATTTTGTTGAAAATAAGAAAAAGTTTTGGAGTGAGATTAACAAGTTAAGAAAGCCTAGAGAACAAATGGATTTGTCAGTTAAAAATAGGAGAGGAGAGTTATTAAATGGAGAGTTAGAGGTATTGGGAAGATGGAGGGAATATTTTGAGGAATTGTTAAATGTTGATGAAGATAGGGAACATGTGATTTCGTGTATAGGGCAAGGAGGAACAACATCTTGTAGGAGTGAGGAAGAGCCAGTTGTGAGTGTGGGGGAAGTTCGTGAGGCAGTAGGTAAAATGAAAGGGGGTAAGGCAGCCGGGATTGATGGGATAAAGATAGAAATGTTAAAAGCAGGTGGGGATATAGTTTTGGAGTGGTTGGTGCAATTATTTCATAAACGTATGGAAGAGGGTAAGGTACCTAGGGATTGGCAGAGAGCATGCATAGTTCCTTTGTATAAAGGCAAAGGGGATAAAAGAGAGTGCAAAAATTATAGGGGGATAAGTCTGTTGAGTATACCTGGCAAAGTGTATGGTAGAGTTATTATTGAAAGAATTAAGAGTAAGACGGAGAATAGGATAGCAGATGAACAAGGAGGCTTTAGGAAAGGTAGGGGGTGTGTGGACCAGGTGTTTACAGTGAAACATATAAGTGAACAGTATTTAGATAAGGCGAAAGAGGTCTTTGTGGCATTTATGGATTTGGAAAAAGCGTATGACAGGGTGGATAGGGGGGCAATGTGGCAGATGTTGCAGGTGTATGGTGTAGGAGGTAGGTTACTGAAAGCAGTGAAGAGTTTTTACGAGGATAGTGAGGCTCAAGTTAGAGTATGTAGGAAAGAGGGAAATTATTTCCCAGTAAAAGTAGGCCTTAGACAAGGATGTGTGATGTCACCGTGGTTGTTTAATATATTTATAGATGGGGTTGTAAGAGAAGTAAATGCGAGGGTCTTGGCAAGAGACGTGGAGTTAAAAGATAAAGAATCACACATAAAGTGGGAGTTGTCACACTTGCTCTTTGCTGATGACACTGTGCTCTTGGGAGATTCTGAAGAGAAGTTGCAGAGATTGGTGGATGAATTTGGTAGAGTGTGCAAAAGAAGAAAATTGAAAGTGAATACAGGAAAGAGTAAGGTTATGAGGATAACAAAAAGATTAGGTGATGAAAGATTGGATATCAGATTGGAGGGAGAGAGTATGGAGGAGGTGAATGTATTCAGATATTTGGGAGTGGACGTGTCAGCGGATGGGTCTATGAAAGATGAGGTGAATCATAGAACTGATGAGGGGAAAAGGGTGAGTGGTGCACTTAGGAGTCTGTGGAGACAAAGAACTTTGTCCTTGGAGGCAAAGAGGGGAATGTATGAGAGTATAGTTTTACCAACGCTCTTATATGGGTGTGAAGCATGGGTGATGAATGTTGCAGCGAGGAGAAGGCTGGAGGCAGTGGAGATGTCATGTCTGAGAGCAATGTGTGGTGTGAACATAATGAAGAGAATTCGTAGTTTGGAAGTTAGGAGGAGGTGCGGGATTACCAAAACTGTTGTCCAGAGGGCTGAGGAAGGGTTGTTGAGGTGGTTCGGACATGTGGAGAGAATGGAGCGAAACAGAATAACTTCAAGAGTGTATCAGTCTGTAGTGGAAGGAAGGTGGGGTAGGGGTCGGCCTAGGAAAGGTTGGAGGGAGGGGGTAAAGGAGGTTTTGTGTGCGAGGGGCTTGGACTTCCAGCAGGCATGCGTGAGCGTGTTTGATAGGAGTGAATGGAGACAAATGGTTTTTAATACTTGACGTGCTGTTGGAGTGTGAGCAAAGTAACATTTATGAAGGGGTTCAGGGAAACCGGCAGGCCGGACTTGAGTCCTGGAGATAGGAAGTACAGTGCCTGCACTCTGAAGGAGGGGTGTTAATGTTGCAGTTTAAAAACTGTAGTGTAAAGCGCCATTCTGGCTAGACAGTGATGGAGTGAATGATGGTGAAAGTTTTTCTTTTTCGGGCCACCCTGCCTTGGTGGGAATCGGCCAGTGTGATAATAAAAAATAAATAATTGTATATATATATATATATATATATATATATATATATATATATATATATATATATATATATATATATATATATATTATATATATATATATATATATATATATATATATAAAGCTTTTGAGGCTGTTGACCACGATAAAGAATTTGATATTTACTTAGATTTTAGTAAGGCATTTGATAGAGTTCCGCACCAAAGACTGTTGAAGAAAGTAGCAGCTCATGGCATTGGGGGAAGGGTGCTCTCGTGGATCGAATCATGGCTCACAGACAGGAAGCAGAGAGTGTCCATAAATGGGGTTAAATCCGAGTGGGGATCAGTAACAAGTGGCGTTCCACAGGGATCAGTCTTGGGCCCGTTGTTGTTTATAATATATATCAATGATCTTGATGAAGGAATTACTAGTGATGTGAGCAAATTCGCCGATGACACGAAGATAGGTAGGATAATTGATTCAAACGTAGATGTTAGGGAACTTCAGGAGGATATAGACAAACTCTACTCTTGGTCAGAAAAGTGGCAGATGCAGTTCAATGTAGATAAATGCAAGGTTCTGAAGCTCGGGAGTGTCCATAACCCTAGCACTTATAAGTTAAATAATGTAGAACTTAGCCATACAGATTGCGAAAAGGACTTGGGGGTTATGGTAAGCAGCAACCTTAAACCAAGACAGCAATGCCTAAGCGTACGTAATAAGGCAAATAGATTACTGGGATTTATATCAAGAAGTGTAAGCAACAGAAGTCCAGAGGTCATACTGCAGCTTTATACATCATTAGTAAGGCCTCACCTAGATTATGCAGCTCAATTCTGGTCCCCATATTACAGAATGGACATAAATTCGTTAGAAAACATTCAGCGTAGGATGACTAAATTAATACATAGCATTAGAAATCTTCCTTATGAAGAAAGATTGAAGACTCTTAAGTTACATTCACTTGTTAGACGAAGAATGAGGGGAGACCTGATCGAAGTGTATAAGTGGAAGATAGGTATAAATAAAGAGGATATTAACAAGGTCTTGAGGATATCTCTCCAAGAGAGAACCCGCAGTAATGGATTTAAATTAGATAAGTTTAGATTTAGAAAGGACATAGGAAAGTATTGGTTTGGAAATAGGGTAGTTGATGAGTGGAACAGTCTACCTAGTTGGGTTATTGAGGCTAGGACTTTGGGTAGTTTCAAATTTAGGTTGGATAAGTACATGAGTGGGAGGGGTTGGATTTGAGTGGGACTTGCACATCGGAGCTTGTTTCTTGGGTGGCATTGAAAATAGGGCTGGTCAAATGTTTGTTACTGGGATGAATTGTAAAGGACCTGCCTAGTATGGGCCAACAGGCCTGCTGCAGTGTTCCTTCTTTCTTATGTTCTTATGTTCTTATATATATATATATATATATATATATATATATATATATATATATATATATATATATATATATATATATATATATATATATATATATATAATGTAAACTTGTGTGTCAAATGTTCTCTGTATTAATTTCATAAACACCAAAAATAATGTAAGTCCCACTTGTCACATTTTTTCATTCTAACACCTCTTTCTAGACAGTCAGTTTGTTTCCTTCCCGTTAGGCATTTTTTGATCCATTATAGTGCCTTCTCTGTTATTTTTGTCTCCCCCTTTAGCTTTAGTTCTGGTCTCCTGTGAAGTACTGTGTTACAAGTTTTGTTACAGTCCCGGAATATGCCATCTACCCACCCCTCTCGTCTTCTGTGGCGAGTGGGGTGAATCCCGTCTGTGAGACGGGATTTACCATCTCTGATTCCTTGCTGACTGTTCATGATGACCTTGCTCCTTTCCGGGTGATCCACCACCTTGATATCCTCTCCTCGACAAGGACATTGGTCTGTAGTGTAACACTACCTGTGTGTCCTTCTTTCTTAAATACTTTCTTCCACTCCTCTGGCAGTTGCTGTGTCATCTGACTTGACGATTTTAGCAAAGGATTTAACACTGCTCCTGCTTCCTCCTTCAGGACTCAGGGAGAGAGATCTGGCCCCATCGCCTTCCTCACATCTAGCGCAGTAGTTTTTTCAGCTCTTCTCCTGTGTGTGTGTGTGTGTGTTGTGTGTGTGTGTGTGTGTGTGTGTGTGTGTGTGTGTGTGTGTGTGTGTATTTTGCCCAGCACTCGTAAACTTTCTCTTTGATTTTGGTAATGTCTCTAATTATACCTCTTTAAATCTCTTGCTTGGCTTCTCAAAGACTTTCTGGTTGTTTCTAACTGAGCTTACCTTCCTTCATTGTTATAACCAGTTCTTTACCGTTGTCTTCCTTCTGATGTGTTTGTATATCAGCTATGCCTTCGACTTGGCTTTCAATGTTATGTCACTCCCAAATTGTCGCTCACTCTTTTCTACCCCCATGTGTATTTATTTCAGGATTCTCGGCTTTCCCTTCTTTGTTTCACCAACGTCAGAGTCGCTTAGAGTGAAGACTAGATCCAGCCATGCTGGTTCATCTCTCTGCTTGACTCTTTGACATGTTGGCACAGTTTTCCATCACCACTCCCGACATTTTACTTCATATTTGTGGTTCCTGCAGCTTTGTATTGTTCATGTGGACTCTACTAGCTGCTTCTGCAGTGATGTCTACTGTCACTGTGTTGTATTCCTGTCTAGGTGTCCTGCTATTTAGTGGCGGGTTGTACATCACTGCCATCACCACTTCGGGTACCAAAGTTGTGAGCGTGTCTGTGTAGCTGTTTGACTTATTGTTTGTACCTTTCGTCTCCTCAAAACTCCATTGGATTCAGACTCCTCTACCCTTCTCATAAGTGTGTGTGCTCGTGTACTCTCCTATCTGTGGTTTGCAGGGGTCGATTCACAGCTCCTGGCCCCGCCTCTTAGCTTACTTCTACTAAGTCCACACTCTCCCTGCTCTATGAGCTTTGTCGTATGTGTATCCTGCCTCTACTACATTCTCCAGATTGTTCCACGTCCTGACAAAAAAGTGTGTTAGTTTCCATTTTGTCCTAGGCACATGTCGATTAGACACTAGGCCTGTTGTGTGTGTGTGTGTGTGTGTGTGTGTGTGTGTGTGTGTGTGTGTGTGTGTGTGTGTGTGTGTGTGTGTGTGTGTGTGTGTGTGTGTATCTTGTAATGGCATGCACAGGGAATGCATATTTCAGTACATACAAGTCATCACAGCAAACCTAGCCAAGGCCAGAGATCCCCGGCCCCTTTACCCCCACAAACACTCCTCCCATCCCAACATAAACACAACCCACAAGTAATGCAATGCCAAATATAAGAGCATCACATCTGCTTCATCATCCTAGCAGCAAAGACTCCCACACAGGACTTTAAGTACTTGCGGCGCCGTGGTCAGGTGTAAGGTAACTTCTATTTAGGACACACGTCTGTCTTCTCCTGCTCTCATCTCCTTCGTATTTTTGCCCTTTCTCTCCATTCCCCTCCTCCCTCCCCCCCCCCCACTCTACTCACTGGTTCCTCTTTGCTAAATTCTTTTCCACTTTTCCTCTCTTATTTACTCAACATTTTCTTATTTCAAAAAAGTTCTTCCTCGCCGTTTTATTCGTCGCCATTTTCTGTTTTTCAGCTCTTATTTCATCTCTTCAAAATTTTCCTCTTTTTCTCCAATTCTTCTTTTATCCTTCTCTCTTTTCACCGCATCTCTTTTCACCGCTTCTCTGCCTCCTTGCCTTATAACTCCACGCTGTCTCTATTTTTATTCTGTATACCTTTGTACTTTGGTCTCCAAGTCCTTCTGGTTTCAGAAGTGGCATCAGCCTCTGAGGTAGATCTCACAAGACCATTCACCTCCAGCTAGCTGAGTTAGTGTCTTTGTCCCCTCTGAGTGCTGCCTGATGCCCCTCTGCCACTCTCCACAGCTCCCTTGATCCAGAGTAGGACACGTGAGCACTGTCTAGAGACAACTCCCCTGCTCCTGCTGGATGGGAGACAAGGAGGACGAACACCTTCTTCGGTGTGATGATTAAGACACATACGCAACAATTGAGTACCTTAATTTTTGAAACGTTTCGCTTACACAATAGGCTTCAAGCCTACTGTGTAGGCGAAACTTTTCGACAATAAAGATACCCAACTGTTACACATATCTTAATTATTAGCTTGTCGGTATTTAATACTATTTTCAACTCCTTGGGTGTGTTGATCCACGGCACCTAGACCTCGTGGATCTCTTGAAGCTGGGCTGTAGTTCCTCTGCCTTTTATGGAGTTGTGCAGCTACTGGGTCTCTTTACGTGCGTTGACATAAAGTGGAAGTGCTAAACCCGCTGGTGGTCAAACACTGCCTAGTTTGAGGCAAGGATGGAGAGGGTAGCATCAGTTCTTGAATTGTTAAGCTTGCAGTTAGCAAGATGGAGGGATTGTGGCACGTTATCACAGCTTCCGCTCACCGTGCGCAAATAACTCGCATATGGGAGAGAAGCTTACATTTACAAAGAGAAGAGAAGCTTACATTTACAAAGTAACACTGTGTGGCTTTGTAAATGGTCCAAATCGGACCGAAACGTCGTCGTAAGTTTCTCTCTCCTATGTTCTAGTCACGTTATTGTGCGTTTATGCTCTTTAGCTCAACAGTAATCAATATTATTACAAAAATAAGAGGCATAGATGGAGTCCGGGGTCAGCAAACGCTTGATTCTCGCCTTCACTGACCTTGCGACCCATCAGTTTGATCATCAAAGGTCAACACGGGTCAATAATACGATAATGAAGACCTCCTTGTCCCAGAGGCTGACACGCAACGCACGAAAGCAAGAAAACGGGAGACACAGCTTCAGAACTGTGTACATCACTACAGCTGGAGTATGTTGCATACCTGCGTTGCCCTCGTCTCTGGAACCTGGCTGCCTCCCATTTTCCAAGGCGCTATATTAGACACGTACGGGTTTATGCGTTCCCATGAGCATAATTTATGATATCAAGAGGACATATACAAGCATTCATTTGGGGGCTGAATTTCTATAGTTCAGCTGCAATCTTCCTTCTCGTAGATATTCTAAAATATATATATATATTAAGATTTTTACCTACAAGCTGTCATCTCGTAGGCTGTGTTTTTGTGTTCGCTGATTTTATTGCAGTTTTTGAGCCTCTGGCAAGACAGTGATGGTGTGAGTGATGGTGAAAGTGTTTCTTCTTTCTCGGGTCACACTGAATAACCAACGTGGCCAAAGTACTCGATTAATGTCGCAGTTAACATTAATCTCGTAGACTGTTTTGTCCACTAGCGCCAGTCTGCTCACCTCAACTCTCAAGACTTGCAATAGATTCCCACCAGAGAAAAAAATTAAAATCATATAGTACGTCGTATCTCATGTAAAACTAGACCATTTCGGTCGTTGTGCGAACTCCCCCCCCACCCCCCACCAAAAAAAAAAAGTGTCCCAATATGCTACAGGGTGTTGCAGAATCGTGGACCCAATATCAAAGCAGTATGATTTCAAATCGGGTCCATATATTTGAAACACCCTGTACAATCCCAGCCCCATCTACCGCAATGCCAGTATTAATACCGAGTGCGACACCAGTTTCTAATGCAGTTAAATGTGTTAAGATCTGAAGGCAGTGAGAAGAGACAGTCACGAGTTATCACATAGAAACTAATGCACTAATAATTTCGATGAAAAAGGCGAATTAGCAACTACACAACGCAAAAACCAATTCTAACTTTCCATTACGAGGTAGCAGCTTTGGAAGTTTGAAGCCTGTCGTAAGAAGCATTCGCTAGCTATCGCGCAGACACCACTATCCCAGAATTCACCAGAATATAAAAGTTGGAACTGATCAGAATTTGTACTCTCAAATTATCAGGGGTAAAAGTTTCAAGCCGTTCGCATGAGGCATTAATAAATTATATCTTAAAAACCAGCATTTTAATTTACTGATTTTCTTTCTTAAAATTGGCAAATGGATATCATCAGTCCAACCTTTTTTAAGCAAGATACATCACTTTAGGTTTCAAACCGATTAGAAGAGCCGTTCCCTAGTTTGTGAAAACCAATTTGCTTAATGGATAGGTAAGGTAAGATTTGTCAGGAAACATGACCAGTGTTTCCTGACGCCGGTCTTAGTCGTATGATGACCCACAGCTGGAGCTTTTGGCCATCGGACCAAGGCCTTCCGCTGGCTTACCCCTCCACTCCCTTGTTTAATCATATTAGGAAACTTAAAACTTGCACCACATAAAAATCAATGCAGACCTTTCTTATGTAAGGTCCACCATTGCTTCCAGGTTGAAGGCGATCTGAGAGGCAGTCAACAATTTTCTTCGAAGTCTAACAATTCCAAAATTGTTAACTATATTTAGGAAACTGACCACTTTGAATCTATAATGGTTTTTAACATGAGTATTATGCTTCTTGTAAGCTACATCAGTCATTAAGGTTTGAAGTCGATCGGAAGATGATTTCTTAGGTTAGGGAACAGAAACCAAAATACTGAGTAATTTGTTGTGACATTAACCTTGTATCAATAGTTGCATCACTCTCCATAATTACATTACACCAGTTTTGAAAGTGTGAAGCCAATCGGATGAGTCGTTCTCACTTTTTAAACGAAAACCTCTGAGGCAGGAATGCCAAAAAAAAAAAAAAAAAATCAGACAACCACCATAAGGTATCCCTTTAGGGATACATAATAAGATATGCCTTCAGGGATACTAATAAATGTAGTTTCGGTGATACTGTTCCAGTATCCGATCGCAATAATGATAATAATAATAATAATCCTTCATCCGTAGTGACGGCAGCGCTGTTTGACCCAATCAGGTTTACCGCGTGTTTTTTCAATATAACACTAATAATTCCCGGTCATTAACCAAAATATAACCATCATCATTATTGACGTGAAGAGCAATAAAAAAACAACAATAAAAACATTTAAATACACCTGTGTATATTTTATTGTATAACCCACGAGGCTCGTGTAAACGCTTTGTGTGTGTAGTGAATCTCTATAGGGATTGTCGAGGCCGTGTAAAACAATTAAATTTTTACTGGTTACACAGAGTAGTACGTCCGTCCGCTGAATGTTCTCTTTTTATAATTATATATATATATATATATATATATATATATATATATATATATATTATATATATATATATATATATATATATATATATATATATATATGTGTGTGTGTGTGTGTGGGTAAATCAGTAGGTTCACAGCCACAATGTCTCAGGTTCGACTCCTGCGCGAGACGTCTCACGAAGATCATTTGCCTTTGTCTGTTCCCCGGCCCAGTGCATCACCCTCACCAGTGCATCACCCTCACCAGTACATCACCCTCACCAGTACATCACCCTCACCAGTGCATCACCCTCACCAGTACATCACCCTCACCAGTACATCACCCTCACCAGTGCATCACCCTCACCAGTACATCACCCTCACCAGTGCATCACCCTCACCAGTGCATCACCCTCACCAGTGCATCACCCTCACCAGTGCATCACCCTCACCAGTGCATCACCCTCACCAGTGCATCACCCTCACCAGTGCATCACCCTCACCAGTGCATCACCCTCACCAGTGCATCACCCTCACCAGTGCATCACCCTCACCAGTGCATCACCCTCACCAGTGCATCACCCTCACCAGTGCATCACCCTCACCAGTGCATCACCCTCACCAGTGCATCACCCTCACCAGTGCATCACCCTCACCAGTGCATCACCCTCACCAGTGCATCACCCTCACCAGTGCATCACCCTCACCAGTGCATCACCCTCACCAGTGCATCACCCTCACCAGTACATCACCCTCACCAGTACATCACCCTCACCAGTACATCACCCTCACCAGTACATCACCCTCACCAGCACATCACCCTCACCAGTACATCACCCTCACCAGTACATCACCCTCACCAGTACATCACCCTCACCAGTACATCACCCTCACCAGTACATCACCCTCACCAGTACATCACCCTCACCAGTACATCACATCCTTAACCGCACCAATTGTCGTATAGCTGTCAAAAATATACTGCCAGAATATCCTTTATTTACAAAATTCGCTATATATCCTCTGGATAGGTATATTGAAAACAATTATATTGGCATATGTTAAATAAAATTTTAGATATAGAAGTTGTGTTTACACCTGGGAAGAGTTTGTACATTCTACACTAAAGATTTTTAGACATTAAAGTTGGCTAGCACATGCAGTGTGTGCTAGAGAACACAAGGTAGAACACTGTGCTAGTTGAAATTGAGGACTGTATGTTAGTTTAAATAGAAGAGTGTGTACGGGTTGACCCGTAACAGAACTGTTAATGGTGGTGATAGTGTTAGTGATAGTGTTAGTGGTGATGGTGACTGTTAGTGGTGGTAAGAGTTAGTGGTGGTGGTGACTGTTGGTGGCGGTGGTGAGTGTTAGTGATGGTAACAGCGTTACGCATGGTCGTAACAGCGTTACTCATGGTAACAACGTTACTCACGGTCGTAACAGCGTTACTCGTGGTGGTAACAGCGTTACTCATGGTAACAGCGTTACTCATGGTGGTAACAGCGTTACTCATGGTAACAGCGTTACTCATGGTCGTAACAGCGTTACTCATGGTAACAGCGTTACTCATGGTCGTAACAGCGTTACTCATGGTCGTAACAGCATTACTCGTGGTGGTAACAGCGTTACTCGTGGTGGTAACAGCGTTACTCATGGTGGTAACAGCGTTACTCATGGTGGTAACAGCGTTACTCATGGTCGTAACAGCGTTACTCATGGTCGTAACAGCATTACTCGTGGTGGTAACAGCGTTACTCGTGGTGGTAACAGCGTTACTCATGGTGGTAACAGCGTTACTCATGGTAACAGCGTTACTCATGGTGGTAACAGCGTTACTCATGGTGGTAACAGCGTTACTCATGGTCGTAACAGCGTTACTCATGGTCGTAACAGCGTTACTCGTGGTGGTAACAGCGTTACTCATGGTGGTAACAGCGTTACTCATGGTCGTAACAGCGTTACTCATGGTCGTAACAGCGTTACTCATGGTCGTAACAGCGTTACTCATGGTCGTAACAGCGTTACTCGTGGTGGTAACAGCGTTACTCATGGTGGTAACAGCGTTACTCATGGTGGTAACAGCGTTACTCATGGTGGTAACAGCGTTACTCATGGTGGTAACAGCGTTACTCATGGTAACAGCGTTACTCATGGTAACAGCGTTACTCATGGTAACAGCGTTACTCATGGTGGTAACAGCGTTACTCATGGTGGTAACAGCGTTACTCATGGTGGTAACAGCGTTACTCATGGTGGTAACAGCGTTACTCATGGTGGTAACAGCGTTACTCATGGTGGTAACAGCGTTACTCATGGTAACAGCGTTACTCATGGTGGTAACAGCGTTACTCATGGTGGTAACAGCGTTACTCATGGTGGTAACAGCGTTACTCATGGTAACAGCGTTACTCATGGTGGTAACAGCGTTACTCATGGTGGTAACAGCGTTACTCGTGGTAACAGCGTTACTCGTGGTAACAGCGTTACTCATGGTGGTAACAGCGTTACTCGTGGTAACAGCGTTACTCATGGTGGTAACAGCGTTACTCATGGTAACAGCGTTACTCGTGGTAACAGCGTTACTCATGGTGGTAACAGCGTTACTCATGGTCGTAACAGTGTTACTCATGGTGGTAACAGCGTTACTCATGGTCGTAACAGCGTTACTCATGGTGGTAACAGCGTTACTCATGGTGGTAACAGCGTTACTCATGGTGGTAACAGCGTTACTCATGGTGGTAACAGCGTTACTCATGGTGGTAACAGCGTTACTCATGGTGGAGTCCTATAAAAAAAATTCAATTTCCAACAACAAAACACTTATGAAAATTGAGAGGCACTCCTGGTCCAGCCTTGTCATAAAAAAAAAACGCAAATCCTGGCCATTGTAATTAAACAGAGGCCCTTCTTTATGGCCGTTTGTTACCGTTGGTTATTACGGCCACTTTCAAAACGAAGAGAACTCTTTGGGTTGGAATTTCGAGTAATGGGTTAATTTGCAGGGATTGTTATTAATTGAAGATACAAGGTATGGATCAGCAGGCTGTGTGTGTGTGTGTGTGTGTGTGTGTGTGTGTGTGTGTGTGATGGACTAACCACATCGACTCAAGGTTGAGGGACTGATTACCTCATTCTCCTCCTGTTCTTCAAGATTCTCCTCTGTATGGACTGATGAAGCCACTGTGTGGCGAAACGTTTCCTGGTCACAGACCGGGCCGCGGGGGCGTTGACCCCCGAAACTCTCTCCAGGTAAACTCCAGGTAAACCCAAGAGTTGCACATGTGTCTAATTTATCAACAATACACAGATAATCAGCACATATGAGAGAGGAGCTTACCACGATGTTTCAGTCCCACTTGGACTGTTTACAAAGTCACACTAACACAAAACACACTTTTGTGTGACTTTGTAAATGGTCCAAGTCGGACCGAAATGTCGTCGTAAACTTCTCTCTCCTTTGTGCGGGTTATTTGTGTATAACCTAGGTTTAATTTCTCTTCTCCACTTGGAGTGATCTTATGCTAAACCACAATAGTTCATGTGATGTTGAACTTTTTAAGAATCTCTTAAAAAAACATTGAGCTGATTTTTTTTTTCTGTTGACTGTAACAACTCCAGTCCCAAGTTGTCTCTTGGCCTGGTCACAGACCTGGCCGCGGGGGGCATTGACCCCCCGAAACCCTCTCCAGGTATACTCTAGGTATCCAGTTGGTAAAGTACTCGCCTCATTAGGGATCTCTTGCCCCGGTGAATGAGTTCTTGATCTCAGTAATCGGATCGAATCCTAATACCCCCTACCCATATTTTTCCTCTCATTTTGACTTCATTGGGGGGAATACTTCCCTTTTTATTAAAGCCAGCTCCTGAAGAAAAAAGGAATCACCTTCAAACCTTTTCTGTTTGACCTCCCTTGGTAATACTCTGAAGGTTGTCACTCCACTTGGTGGAAAGTAAATCATTATAGAGCGTCAAGTGACCCTCCAGTGAGACATTGTTCGGTCATGTTACACGCCTGATACACACAACTTTTTTCACTCGTATTCAGTCCTAATATTATCTAAGCTAAACTACGGAGACTGAATGTATTCCACATTCTTCCCAGGTACTCTTCTGAAACTTTATCTCCAAACTTTATCCTGCTCATCGTGAGGGATTACGTTTGTGTCTGGGGACTTTTGCATCTTTCCCAATCGAGAGCCTGAATACAGAGACACTTACTGTTTTTATAAGACTGACGAGATATTCAGTGTCTCCGCTATTTTGCCCACTTCCTCGACCTTCACGTTCTTTCCTTGTTTAAGTCAACTTAGGAAAAAAAACATTGGAAAGTTTTGGGGTAAAACGAAATCGGGTTTCAAAACCTTCGTATTATAATTTTTTGGGGGGGCCAAGAAGACTACAGAATAATTACAGACTAATTCATTTAAGTCTCCTTCATTTATTATGTCCCATTAATCTCCGTATTGAAACTCTTCATAACATCTCTGAATTTATTACCCCTTTTACGTTCATTACATATACGTTGACCTCCATCTTTGGGAAGTTTCTTGGGAAGTTCCTACTATTCACACTTCCTTTCCTTCTTCCTTCTTCCATACCTATGTCCATTACGAACTCACGCTCAATCTTCCTTGAGCTCTTTGAATCGTATTTTCAGACTATCACCAGTCCCCACAGAGAGTTGGGTACGCGACTGTTTTTCTCGATAGAGTAATCCAAGAACACTTGCTTGAGTTGGCCAGCGTTTTCACAGCAGTGTTATATGCAACGTTCGTCGCTACCACACACACAGCAACCACGTCATAAACACGTACTAATGGTTATAATCATAGCCAGCGGAAATCCTCCGTCCGATGACCAGCGGCGGGTCATTTATGACTAAGACCCGCGTCAGGAAACATTTGTCCTGTTCCCATGTTGTTTCAAGACTCCCGCGTTACAAGATATCTAGAAATTTGACTCGAAGTATTTCATCGTAGTTCGTATACATAAGTTATGCTGCATTTCTACCAGCTTCAGTGCAATAAACACATTTAACAATTCAGTCCACTATTCACGATCTCTGTCTTTCACAGAGGAAATCTTTTTCATTTTTTTTCTAGCACTTTCTCAACGATTTTTAAAACAGCTGGAAACGACTTTGGGCCGATTTAGTGCAGCAGTTTGTCTCCCACCCTGGAGTTAGGTTTCTTGCCATCTTTTCATTCCTATCGGATATGAGAAACCACACACTCGAGATTTTAAATCGGACACTCAGACAAGTGATGCCTAGCGCCTCTGCGAGAACTAACAGGTCGAGTTAAAAGTTAGTCATATATTAACAGGTTCTCCTGTTTACCAAAGAACATACACAACTCACTTTAGACATCAACACCCAGTTATCTATTAACTGGCCGCCTCGCCGAAAGTCATACCTAACTAATGCACCAAGTTTGTCATAAATTTTCCAACCCCATCAACACCAAACTCTAGTAACTCCTAACACATCTTTTCGGGAGTGCATCTTCCATATTCTGGACGAGTGTTAGAGTGAGAAAACCTGAAGTGTGTTTTCACTCTTGATATAAGGAAGCTTCATGTGTACTGTTGTCATTCACTATGAGTTACACTGTGGGAACACACGGTGTGTGGCTATCATATATATAACAAAGGGGACATTTGATGTATACTGTTGTCATACACTGTGAGAGTTACACTGTGGGAACATTACACTGTGGAAACACACGGTGTGTTTCTGCCATATTGAAAATGAGAGATATATTGTGGAAACAAAAGCTGGCTATGTTTTCCCTGTCATATTCCATCATCACAGGAATTTTCATTTAGGAAGCTGTGCGGGGGGGGGGGGAGGGAAAGAGGGGACAGGGTGGAAAAGGGAAACCTTCATATTCTGTCTGTTTTCCCCATCCCCCCTCTCCCTCCTCCCAAATTTCCTCCTTTCCCCCTCAAAAATTCCCCCCCCCCTCCCGTCCTTCCTGAAATACTTTGCATCCTACTGGCCTCTAGTTTAATGTATGTTCTGAATCGTAATTTTGAAATAGATTTGTATTTGTGGTCCCCCCCCCCTCCTCCCTAGTGGTCTCTTCCTCTCTAGTTTTCTTCTCTTTCTGATCCTCTCTTCCTCCTCTCTAGTTACCCTCTCATCTTTCTAGTTCTCTCTTCCTCCTCCCTAGTTTCCTTCCACCCCTTTCTAGCCCAGTACCCCTTCTCCCCAGTTTCCTTCTATTCTTAATCCAGTGCCCCATTCTCCCTAGTTACCTCCTTCTCCTTCACCCCCTCCCCCCCTCCCCTCATCTCCTCCCCTCATCCCCTCCCTTCCTCTTTCCCTCCTCCCTAGCCTTCTAGTTCCTCTCTAATCCCACTCTCTAGCAGAAGCTTTGCTAGATATAATCAGGCAAGTTATCCCTCGCTTAAGGCTCGTTAGGGCCAGCTTAGTGTTGTTCATTACGCCCAGGTACATCGTTAATTAACACAGGTACATTGTTCCCGACACGCTGGTCCGTCTAACAATACAAGGTTCTGTGTGAACTTTATTGTTTCCGCTTGTAAATCGGTGTGTGTGTGTGTGTGTGTGTGTGTGTGTGTGTGTGTGTGTGTGTGTGTGTGTGTTCGCGCATGTGCGTGTTTCCGTGTTCATGCGTAGGCAAGTGCGTGCGTACTTGACGCAGTTATGATCACGGGACTAAAAACCACTACCCCTGTCCCTTCTTCCAAGACAATTTCTTTGAGTCACTACTGATTTACAGTCTGTTGGGCTTGATCGTCCCTATTCTTGAAGCCGAGTACCGAATCACCCTTCACTATTTCCTCACCTAAATTCATGTTTCACTTACCACCCTGTGATACATTCCACCCTGTGAAACATTCGTGTTCCCAGCTTCGTTGTCTCTGGTCCTCGTGGCTCACTCTTTCCACTTCTGCTCTATTGATTCCGAGTAAATTTTATGCACTCGCAGTTCTTCACTCGGTTAAGGCTGTTATCTGGAGATCTGGAGTTTATCTGGAGAGAGTTCCGGGGGTCAACGCCCCCGCGGCCCGGTCTGTGACCAGGCCTCCTTAGGTCAGTGTCCCAGGATGCGACCCACACCAGTCGACTAACACCAAGGTACCCATTTTACTGATGGGGAACATAGACAACAGGTGGAAAGAAACACGTCCAATGTTTCTACTCTGGCTGGGAATCGAACCCAGGCCCTCACCGTGTGAAGCGAGAGCGTTAACCACCAGGCCACCAGTTACGTACGTTTCTTACTTCTCCACTACGCTAAAGCTGCTATATACATTTTCTGTATCCTCTCCTCATATTATATTTCTATGGTAAATTAAAGAACATAGAAATCTCCTTGGACTCTTAACGTTTTTATTTGTGAATACCAGCTTTATTTGTGAATACCAGCTTTATTTGTGAATACCAGCTTTATTTGTGAATACCAGCTTTATTTGTGAATACCAGCTTTATTTGTGAATACCAGCTTTATTTGTGAATACCAGCTTTATTTGTGAATACCAGCTTTATTTGTGATACCAGCTTTATTTGTGATACCAGCTTTATTTGTGAATACCAGCTTTATTTGTGATACCAGCTTTATTTGTGAATACCAGCTTTATTTATGAATACCAGCTTTATTTATGAATACCAGCTTTATTTGTGAATATTCAATACTCTATCCCCGGTAAGGGTGGTAACATTGGGCGTGTTTCCTTACACCTGCTGTCCCCGTTCACCTAGCAAAGAAATAGGTACCTGGGTGTTAGTCGATTGGTGTGAGTCGCATCCTGGGGGGATAAAACTGAAGGATCACAATGGAAATAAGACAGTCCCTCGATGATGGACTGACTTTCTTGGGTTATTCTGGGTTGCTAACCCTCCGGGGTTAAAAATCCCAACAAAATCTTATTTCTTACTAGTGAATATTTCGTTGGTGAGTATTCCATTGATAAATACATTACTGGTGAATACTGTATACTTAATGTAGTAATGGTGAATACAGTGAATTCGAGTACACAGGTAAAAGCTATTGAACAAGTGATATTAACAGGTGAAGGCTTCAGGTGAAGGCTTCAGGTGAAGGCTTCAGGTGAAGGTTTCAGGTGAAGACTTCAGGTGAAGACTTCAGGTGAAGACTTCAGGTGAAGACTTCAGGTGAAGACTTCAGGTGAAGACTTCAGGTGAAGACTTCAGGTGAAGACTTCAGGTGAAGGCTTCAGGTGAAGACTTCAGGTGAAGACTTCAGGTGAAGGCTTCAGGTGAAGACTTCAGGTGAAGACTTCAGGTGAAGACTTCAGGTGATCACTTCAGGTGAAGACTTCAGGTGAATATTATAAGCAAATATTATAAATCAATACTTGTCCATTGATGAGAATAACTTTATTAACTAATTCAGGTTAACAGTTAATAGTAACTGGATAGTTGACCAGTTCTTTTAGGTGAACATTATTTTAGTATTTATGAAAAAAAGATTTTTGATGAATTTTTTTTTTTTTGAAGTAATATCATTCAAGATCTGTTTCGAACGACAGAAAAGTTCGTCTTGTACAAGTGGAAGGGAAGGGGTTACGGACCTAAGGAGGGAGGGAGGTAGGGTTAACTTGATTATGGTCCGGGACTGACCGAAACGTTTGAAGTTTCCTTTCCAAAGTGAGGTCGACGAAACGTTGCAGCCACACGGTAGTGACTTTGATCATTCGTCATATTGTATATTTTTGCGGATACCTTCTACTCAAAAAACTTGACTTCCTCTAGTAGGACTGCAACTAGCATGTGGAACAGGAATTCCAGCGGGACTAGAATTTTCCTACGATGGAGAGAGAGAGAACGACGAAGTGAGGACTAGGAGAGAGAGCCAGTACAAAGGTAGAGATGGAATGAAAGAGTGATGGAGTACGATAGGGAAGAGGAGGAGGAGGAGGAGGCGGTTTCTTGGGTTCCAGTCGTTTATATGCACGATCGTGGGGCTCGTGAAGCCGCCCTGACAAAGACAGAGAATGTAATAACAGCGCTCTTATGTTTGTTGTCTACCTGGATCTCCGTCCAGTCCAAATATTATACCCCAGGCATATCGCTTTTTTTTTTTTACTCCCCCCCCCTAATCATTTTTCTTTTCCTACCATGCATTTCGACCTACGATAATTGCAATAGCTTAACAGATTAATATTGTGTATATTTGCATTGCAAATACCAGCCGTAGCATTCAGATATTTCTGCAGTTGGGCTCCATCGAGGAGAAATAATACAGGGAGTATAAGGGATTATCACTGCTTTACGCTGCTGACGTGGTGTTTACATCAGCCATCGTGTGTACACGATCCAGTATGTGCACGTGAGCCAGCATGTGCACGTGAGCTAGCATGTGCACATCACGGTGGTGTTACGTTACGTAAAGGAAAGTTCGGAATGCCTGGAGGTGTTCATTTAAAGCTCCTGGGCCTTTTGGAGGCCCTACCATGGTAAGCTTCCTGGTTAACCTACCAAGGTACAACAACTCATAGTCAGCCTACCAAAGTAAGCCTCCTGGTCATCCTACCAAGGAACCCTGGTCATCCTAACAAGGGAAGCCTCCTGGTCATCCTAACAAGGGAAGCCTCCTGGTTATCCTCCTAAGGGAACCCTGATAATCCTAACGAGGCAGCCTCATGGTCATCCTAACGTGGAAACCTCCTCCTCCTCGCCTGGCTAGTACTAAACTACTTACACACACACACACACACACACACACACACACACACACACACACACACACACACACACACACACACACACACACACACGCACACATTTTAAAAGGTAAACCACTCTCAAGAATAAAAACTTGAACTGCTACCCTGGGTACTTTTTTGGGGGGAGAGTGTTCTGTCCTCTCGAGAGAATCGGGAGATTCAATGCCTTTGAGGTACCGAGAGGCCCACCTTTTTTTTTTTTTTACCCCCATCAGATGTATTTGCATTGCACTTGCGTAAACGAAGCAATTTATATGCTCAAACTTCATGTGTCGGAAACTTCACTTGACGCCAGTGTTTCACTACGTCACCTTTGCATATGCACCAAGAGTCTTCGTGTGGAAAGGTGACAAAGCCACCCATCATGCAGGGATAGATACGGGTGATAATTGTGTGTCGAGTGAAAGCCAGGTGAGTGACTGTGAAGCTGTGTTGAGAGAGAGAGAGAGAGAGAGAGAGAGAGAGGGAGAGGCTTTGCAAGGACATCATACAAGTTTCCAGTGATATCTTATTGTTCACGGTTGCCTTACATCCAGAAAATATAATAATAATAATAATGAATTTGAATCTATATATTTTAGTAATATAAATTTATCTTTATTCTTGTGTGTAGAAGTGATACACTTGCTGTGTATATTAAAACGTTTAATGTAAACACGTTAGTCTTACTACAGTTGATTTGTGAGTTCTTAGAGTGAATGACTTTCACATTCCGTATTAACTGTGTTGTAAACGACGTCAGGCAAAGGTGAAGGAGAAGGTTCAGCTGCGAAAGCCTGACGTTTCTCGGTCAGAAAATGTTAAGCATTAACACACTGGGTAGACAACGTAATTTCATCAGAGAGCATCAACATTTTTCCATCTTTCTATGAATGATTCCCTGCACAATTATGTGATGAATAAGACAAGTGCAACACCTGGGTGTCTTGACTGACGAAATCTCCAAGCGAATAAAAACCAGATTTTTCAATTGGGCCGCTGAAAACAGTGATGTTCAATGAGGACAAATTTCAGTTACTCCGTTATGGAAAATGAGGAAATTGTAGTTAGAACGGAGTATGCAACAAATTCTAACCATACAATAGAGCGAAAAACCAATGTGACTTGAGAGTGATAATGTCAGTGGATTTCACCTTCAAGATTCACAACAATGTCATTATCACATCTGCGAGGAAAATGATAGGAATTTTCAGAATAAGGGATGCCAAGTCAGTGATCCGCTTTAAGTCACTTGTTTCATCTAGGCTGGAATACTACTATACCTTAACAACCTCGTTCAAGGCAGCAGCCGGGCTGTGGCTCGTACGTTAGATTGCATACTGCCAGCAGTAACAACCTGGTTGATTAGGTCCTGATCCACCAGGAGGTCTGGTCGAAGACTGGGCCACGGGGGGGCTGACCCCCGAAACAATTTCTAAGTATACTTCAGGTACACAGGTAGGTAGGCAGTAGAAGTTGTGGGTTTGACGCGGCCAGTATTATCAGCCTTGGTAGACGGTGGTGAGGCCCTCAAGCCTCGGTAATAATTTGCTTGTATTGTATACCATCAGTATAACTTCTGTGGCAGGCTAAGAGTACGCTACATTTTATTTGGCGTATGTCACATACGCATATAGGCATTTCCTAATCAGCGAACCAGATGCTAAGGATATAACCAGAAGGGCTCCCTCGATATGCTAGCACCTTGGTTCAACCAGGCGGCAATGACAAGGAATCCCAGCAAAGTTGTGAAGCGATATGGTACACTTGTGAGTCAACATTGGCAGACATACTTCCATGTCTGGTCGAAAATACTTCTCATCGTGTCTCTTGCCGTAATTTTCCTTCCTGTACACATCTGTATATATTGTTCACACTATTGCTTGCTGTTTAGTGAAGGAAATACAAATATTTACTCTCTGCTGTCTTTTGCTCATTCCTCGTTTCTACTTTGATTATCGTGCAACAACCAGATGTGTAGGACACTAGACTACACCTGTGTTCCTAATAAAGTCTACCACTGAGCCTTTTATGGGCAGAGTAAAAAATAAACTTGCGCAACATTAAAACGTGTTAAAAAACTTGTCTCTCCATGGAAACTTGGTCAGTACACTCACTGGATAAATAAAGCTCCCAGGGGCGAAAAGTTTCTTAATAAAATGTTCTACTGTTGTGCGTTTCTCTTTCTTATATTGGCATGAACCAGCAGAGCCACTGCAGTGCTGCGTTTATCTTTCCACCTGATTTGTTACCCTTGTATATTTTGTCCTCTTTACTCTCTTGTACATTCTGCTCACGAGGACTACAGCCCAGAATATATATATATATATATATATATATATATATATATATATATGTGTGTGTGTGTGTGTGTTGTATACATACATATCGTGGTGGATATTGCAATCACTGGGAGGAGTGAAGGAGGTGAACCTCACGTTCCTCGTTGTGTTTGATGTGTTTGAGAGGTGGGTAGGGAGGTGAAGCATGAGGGACTAACCACCTCCCATCAAGGGGCTGTGTTTGACAGGTAGGCAAGAAGTGAAGCATGATGGACTGACCACCTCCCATCGAGGGGTGAGGGACTGATCCCGTCAAAACTACTGCAACTACTTCCAGTGTTGTATTTGCTTGTATTTCACTGACGAAGCCTTTGCGGGCGAAACGCTCCAGCAATAAAGATAACCAAGTGTTCGACACATGCCTTGTTTATCAGCTTAGTGTGTGCTCAGAGCTTGTCAGAGGAAAAAAGAGTCAATGGATGTTTCTTCGTATCAACAGAGAGTAAAAGGAAGGAAATCTGGTCTAGCTGAGTGAGAGACTGACGGAGAAAAAACAGGACAGTCCAGATAAGGAGGTGAAATAATGTTACTATCGAACCTTGCTTGGTAGTGGATTCGTCAGTCACTTTCGTAATGGTAGACTTATCCATAACAGATTTGGCGTATTTATCCATCTCTGCCATTGTGGTATGTCTGTGCTTTCCGTTTTTGGTGGATTTATCCGTCCCCAGCCTGGTGGTGGATTTATCCGTCCCCAGCCTGGTAGTGGATTTGACTATCAGTTACCTCGTCGTGGCAAACAATAGAGAGTAAGGATTATTTTCTTTCAAAAAACAAAAATGTCCAGCTTAGGTAAATATAGACGCAGAGAGAGAGAGAGAGAGAGAGAGAGAGAGAGAGAGAGAGAGAGAGAGAGAGAAGGAGAAGGAGAAGGGAGGTAGGAAAGAAAAGAGGATGAAGGGAAGTTTATAAAAGGAGTGAGGAGAGGAAAGGAAGGGGGGAGATAATCAACGGATGATAGAGGGTAGCACAGGAACTTGGGAAAGACAGACACTCAGAGAGACAACATGGAGAACAAAAGGCGGAAGACAGTCCAGGGATGAAGGAAGGGCTTCAGCATACTGAGGACGACAGGAGGGAAGAATGAAGATTCCCAGAGGTATATTGGAACACATACACAATATATACCACTGAACCGTAATATTTTTATCTCATACACTGGGAATATTGCGTGTATGTATAGCCAGGTTATTGTTCTGCCCTCTCTCAGCTGCATACATTTAAATACATAATCTGAAACAGAATGGATTGAAATATAAAAGGGTACAAGAATTGATGGACAGAGAGGGACGGATAATAATAGTGGGGTTGATAGAGGAAGGATGGATATAGACATGAAAGGAAGGATAGGCAAAGGGATGGGAAGATATACACAGTGATGGATGAAATAAGGGAGAGTGAGTGAGTTTTGTATATCCATACCTAGTCTGACTATGCTTATTCCATCTTAATTCACTGTCACTGGCACTAGTATCGTCTTAGTCAGTACTTGGTTTATTTCCCTTATTGCTAGTAACGGGTTGTTTTCTTTTTATTTTCCACTTTTTTCGTAACCCACCTGCTGTTGTGTAATTACATCATCTTCTAAAATATTTTTGGAGCGAGCTGTTTGAATGTTAATTATATATACTGCATAACTCTTTACAGTTGTGTGTGTGCGTGCGTGTGTGTGTGTGTGTGTGTGTGTGTGTGTGTGTGTGTGTGTGTGTGTGTGTGTGTGTTAACTACTTCATACATTACAACAGAATTTGTCTTAAAAAGAACACATTAGTTTACACCAAGCAGGTTCCACTCATGTTAATGAGCCACAATACGCAGTTTATGGCATGTTATTGAGGATTCGTTTCTCTCACTCGCAGGGATGGTTAGAACGAGTGTGTGTTATAATAAGGTTAGGTTAGTTTTCTAAGGTTCTTTTGGTACAAAATTATTAATTTTTACATTAACATAAATGAAAAAGATACATCTTTAAGCGTATAAGAGAAAATTTTAGAAAGGACTAAATTTTAAACGAATTCTTGTTAATTGACCAGTTTCACCTATTCGGCACCCCCCTACATGTACATTATATATATATATATATATATATATATATATATATTAATATATATATATATATATATATATATATATATATATTAATATATATATATATATATATATATATATATATATATTAATATATATATATATATTATATAATATATATATATATATATATATATATATATATATATATATATATATATATATATATATATATATATATATATATATATATATATATATATATATATATATATATATATATATATATAATTTCTTCTAAAGATGCGTATAAGCACATGAATTATCGTGAAGGACCGCTAAACCCGTAGGATTATACGGCACATTGGGGGGATGGAAGGTATTCAGAGGCAATTCAGGGAGCCGGAGCACAGATCCAATTGGAAATAAATGGTATCAAATACCGACACAGTGGAAATATAAACACATATGCAGTATAATGTGATCCTTTATTGACAACGTTTCACCCACACAGTGGGTTTTTTCAAGTCACACACAGATCTACCTGGGGTGGAAGGTACGGGAGTATTTATAGTCATGTTCAATCGCATTCGCAACATCAACATCAGGAACAAGAAACTTTCCAGCCTTGACGTGACTTCCCTATTCACCAAAGTACCTACTACACAAGCCATCGTGTTTCTCTTTCGAAAATCACCTCTTTCAGCAGACTTTTGGACTACCCATGGGTTCGCCACTCAGTGCGGTCCTGGCGAACCTATACATGGAGCATCTGGAAGCCGAACGTTTCTCCACCATTATTCCTTCGTCTGTCACCTGGCTCCGTTGACGACATTCTCCTCATAACTCCTAAACGCTTCAACGTTCAAGCTCTCCAAGACAAGCTCAACCAGGTCGAGCCTTCAATCCAGTTCACACTTGAAGAAGAAGTCGACAACACTCTTCCTTTCCTTGATGTTCTGCTCTGCATACCAACCAAAACGATCTTCTCCACTTCTACTCTCACCACGACACCAAAACCAAACGTGGTGTAATTATAGGCTTCTTCCTGCGTGCACTCAGAATCTGCAGCAATGAGTTCCTTGAGGAAGAATGCACTATAATTGAACAAGTATTTTCTAAACTCCACTATCCTCGTCACTTCATCAGAGACTGCAGACGGCGGGCATTAAACATCTTCAACACACCCAGAGAAGACACTGCCGAGAAGAGATACATAGTCCTCCCCACCAACTCCATTGCCAAACATGTTTCCAACATCTTTTCCAATACCTCATTCCAAGTATCTACCTCCACAACCACGACCATCAAGGACATCAGTAGTAGACAGGACAAGCCTCCATCCTCTGCAGGGGTATACATAATCCCTTGTAATGACTGCAACAAATTATATGTGGGCGAAACATCAAGAGACCTCCAAACACGTATTTCAGAACACCAATATACAAGCAGGACTGACGATACAAGGAATGCCTGTGTACAACATCGCAATTCACACAACCATTTAATTAACTACAGAAACTCAAGACTTATCGCCACAGAAGACAACACTCAGTATCGAAGAATCCTGGAATCATCGCTTATCTCTATAATCAACAATTTCAACCAGAACAACGGCTTCTATAACATAGCTGAACCACTCGCCAAGAAACTTCTTCATCGCTATCCCACATAAGAACATAGAACACTGCAGAAGGTCTACTCACAACTTGTCCAATACCCCTGCCAAGCTACCCAAGACTATAACTCTACCCGGTAGATCATCAGATGCAGCATTCTCCACCTGACCTCAACATTCTGAACATGACTATAAACACTCCCGTACCTTCCACCCCAGGTAGATCTGTGTGTAACTTGAAAAAGCCTACTGTGTGGGTGAAACGTTGTCAATAAAGAATCACATTATACTGCATATGTGTTTATATTTCCACAGATCCAATTCCCTAGATCAAGAGCCCCTCACCAACATCCGTGAACCTCCCTTGAGACGTAAGCACATGACATCGCTTGGGTTTTTACATCCTATTTTTTTTTTTTATATATTTTCAATCAAGCATTTTATTGCGATTTCTCGCATGTGTGTGTGTGTGTGTGTGTGTGTGTGTGTGTGTGTGTGTGTGTGTGTGTGTGTATTCGTGGGTGTAATAACTTCATCTGGTTGGGTTTGTGTCGCCTCCTAGCATTCCTCTCGCCAAATTATTTATTCTTGAGCGGTAAGTTGCGTTGCTGCAAATTTTACGAGGCTTCAATATGCAACAGGAAAGACAGAGCCGATTATTGACAGCGACTTTGTGGTAATGCGATTACATTTGTGTGTTCTTCTTGAACTGTGCCTGCAAGAGTTGAGCTGAACCTCTTCAGCCCTTCACCTGACCCACGTAATTTCTAAGAGGCATCTTTGACTCTGGTTATATCTTCATTAGTGCAACGAGTTTCTTTTCACAGCTCGCCGAGCTATTCTCGCTTCTTCATGGCCTGTACGCTATCAAGAGTTGCCTATGTTGCTGAGAGAGAGAGAGAGAGAGAGAGAGAGAGAGAGAGAGAGAGAGAGAGAGAGAGAGAGAGAGAGAGAGAGAGAGCCACATCGATTTATCCTATCTTCTTGTCTTCTGAAGAATAGTCTATTCTAGTCAACCCTTTCACTACCTTAGAGTACTTGGAACGTTGTGGCCATATCTGCTCCAGTGTTGAGGTCCAGCTTGTTTGTCACATGAAAGTTAAGACACATGTGCAACATCTGGATATCTTTATTGTAGACGTTTCGCCATCCAGTGGCTTTATCAATACAGATTCTAGGACATAATAGGAAGACAGTAGAACTATATACAAAAGATGAGGTAATCTGTCCCTCGGCCTTGGAGTTAGTGTTCACAGCATCGTGGTGGAGGAGAATCTGGAGGTGTTCACAGCATCGTGGTGGAGGAGAATCGATTTATCCTATCTTCTGCAACATCATGGAATCTTGGTTCAGAGGACATCTACAAGACCTTCTTCACGGCTGCTGCAACTAACCCATCTCTTTGGGAAGGACCTACTTCCACTGGGGAATCCCGCCTACCAGTGACTGCCCTCGTCTGCTGCCCGTCCCTTCCACTGACGCCTATATAAACGCCAGTCTTCTTGCCTTTGCTCCAGATTCTCCTCCACCACGATGCTGTGAACACTAACTCCAAGGCCGAGGGACTGATTACCTCATCTTTTGTATATAGTTCTACTGTCTTCCTATTATGTCCTAGAATCTGTATTGATAAAGCCACTGGAGGTCTAGCTTGTTTGTCACATCCTCGTAGCTCGTGGTCCAAAGAGTGTTCAAATTGTTTTCTGAATTTATCCTAACTAGACGAAGCGAGCATAGTGTCAGTTTCAGCCAAAATCATTAATTTTTCAGATTAGATGTTTAGACGTCTTGCAAGTGGCAGAGACCACAAGTGGTGCCATGTTACCAGACCAAAAACTAGACCGTCCTCAGGTCTTACAGCTTACAGCCTTTGTATAAACAGTTAAAAACCGACAAGTTGATAAATGACACAATATTAGGGTACCATTGCAGAATAATGGTACCCAAATGTTGCACAAGTGTCTCATGTATCAACGAAAAGTCTTAATGGGTGATTCATCTTAGGAAAACGATGCTTTTGGGGTTTAGGCCGCACAGGTCCAAATTTGTCGATTTTCCTAAGATTTTGGAGTCTGTGCTCTAACTGGTCGGCTTTAAACTTTTTAGCTCTGGTTCGTTTTTTCTCAAAAGAAGCTTTGTAATAATTTTGGTTACTGTAAGTATTAGTTTGCCAGTTTTCTTAACTTTGTATTTTTTTATGGATTTTTCATAGTTTTTGAAATGGGTAAAAGTATTTAAAAATGCAAAAAAATTCAACGATTCAGTGCGATTTGGAACATTTTCTGTATTTTTAGCTAAAGATTGAGACACTTATGCAGCATATGGGAATCTTTATTCAGGAAACGTTTCGCCACACAGTGGCTTCATCAGTCCAATACAAAGAGGAAGGCGTAAGGAGAGGAGGAGAATGAGGTAATCAGTCCCTCAGCCTGGAGTCGATGTGTTCAGACTGAACTGAACTGGACTGAACACATCGACTCCAGGCTGAGGGACTGATTACCTCATACTCCTCCTCTCCTTACGCCTTCCTCTTTGTATTGGACTGATGAAGCCACTGTGTGGCGAAACGTTTCCTGAATAAAGATTCCCATATGCTGCATAAGTGTCTCAATCTTCAACTTGTCGGTTTTTCAAACCATTCATCACATTTTTAGCTAAAATATACTCATGCCGTAACTGGAGAATGCTTATTTAGATCGGATTTAAACCATAAACACAGATGTATTTTAGATAAACCTTAGGAATGATTTTTGAGTTTTGTTATTATTTACCAGATTTAATGAATATTGGAAAAAATTAAAATTGGTTGCAGAGGATCCATTTTACACAACGTTTCGCCCCAAACTTTGGGCGATACGTTGTATTAAGAGAATCACCTGCTACCAGCGTTTTGATTTCCACTTGCTGGTGGCACTGTCTACAAATACCTCTTCTTATTGGCTTCAAACTTCCAGGATGGTGTATCTCAGTGGAAGACTAGAATTAGTTTTAAGAACATAAGAAAGAAGGAACACTGCAACAGGCCTACTGACCCATGCGGAGCAGGTCCATGTCCCCCCCGGATTAGCCCAATGACCCTCCCAGTCGGGTCACCTCCACTCAAGGATGGAGCACGGCACCAGACCCAGCAGCACAAGCTAGTCAGGTCTAGCTCACACCCACCCACACCCACTCATGTATTTATCTAACCTATTTTTAAAAATACACAACGTTTTAGCCTCAATAACTGTACTCGGGAGTTTGTTCCACTCATCCACAACTCTATTACCAAACCAGCGCTTTCCTATATCCTTCCTGAATCTAAATTTTTCCAACTTGAAACCATTGCTGCGAGTCCTGTCTTGGCTGGAAATTTTCAGCACGCTATTTACATCCCCTTTATACACCTCGATCATATCCCCCCTAATTCTACGCCTTTCGAGTGAGTGCAGATTCAGGGCCCTTAGTCTATTCTCGCAGGGAAGATTTCTGATACGTACATGGGTTGTGTAAGTGCCAATTTGCTATTATTATTACCTGGAAGAGTGTACCTGTAGGGTGATCTGGGGGTCAACGCCCCCGCGGGCCCCATCCATGACGAGGCTTCGCGGTGGATCGGGGCCTGATCAACCAGGTTGTTGAAGAAATTTGAATATTAGTTTTCATGCAATTGTAAATTCCTCTTTCGACTGGCTTCATATTCTTATCACAGATTATTAAGCATTTAAATTACTTGTATCACCTCAGATTTCTAAATATTTTTTCGCTGGAAGGTGTTTTAGGGACTGCTCTCAAACCTGCACACTGCCATGACAACGTACTGGAATGGGAGATATGGAAGAATGTGTAGAATAAACGCAGTGAAAAGCAGGGAAGCCGTGGGCACAATAAGAGAGTACTGTATCAGCATCCGTGGCCTCAGACTTCTTTAACATCTTGCCAGGAAATATCTGAAACACTGCTGAGACAAGAGAACTCCACAGTTTCCTCTACCAAGTGTCGTATCAACCAGTCTGTGATGGATATGGGAGCCAGCGGACCGCCAGCATCAACAGCCTGGTTGACCAGGCAATTATAACACAAGCCTGGCCCAGGGCCAAGCTATGGGAATAAGAAAACTCTCGGAACCCTTCAAAGGGAACTTCATGGAAAAGTTATGGTGCACTCTGCAGTGTTCCTCTGCCGTGCATCGAGGTAGATGAGGCTAGGCTTATAGATTACGGGAATATCGCTCGAATCGCATAGGGTCCGAACGAGTCTAGTTGCATTAGTAATATCATCTGTCATTGCGATGGTATTGTTTTTATTGCAAAAGACGACACTAATAAAACAGTTGTATTCTGTGTGCTAATTTGGTTCATTAAAGATACCAGGTTGAAACCAGAGGCAGCAAAGCGCCTCTGCTCTAGTGGCCCAGTACACGAGGATAGACTATTTTCCTTTACGTGAATGTACTAGACTCCTCGATAGGAAACTATGACAGTGTGTACGCGTGTGAACCAATGTTATTACTTGGAGGAAGACAAGCCTAGACAAACAGACCAACACGTCTTGTAGACCAGCCTGGCCAGGCTTCTCATTCACCAGTTCTGCAAACAAATCTGGTGGTCATCGAGGTGGTGTCAACTTCAGGCTTGCAGAATTAGTTAGTTTTAGGATCTCAACTTTGGCAGATTAGATTTTGCCTCTAGGGGGCTTGTTTACTGGGCAGCGCTCTCCGTCTTGAGTGAAAATGCCTCCATAAACTGATTATATTACAGCCTAAATAGCTGGTACACCATTGGCAATATCTACATACTTGACTGTTACTTAAGAAAATCAACGCCTCGTGCACAGCTGGTTAGTACATACTTTCAAATTCCCTATTGATTTTTTCATTATTTTTTCATTTGGTGTTGACTTCGGTAAGAAAACTGTGCAGCATCACTCAAGTAAACACATTAGATTGGTTTAAAAATGGATTAGACAGATATACGAGTATATACCTTATTTTGTTTCTTCAAAAAAATTATTTTAGATTTTTCCGTCGAAGTGGCTACTTTATGGTGTTATTCATATCTATCCTGTGGAGGTTAGCGCAAGATCATATGGAGACAGAAAAGACCTAGGAACTAGGCCCCAAAAGGGTTTACAGGAGTACATCTGGATTTATATCTACAGCTGACTTATTTGTTACAAGTAAATTTAAAAAAATTGCTTAATATGTCTGGTATCTTATTTTCATTAATAAGTTATCTTGACATATTACTGAGGGAGATTATTTCCCAGTAAAAGTAGGCCTTAGACAAGGATGTGTGATGTCACCATGGTTGTTTAATATATTTATAGATGGGGTTGTAAGAGAAGTAAATGCGAGGGTCTTGGCAAGAGGCGTGGAGTTAAAAGATAAAGAATCACACACAAAGTGGGAGTTGTCACAGCTGCTCTTTGCTGATGACACTGTGCTCTTGGGAGATTCTGAAGAGAAGTTGCAGAGGTTGGTGGATGAATTTGGTAGGGTATGCAAAAGAAGAAAAATAAAGTGAATACAGGAAAGAGTAAGGTTATGAGGATAAAAAGATTAGGTGATGAAAGATTGGATATCAGATTGGAGGGAGAGAGTATGGAGGAGGTGAATGTATTGATATTTGGGAGTGGACGTGTCAGCGGATGGGTCTATGAAAGATGAGGTGAATCATAGAATTGATGAGGGGAAAAGGGTGAGTGGTGCACTTAGGAGTCTGTGGAGACAAAGAACTTTGTCCTTGGAGGCAAAGAGGGGAATGTATGAGAGTATAGTTTTACTAACGCTCTTATATGGGTGTGAAGCATGGGTGATGAATGTTGCAGCGAGGAGAAGGCTGGAGGCAGTGGAGATGTCATGTCTGAGGGCAATGTGTGGTGTGAATATAATACAGAGAATTCGTAGTTTGAAAGTTAGGAGGAGGTGCTGGATTACCAAAACTGTTGTCCAGAGGGCTGAGGAAGGGTTGTTGAGGTGGTTCGGACATGTAGAGAGAATGGAGCGAAACAGAATGACTTCAAGAGTGTATCAGTCTGTAGTGGAAGGAAGGCGGGGTAGGGGTCGGCCTAGGAAAGGTTGGAGGGAGGGGGTAAAGGAGGTTTTGTGAGCGAGGGGCTTGGACTTCCAGCAGGCATGCGTGAGCGTTTTTGATAAGAGTGAATGGAGACAAATGGTTTTTAATACTTGACGTGCTGTTGGAGTGTGAGCAAAGTAACATTTATGAAGGGATTCAGGGAAACCGGCAGGCCGGACTTGAGTCCTGGAGATGGGAAGTACAGTGCCTGCACTCTGAAGGAGGGGTGTTAATGTTGCAGTTTAAAAACTGTAGTGTAAAGCACCCTTCTGGCAAGACAGTGATGGAGTGAATGATGGTGAAAGTTTTTCTTTTTCGGGCCACCCTGCCTTGGTGGGAATCGGCCAGTGTGTTAATAATAATAAAAAATATATATATATCTATATTTCTCACTAAGTGGACAGTAAAGCACATAGCGTTTAAGATAGAAATAAAAAAGAGACCAGAAGTGTGTAAAATTCTCAGTGAGTAAAGCTTAAAGCTGCAACATCCATCAGGAAAAAGACCTGTAGAAAAACATGACTGTCGTCAGATTATTCGCCTGGAGGGATAATAACAGAGCACAACCAAAGAGAGTCGTGTTTTCACTTGCATATCACTTTGAAGTGAGACCCCATTATACATTTTAAACTTCAGGGCGACCAACCTGAACGAAAAGGGTCGTCACCCTCTGATCATCACAATCAAAATGTCTGTGATGAGTGGGACACATGTGCATCATCAGGAATCTGTGTTAGGAAAATTTTTCGCCTGCGCTGCAGTCTCCATCAGTCGAATAGAGATGAGTTACATTCTTGGGGGATGGATGTAATTCACTTCTGTATTCGACTGACGAAGCCTGCAGCGCAGGCGAAACGTTTCATCAACATATTCCCAATGTTGTTGATGTTTCTTACCAACTTGCCGGTATTGTGTACCATTTATATGATAAATTCTTTGCTTTCATATTACGGTCAACACAAACATTGAGGGAATCATGGACTTCGAAGGTCAGAATATGTATATTTAAAGGTCCCAGGAGCTGTAGGACCCCCCACAGATTTAACGCTTCCCCCGATTCAAAAATCAATTAAAGGTCGTGTGGAAGAGTGTTCCTACAGTAACGAAAGTAATGAAAATGGTTTTAAAAACCGACAAGTTGAAGAATAAGACATTTATACAACATTTCAGAATCTTTGAGAAGACATTTCCATTCAAGAAAAAAAAGTATGTAGATATATGTAGATATTTTCTTGATATTGCAATAGTAGACTTTTCATAAGTCACTAAGTTATAAAATTATATGTTTTTTTCTGAAGGCGTTTTTTTTTTGTGTGTTTAGGCAAGAGTTACAAAAAAAAAAAAGGTCCCTTTTCCGAGGTTTTCGTTTATAACCTTAGAACGCCTCATCAGATCGGCTTCAAATTTTGAGTGTAACTAGGCAAAGATTATTGTAACAACTGACTTTTGCAGGAACTCTCTGCTTAATTATATTTAGACCATTCTTGATAAGGTGTCCATGAGATTACTTGTTAATACATCTTCCGACTGGCTTCAAACTTTCAGAAGTGATTATCTTAGTGGAAAGTTTGAATTAATTACTGATGAAATGGTCATTTAATTGTATGAAATTCTGAATGCCTTCTCTGATCAGTTTCAAAAAGTTGATATTTAATTTCATTATAAATCTATGCAGCACTTTGTTCTATTCCTCTTGCGTGTGTTGAGGTACAGAGGTGTTGGGTTTAGGGAATGTGTGGTATAGCACTCACGGATCGGCATGCCAGCGAAAGAAGTCTAATCTTAGTGGAAGGCCTCGGTCAGATGACCAAAAGCTCTAGCTGCGGGTCATCATATGACTAAGACCCGCGTTAGGAAACACTTGTCCTGTTTCCTGACAAACTTTACCTAAGCTAGGAGGATTACCCTGGGGAAGGCAGAGGCAGCGGGCGCAGATATCGTCCAGTATCGGAACTAAAATATAGGAAATATTCTGGGAACCGCCACCGCATTCACCCCACCAGCCAATGAATAATAATCAGATAATCTCATAAAATGAAAACTCACTCGTACATGGGACAGAGCCGTGTTGTGGCTGTTGGTGACGGATTACGGTGGATGTTTTGTGAATGATGTTGACGGATTAGGAGGGATGGTTTATAAATAATGCTTACGGATTCAGAGAGATGTTGTTGAATGATGTTGACGGATTACGAGGAATGTTTTGTGAATAGTTAGAGGCAAAACACTAGATGTTTTCTTAGGAATGACAGTCACTCTAGGATTACGACGTATGTCTTAATGTGAAATTGAGGGACTGATTACGAGATGTTTTGGAAACGTCTCGCGAGACAGTCAGTCTTCTGACAAACGAAGATGTAAATAACTCAGCCATTCTGCCTCAGCCAGAGGTCTCGCCACTGGCCTACGTAACTCGTCTACTTTTTCACGAATCGAAGAAATAATTTAAGAGTGGCGAACGATCAAGGCAAAATAGTGAGACTTGGTTAATTATTGTTATTGCAAATGGATTATGAATCAAGAGACGATTTAACTCTGGAAAAAAACGATTATGCAAGGCTGCACTTGCGGTGCTTTATTGCAGGAGCTTATGCAATCAAATTAAACCTTGTTTATTTGGTTAAATAACGAACTGCTACACGAAGTGGGTCACTAAGGCCGAATTTCACCTGTACACAGTCAGTCAAGAATACTTTGATTCATATAACTGGAATTAAGGTTAATTCTCAGCGCATAGGATTTAAGCCATGGGGCACAGTAGCTGTGTTAAGCCATGGGGCACAGTAACTGTGTTAAGCCATGGGGCACAGTAACTGTTAAGCCATGGGGCACAGTAACTGTGTTAAGCCATGGGGCACAGTAACTGTGTTAAGCCATGGGCACAGTAACTGTGGTAAGCCATGGGGCACAGTAACTGTGTTAAGCCATGGGCACAGTAACTGTGGTAAACCATGGGGCACAGTAACTGTGTTAAGCCATGGGGCACAGTAACTGTGTTAAGCCATGGGGCACAGTAACTGTGGTAAGCCATGGGGCACAGTAACTGTGTTAAGCCATGGGGCACAGTAACTGTGTTAAGCCATGGGGCACAGTAACTGTGGTAAGCCATGGGGCACAGTAACTGTGTTAAGCCATGGGGCACAGTAACTGTGTTAAGCCATGGGGCACAGTAACTGTGGTAAGCCATGGGGCACAGTAACTGTGTTAAGCCATGGGGCACAGTAACTGTGTTAAGCCATGGGGCACAGTAACTGTTACGACAGGTTTAGGTAACGTTGTCAGCCATTAAGAAAAACTCGTAACTGGAAGTAGTGTCCTCTTCTTCCCACAACATTAGGTAAAAACTCTACCTAAATGTTATATTAAATATTAATAAATTACATGCAGAACTGTCCGAGAACCCAGCATCTGTTTTGTTATAAGTAATGTTCTTAAAGACACCTGCTGTCCATGTTCACTCATCTGTAAAATAGGTACCTGGGTGTTAGTCGACTGGTGTGGGTCGCATCCTGGGACAAAACTGACCTAATTTGCCCTAAATGCTCTGCATAACAAGCGGCTTTCTATATAGTAGTATGTCATTGATGTACATGTACGTGAAGAAATAGATTATTATTATTATTATTACTATTATTATTATTATTATTATTATTATTATTATTATTATTATTATTATATTGAGGTTTCCCATTTTGTCTAATTTATGGATGATAGTTTTGGAATAATTAATTTAGAATGGTTCTACTTGCTCTGTAATGACTACTACATTCTCCCACCAAGATAGTATCGCTTGTTACCGCAGTTTCCCTCGTTCGAGTCCTCGACAAATATTTCGAAAACGTTTTAGGGCACTTATTGCGTTTACCGTATTTTCCGGCATATAGACGAACTTTTTTCCCCGCAATTTCTTGGAATATCAGCCTACGCCTTATATGCTCAAGGTTAAGGGTAGGCTTTGGGTTACGCTTTAGCAGTTATTTACTAACGTTACGTTATAACTGGTACAAAACATCGCCTTACATATCTCGTATGATCGTGCGCCTTGTATGCAGGAAAATCCGGTATATCAAATTCATTGATGCTTGTGTGATAATTATTATTATAATCAAAAAGAAGCGCTAAGCCCCAAGGGCTATACAGCGCTTGTGTGATAAGAGCTGTGCCCTGACACTTCCTGTGGGCGCTAGGATTAAATCAGTGTTAAAACTGAACATTGGGTCGCAGCTCGTGGCTGCGTCAACCTTCCCAAGTCCAGTTATGTGTCGTGTTTAAGATCCTCATAGTTGTAGACCTGGTTTATGATATATAACGAAGGGACAATGGGTCCTAACCATATTTTTTTAAACGGAGGGAGGGGTAAGCCAGTGGAAGGCCTCAGTCAGATAACCAAAAGCTCCAGCTGAGGGTCACCATACGACTAAGATCCGTGTCAGGAAACACTTGTCCTGTTTCCTGACGAAACTTATCTAACCTAACCTGTAATGGTTTACACCTTTACCTGGAGTTTTTGGCATGTCCTGCTCGAATCCCTGACAAATCTTTCGAATATATACACAATACATGGACACACTGTATATGAGGGAGGGGGGGGGACCCCACATTGACAAGAACAGGAAATCGAAGTTTGTTGTGTATTTCGACCTATGAGGCCCTCTTCAGTAGAGGGAGAGAAAGAGGAAATTCTGGAAGCAGACTAGAATGTCATGTTAGGTCAGTGGCGTGTCCCACTGCGGGTATGTCCTAACCATACATGATTTACCTCACACTCTGACATTCCTCACCCCCCCCACCACCCCCACTCCCACTCCCACCCCCACTCCCACCCCCACTCCCACCCCTACTCCCACCCCCACCCCCACCCCCCACCCCCGTGTCCTCTACACCGACGTGGGCGTCAAATCTATACACAATTAAGTACAATACTTTATTTTTATGGAACACGTGAAACTGCCATTGTTCCCACATAGCTTTTTCTTTCATTATTATTACGGCAGTAAAGAGAGATGTATCGAAGCGGGAGTGAACCTGGCTAGCTCCTGAGCCTCGCACTCCTGTCACCACTCAGTGAACCTAGCTAGCTCCTGAGCCTCACACTCCTGTCACCACTCAGTGAACCTGGCTAGCTCCTGAGCCTCGCACACCTGTCACCACTCAGTGAACCTAGCTAGCTCCTGAGCCTCACACTCCTGTCACCACTCAGTGAACCTGGCTAGCTCCTGAGCCTCACACTCCTGTCACCACTCAGTGAACCTGGCTAGCTCCTGAGCCTCACACTCCTGTCACCACTCAGTGAACCTGGCTAGCTCCTGAGCCTCACACTCCTGTCACCACTCAGTGAACCTGGCTAGCTCCTGAGCCTCACACTCCTGTCACCACTCAGTGAACCTGGCTAGCTCCTGAGCCTCGCACTCCTGTCACCACTCAGTGAACCTAGCTAGCTCCTGAGCCTCACACTCCTGTCACCACTCAGTGAACCTGGCTAGCTCCTGAGCCTCACACTCCTGTCACTACTCAGTGAACCTGGCTAGCTCCTGAGCCTCACACTCCTGTCACCACTCAGTGAACCTGGCTAGCTCCTGAGCCTCACACTCCTGTCACCACTCAGTGAACCTGGCTAGCTCCTGAGCCTCACACTCCTGTCACCACTCAGTGAACCTGGCTAGCTCCTGAGCCTCACACTCCTGTCACCACTCAGTGAACCTGGCTAGCTCCTGAGCCTCACACTCCTGTCACTACTCAGTGAACCTGGCTAGCTCCTGAGCCTCACACTCCTGTCACCACTCAGTGAACCTGGCTAGCTCCTGAGCCTCACACTCCTGTCACCACTCAGTGAACCTGGCTAGCTCCTGAGCCTCGCACTCCTGTCACCACTCAGTGAACCTGGCTAGCTCCTGAGCCTCACACTCCTGTCACCACTCAGTGAACCTGGCTAGCTCCTGAGCCTCACACTCCTGTCACCACTCAGTGAACCTGGCTAGCTCCTGAGCCTCGCACTCCTGTCACCACTCAGTGAACCTGGCTAGCTCCTGAGCCTCACACTCCTGTCACCACTCAGTGAATCTGGCTAGCTCCTGAGCCTCACACTCCTGTCACCACTCAGTGAACCTGGCTAGCTCCTGAGCCTCACACTCCTGTCACCACTCAGTGAACCTGGCTAGCTCCTGAGCCTCGCACTCCTGTCACCACTCAGTGAACCTGGCTAGCTCCTGAGCCTCCCACTCCTGTCACCACTCAGTGAACCTGGCTAGCTCCTGAGCCTCGCACTCCTGTCACCACTCAGTGAACCTGGCTAGCTCCTGAGCCTCACACTCCTGTCACCACTCAGTGAACCTGGCTAGCTCCTGAGCCTCACACTCCTGTCACCACTCAGTGAACCTGGCTAGCTCCTGAGCCTCACACTCCTGTCACCACTCAGTGAACCTGGCTAGCTCCTGAGCCTCGCACTCCTGTCACCACTCAGTGAACCTGGCTAGCTCCTGAGCCTCACACTCCTGTCACCACTCAGTGAATCTGGCTAGCTCCTGAGCCTCACACTCCTGTCACCACTCAGTGAATCTGGCTAGCTCCTGAGCCTCACACTCCTGTCACCACTCAGTGAATCTGGCTAGCTCCTGAGCCTCGCACTCCTGTCACCACTCAGTGAACCTGGCTAGCTCCTGAGCCTCACACTCCTGTCACCACTCAGTGAACCTGGTTAGCTCCTGAGCCTCGCACTCCTGTCACCACTCAGTGAACCTGGCTAGCTCCTGAGCCTCGCACTCCTGTCACCACTCAGTGAACCTGGCTAGCTCCTGAGCCTCGCACTCCTGTCACCACTCAGTGAACCTGGCTAGCTCCTGAGCCTCGCACTCCTGTCACCACTCAGTGAACCTGGCTAGCTCCTGAGCCTCACACTCCTGTCACCACTCAGTGAACCTGGCTAGCTCCTGAGCCTCACACTCCTGTCACCACTCAGTGAACCTGGCTAGCTCCTGAGCCTCACACTCCTGTCACCACTCAGTGAACCTGGCTAGCTCCTGAGCCTCGCACTCCTGTCACCACTCAGTGAACCTGGCTGGCTCCTGAGCCTCACACTCCTGTCACCACTCAGTTGATTTATTTTCCGACGCACTTGAAGCACTCTACACAAGATAGCATGATATTTGTGTGTGTGTGTGTGTGTGTGTGTGTGTGTGTGTGTGTGTGTGTGTGTGTGTGTGTGTGTGTGTGTGTGTGTGTGTGTGTACTCGCCTATTTTGGTTGCAGGGGTCGATTCGTAGCTCCTGGCTTGTCGCTACTAGGTCTGCTCTCTCGCCCTGCTCTCAAAGGCTTGACATACCTCTCCTTAAAGCTGTGTGTGTGTGTGTAATTGCCTTAAAAAGTGTGCAGGGCTTGATTACCTTCTCTTAAGTCGTCGTACACTACACCCTCTTGTGTCTTTAACACAGCTCTCGACAAGTTACATAATGTATCACGTTTGGCTACACCCCCACCAGTGTACATCACACCACAGTGTACATACCACAGTATACACACCACAGTGTACATACCACAGTATACACACCTCAGTGTACACACAACAATGTACACATCACATTGTGTACGCCACATTAGTGTACGTCACGCCTCCATATGTGTAATTAACTGATCTTAATATCATCATTGCATTCACGGTAAAGAGTTCAACCCGCAGGGGTTGTACAGTGCCTGGGGGCAATAGGAGATAACCAGATTTGATCCGAGGAAAGGGAGAGTAACTCCAGTTCCTTCGGTTTAGATCTCTTGAAGCGAGTGCAACTGCCACTAAATATTTAGCTGATGACACTTGACACCCGGGACCAGGCACTTGGCACCTTCATAAGCGTCACCTGTCCTGTTAGGTGGCGCCTAACTCACCTGTTACCTGACATGAGGTCACCTGAGTACACCACAATAAACACACAATAACGTTTTTGTCCTCTCAGTTAAATCTCTCTCTCTCTCTTTCTCTCTCTCTCTCTCTCTCTCTCTCTCTCTCTCTCTCTCTCTCTCTCTCTCTCTCTCTCTCTGTAGTTTGACTGTGTCATGCTCAGACTTCCCATTTTTATTTACAAGCTAAGAGCTGGTACCTACCTTATTTGAAAGCCTTACCTAACATCACCTCCCCTCCCTCCCTCCCTCCCTCCCTCCCTCCCTCCCTCCCTCCCTCCCTCCTTCCCTATCCCTCTCTCACTTAAAGCATTTTCACTTAAAAAAGTGAGCTCTCTGTCGTATGCTCACTATCCATCCATTGATCCTCCTCTTTCAACACAAAGGAACTGGAAAGGCTACCAGCCTCCAGCAGCGTCTGGAACACAACAAGTACCATCATTATGATGAACAAGAACAGGAGAAACGGAACGGAGGAGGAAATGAGAGACGGGGGAAGAGGAGGAGGAGGTGAGAAGAATGAGGCGTGGAAGATAAATGAGGATAAAGGAGGATGGATAAGTGAAGGTAGGAGTAAGGGTGCAGAGGAATGAGGGAAGAGACGAAGAAAACTAAAAAAAAAAAAGAATGAGAGAAGCAGGAGAGGAAGAGATGATGCTGTTGACGAAGAAATAATGATGGAAAATAAACGAACAACGGAGACAAATAAGATTATTACCAAACCAGAGGAAGCAAAGAAAAAAAAAGACGAATAGACCACTAAGAAGGAAGATTGCGAAGATAAATTTGAGAGGAAAGAAAGGGAGAGAGGACATAAGTGATGCATGTGGAGATAAGGAGAAAACAAGACAATCCCAGTCTTATGTAATGGTCTTCGATGAAGACAAATTTGTTGAAGAAAATGAACTAACAAAAACAGAATTAGTGATAAGGGATAAAAGGTTGAAAGTGTCACACGATAAAAAAAAAACACAAGGAAGAGGGGAGGAGGAAGGAAGAAAGACGGGGAAGGGAAGAAAGAGGAGGAAATGGAGGGAGGGAAGGAGGGTAGGAAAGGTGAAGACAAGCAGGGGAGACAACAGAGGTAAGATAAACGAAAACAAGAAGCAGCAGAGGACGACAAAGAAGCAAGAAGTTAAGAGAAACAGCAGAAGCAGCAGCAACAACAACAACAACAACAACAACAACAACAGGAGCAGCAGCAGGAACAGCAGGGGCAGCAGCAAGGGCAGCAGGTTCCTAGAAACCTGCCAACAAACAGTTTGTATTGACGGGTGCGGCGCCTGAGGAACAACAAGGACGCTTGATATCAGCTCTCTCTCTCTCTCTCTCTCTCTCTCTCTCTCTCTCTCTCTCTCTCTCTCTCTCTCTCTCTCTCTCTCTCTCTCTCTCTCTCTCTCTCTCTCTCTCTCTCTCTCTCTCTCCCTCCCCACACCATCATACAAACACAACACCATTATGGGAAAAACTCTCCTCTTATTGATGAAACTCAGGAAGGTAAATAACTGTATTCTGGGCGACTTCGATGCTCGCTCCGCTTCAACGATCGTAAATTTGGGTCTTTGTATAAAGACGCAGACACAAACATGAAAAAGTAGACGTTTACTGGTAAAAACGTTTCTCACTTAAGTGATCACAACACACTTATATTTAATATTAACTGGAAATATAACCATAATTGCCACTTTCTTGAGCAGTCTTGTGTGTGGTACTCTGACAAAAGCCTCACTCAGATCCAAATATAAATCGTATACTTTTTACATTTTTTTTTTTGCCATGATTTTAGAAGTAGCATTTGACTAGGTCAAGATCTCTGGAGATCTAAGACTGTATACACGAATTGCTTGGCTGGAACAAGGCTCGAGCATGCTATTTTATCTGCATAATGTACCTGAATATTATGAGAGATGAATGTAATATAACTAGAGTGCATAATGATGTACGTACACACACACACACACACACACACACACACACACACACACACACACACACACACACACACACACACACACACACACACACACACATATACATTCACTTCAAGTACACCGGCTAAGTACTTGTCTTTTCGGAAGTGTCAGACAACGCACTCCAAATGACCTTCCGAGCTGAAACAGTGTAGGCACTGTACTTTCCACTTCCAGAACTACAATATCCCCACCCCTCTTTAAGGGTACAGGAATTGTACTTCCCACTTCCAGGGCTGCAATATCCCCACCCCTCTTTCAGGGTTTAAACATTGTACTTCCCACTTCCAGGACTGCAATATTCCCTTCCCTCTTTCAGATTACAGGAACTGTACTTCCCACCTCAAGGACTCAAGTCTTTTACTATTTGGAATTATTGAGAATATTGTGATACAATACGTACTGCCCTAGTATCATGTCATGGAAATATTTAGGTAACTTGCTATACCTTTAATAAATAGCATTGCAGATGTGGAAGGCAGGCAGTGGACTTGGGAAATGTCACCCTATGGTCTACTATAATGGAAATGTCTGGCCTATACAAAAGTCTACACGTACACTAGGCAGTTCCTTGAATTTTAGTAAGGATCTGATCCGACCACTGCACTGACAGACACAAAGAGCTAATTACTTGACTCTATGGGTCTGACTCGGCACTGACAGTCACGTACCCTGTACAGCAGGTAGTTATACCTGACTCTAGGGGATCTTGACAAGAATTTATGCTACAATTGGATCGATGCATTGACGTCACAATGAGACAGTGTAAATATCCCTGAGACACCATGGACATTGTGCTTCATGGTCAAGTTACTGGTAAAGTGTACCAGTGCAGAGCTAACATAAATACATTTATATGTCTGTTACCATATTGTAACATCCAGATCATTGTGTACTGAGGTGCTTTTAAAATCTGGAGACCCGCATTGATGAGATTAATGCGAGGTGTGCGTGTACATGACTTGTAATAAATAAGGCTTGTATCTGCGTCCACCCAACAGTCAGGGTTGTACTGTGTGTAACACAAGTTTTATGTAGTAGTGGTGTTGGGGAGGGTTGGGTTGAGGTTGAGAACTATCACGGTCTACTGGAATCAATAAACCTAAAAGCAGTGATACCATCGGTGTGTGTGTGTGTACTCACCTATTTGTGGTTGCAGGGGTCCAGCCACAGCTCCTGGCTCTACCTCTTCCCTGGTTGCTACTAGGTCCATTCCTTACTCCATGAGCTTTGCGTGTGTGCGCGCATGCGTGTGTGCACTCGCCCTACCTACTCGCCTATTTGAGGTTACAGGGGGTCGAGTCTCCACTCTTGTTCCTACCTCTTCAACTGGACGCTACAAAGTTCACTCGTTAATTTCGTAAAACCTCTCATAACTCTTCTTAAATCTGTGCACGGGTCCTGTCTTTACCACTTTGATGTGCAGGTCATTGCACTTCCTAGCCATTGTAAGACTGGACAACTACTTCCTGACATCCTTTTAAACTGTGTGAGTTCTCGTGGTCCTGTTTGCCCTCCTTTGTGTATTTTGCCTGCACATGCTTACTTGCGCGTTCGAAACCTTGCAATAACAGCTAATAACGATCAACGAAGTAACACAAGTATGGTCGCACATGAATGGTATACAGTACCGACAAGATGAACAATTAAACATGTGAAATATCTGGGTATGTTTATTGTAGACGTTTCTGATTATCTCATCCTTTCTACATAGTTCTACTATCTTCTAATTATATCCTTGAATTTGTATTGATATAGCCACTGGATGGCGAAACGTCTACAGTAAAGATACCCAGATGTTGCACATGTATAATTGTTCATCATCAATGCACCATAATATCTAGCAACAGCTACATAGTATTATGGTGCATATAGTGTGTTCCTTTACCCCGCAATTTGCCTTTTTGTCAGTTCGCTGAAAGAAAGAGCAACACTTGGGCCTTCATAATTAGGAGCTGAAATATTAATATCACTCGTGGTTACTTTAGTAACAGGTGCAGTGATACGTTATTTATCCCGATGCGGTTGTCAGTTTATTTATAGCTGTGTAATTAGGAATGGTGGTTAAAAGACATATACTCTGGCAGGAATGTAAGCTTTTGTTGGGGTAAAGTGTTACACTGTGCAGAGTATGAACTAGAATTGATCAGTGACGTGATAATGGCCTACACTGAGCGAAACATTGACAGAATAAAAGCTGGTTTGGCTGTTTTGTCTTCAGACAAGTATGAAGACAAAACAGCCAAACCAGCTTTTATTCTGTCAACGTTTCGCTCAGTGTAGGCCATTATCACGTCACTGATCAATTCTAGATCATGCTCTGCAATGCGACATGTCATCCAGAAGTAACTGTGGTGCATGTCTCCTGCATATAGTAGTAGTAGTAGTAGTAGTAGTAGCAGCAGCAGTAGTAATAGTAGAATTAGTGATGAGGCCATCCTTGGTCAGTAATACTTGCTGTATTGCTCATACTTAGTCATTAATTGATGTGGTGTCCACCATCGCTTAGTGGTAATTGATGTGGGGTTAACATCATTTCCGCTACATCAGTGTTGTCTCTCCGTCAAGTTGATGATGTTTCATGGTCGGTATTTTCTAACCAAAATATTTACACGTGAAAGGTGACGCATTGATCCGCTTCGTGGTCCAGATTGCAAGGTCACATAAAGACCTTCGTTCCTCATGTGATCCATGCTGAAAGATCACATAAATAACCAGACTTCGGTTCCTTATGTGATCCATGCTGAAAGATCACATAAATAACCAGACTTCGGTTCCTTATGTGATCCATGCTGAAAGATCACATAAATAACCAGACTTCGGTTCCTTATGTGATCCATGCTGAAAGATCACATAAATAACCAGACTTCGGTTCCTTATGTGATCCATGCTGAAAGATCACATAAATAACCAGACACCTGTGACGAGCGGGGTCCCACAGGGGTCAATCCTAGGACTAGTGCTATTTTTGGTATATGTGAATGACATAATGGATCCATGTGATTCATGCTGCTAGATCACATAAATAACCAGACTTCTGTTCCTCATGTGATCCATGCTGAAAGATCAGATGAACGACAAGACCTTGGTCCCTCATGCGTTCCAAGCAGCAAACTCACCAAACCCAACTATCACGCATGTCAGTGCAAACATCCAGCACACTGGAGTGCTTGCAGGCATACGTGCAAAATGTAAACATAATGACTGGTGAAGAAGGAGGCGCCTCTGTTGCAAAAGCTCTGGAAATCTGATACCTCGGAGGGGGTAAATCTTGCAACTTTTCCAACCACAAGAATGTATCAAGAATTTGGGTTCCATGCATCACACTTTTCTGTATAAGGATGTGTCCAGCTTGTTACTTTACGTTACAGTTTTTGAAACTGAAATGCCAAGCTTTTCCTTCCCTAAAACATACTCATAGGTTAAGCTTGTTTCTCTGTGTTTTCTCACAGATTAAGCTTGTACTTCTCTAAGTTAAAACAAGATGTTACCTCACAGATCAAGCTTGTGTTTCTCTACATTAAAACAATGTGTTACCTCACAGATCAAGCTTGTGTTTCTCTACATTAAAAAAGGTGTTACCTCACAGATCAAGCTTGTGTTTCTCTACATTAAAACAAGGTGTTACCTCACAGATCAAGCTTGTGTTTCTCTACATTAAAACAATGTGTTACCTCACAGATCAAGCTTGTGTTTCTCTACATTAAAACAAGGTGTTACCTCACAGATCAAGCTTGTGTTTCTCTACATTAAAACAATGTGTTACCTCACAGATCAAGCTTGTGTTTCTCTACATTAAAACAAGGTGTTACCTCACAGATCAAGCTTGTTTCTCTACATTAAAACAAGGTGTTACCTCACAGATCAAGCTTGTGTTTCTCTACATTAAAACAAGGTGTTACCTCACAGATCAAGCTTGTGTTTCTCTACATTAAAACAAGGTGTTACCTCACAGATCAAGCTTGTGTTTCTCTACATTAAAACAAGGTGTTACCTCACAGATCAAGCTTGTGTTTCTCTACGTTATGAGCTTCCTGTGTGTGTTTTACACACAAACATCAGACAGCTTTCGAAATACAGTATGTCAGTCTTAATTTTTTTTTCCAGACACGTTCTAAGTATAAACAGTTCTGAAGAACTTTTGGTATTTTTGTTGATTTTAATATTTACAGTAAGAATAGATATTCACGGCTTCATTCATGAATTTCACGTGTATTCCTCCCTCCCCCATTCTTCCCTCCTTCCCCATCCTGGTAGTGGGTGTAGCTGTGCCCCATCTTTGGCACCGGTGCCAGCTATTATCTCCTGGCACTGCCTCCCCTGCTGCTCTAGCTCTTCCTCATTTTCCTTCTCTACCTATTCTTTACCTAGTCTCCCCACCTATGCTCCCTTACCTCGTCTCCCCCACCTATGCTCCCTTACCTCGTCTCCCCACCTATGCTCCCTTACCTCGTCTCCCCACCTATGCTCCCTTACCTCGTCTCCCCCACCTATGCTCTTTACCTCATCTCCCCTACCCCTCTTCACCGTCTCTCCTCTCCGCCCTCCTCTCCCCATCTAGCAAGAAATCACCCATATTTCTCCACCTCTCTTCCTTTATCTATAATACACTCCCTCAATTTATCAAAATATTTCCCCTAACCGTCTACCTCTATTAACACCTTTCATTCGCCTCTCTCTCTCTCTCTCTCTCTCTCTCTCTCTCTCTCTCTCTCTCTCTCCGCATTCCATTCCATTTCATTTAGTTTTCCCTTTCGCCCATCCCACCCACGCATGCAAGAGAGGCGTAGAATATTATGCGTGAATAATATCCCCGGAGTGGTATCCCCGGAGTGGTATCCCCGGAGTGGTATCCCCGGAGTGGTATCCCCGGAGTGGTATCCCCGGAGTGGTATCCCCGGGAATTGAAAGGAAACATTACCATGGAAGATTTTTATGGGTAACGAAAAGTTGCATGTGAATTGATGAGAGAAAAAAAAAACTGGAACAAATCCACTCATTGTTCCCATATGTCGGAGGTCACTTGGTGTAAACATGAACTTAACTTTCACACTGGGCGATAAAAAAGAGTGCAACAGCAGATGCAACACGTTAACAACAGGGTTAACCGTGTTAACGAACGGTTTAAAGGGAGATGAAAAGTTAGTAGGAGTTTTAATCTGAAATTGAAGGGTCATGACAAAATAATTAACGAGGAGAGAAGGGTAGAACAGGTGGTGGTGTTAGCCAGGGAAATGACAGAACTAACGAACCATACGACGGGTGGGGATTGAACTCGCGGCGGGTGAGTCGTAAAATTCGAGGTTAGCGAGGTATGGTTTGTTTGCAATCGTGTCATTACGGTTTCGTGAGTCATGACAGAACTAACCTTTGTATTACCAAAGATAATAACAGAACTAACATTCATCTTAATATGCAAATGAGATTAATAGCAATTAATAAGCTATTAAACGATACTGTTGACAGAAAGATGGTTATTTTCGATAGCTGAAACCAAGTCAATAAAGTTTCAGAGGAGAAGAATGATACAAAAGACTGCAAAAACACTTCAGAAATTTTAATAAAAGAAAATATAATAAAACATAGAATCGGAAAATACAAGAAAGACGAACTAGCTTCAGCTAGTGATGAGTCGAGATGAATTGTTAGTGTTAGGTTAGGGGGCTAATATTTGTTTTTAGTGGGTTGGGGTTTGAGGAGGACCTGCCTAGTATGGGCCAGTAGGTGGTGGAATTCCCACGGGGAAACTCAAAATTAGGGGCTGGAGCCATGAGGAATCATGAGGAGATGCATTGTGACCACGCATGAAGGTCAGGTTGCTGTGTGTGGTTCAACGTCACCGTGGAGACCTGCTGTACTGTTCTTCACGTTCTTATGTTTAAAATGAACTTACATGGTATGTAAATTAGAGAAGACCCTCCAAAGGAGAGAATAAATATAGATTATATAAACATTGCTCAAGTGCAGCATTTGGATATCCTGTCGGTTCTGTTAAACATTTATTCACATCCTGTCAGACACAGCATCTTGGGTCCTTGATGAAGGAATTTCATCAAAACTTGTCTAACCTATAGGCACGACCTACTTCCACTAGTGGTTTTTTTCCACTGGTGACTACCCCACTACCGGTCCACCTCATCTGTCATCAGTATATAAGCACCATCACTGAGAATGTTGCAGTCTTGCTAAGGCTGAGGGACTAATGACCTAAAACTCTTCCTCATCTTCCACCTTTTCTCTGCATTGGTGTGAAGAAGCCACTGGTTGGCGATAGACATATGTTGCACAACTCTCATTTAACAAATACAATGAAGAATTCTTTGCAGAACTACAAATTTGTTTCATTGACAAGTGTCATTAATGAAGCTTCCTGTAAAAGCTATTTAAAGTGGGTAAAACACTCAATAAAAAAAAAGTCTGCCAATTAGACAACAGCTTCATTATCACTCATTATGTCTTAACCATTTTGGCAGTCAGAGAAGTTATACAGAAGAGAAATGAAAGGACTGATTGCATAATTACATTTTTTTAGGAAGTGTTGATAGAATTCCCCGTAAAGGATTAACCAGGTAACTGCAAGACAAGGTAGGAATAAAACTCAAACTGTTGCAATGGATTTCAGTTTTGTTTGAGAGACAATCAGTGGGTTTAGTTTTTTTTTTTACGTTGCAAATGCAAACAGCAATAGGAAAAAAATGTCCTCGTGGGGAACTGTCACGATCGGGGTGCCACAAGGATCTGTAACTACTGGATAATGCTTTTTAATTTAAGAATGGTGACAGAATAAAGAACGACATGAATATGTGGATGATTCAAAGAACCTATAAAAAATAGGGAATAAAGAAAATCATATATTCCTTTAATGTAACTATGATTTAAAGAAATCAAGTTTTAAAAGCGCGTGCGCGCGCACACACACACACACACACACACACACACACACACACACACACACACACACACACACAAATGACATGTACCTAGGACAAAATGGTAACTAACACGCACAGACTCAGAAGGAAGAGGAAATACAACCTCCCTCAGAACCACCCACAGAAGGACCTCAACCACGACAACCCCAATGTAACCAAACAATCTAACCCAAAACCCACACACTGTACTCTCTGCCCCCCCATCCCCCTCATCACAAACTCCACCCCCACAAACCCCCCACAGTTCCCACCCAGGTCTCCCACTCCCCCAACCCCAACGTTCTCCCCAGACTACAGTTTTAGAAAAGAAGTTGAAGGTTTGGTATACGAATGCGGATGGAATAAATAAATGTGAGAGTGGCATGAAAGAATCAAGGAGACATCCCCAGACATCAGTCACAGAAACGAAACAACTCGCTGGGATGATAGACGCAATCTTCCCACTAAGATATCAGATCCTGAGGAAAGATACAGAGAGTAGGAGGGGGGGAGGAAGAGAGTAGGAGTTGCACGGCTCATTAAAAACCGATGGAGATTTGAAGAAAGGGAAGGAATGGACGAAATTGGTGAGACTACATAGGTACAATTCAGTGATGTATAACCCACCACAGAACTGCAGGAGGCCAAGAGAAGAATATGAGATAGCAACAGAGCAATGGTGGACACACTAGCGGAGGTGGCCAAAACAGCTCACACGGGTAGCTGGAGATTCGTCTGTAAAAACTTGCATTTGTGGTCACAGAGGTGCCTGTGCTAACCTTCCTATGGTGTAGAAATATACCTAGTTGGATGAATCTTATTATGGCTAGCTGGTCTAGTGGCTAACGCGACGGGCTGGAGTTTTGAGACTCTATGACCGCGGGTTCAATCCCGGCCGGGGGTATGGTTTAGCAAAGTTACTAATTATGGGCGATTTCAATCACAAGGAGATTGATTGGAAAAACCTGGAGCCACATGAAGGTCCCGAAACATGGAGAGCCAAGATGATGGATGTGGTACTGGAAAACCTCATGCATCAACATGTTAAGGACACTACCAGAGAGAGAGGGGAGGATGAACCAGCAAGACTGGACCTTGTGTTCACCCTAAGTAGCTCGGACATTGAGGACATCACATATGAAAGGCCCCTTGGAGCTAGTGATCACATGGTTTTGAGCTTTGAATACATAGTTACAAGTGGAGAGGGTAACAGGAGTAGGATGGGAAAAGGCAAACTACAAAAGGGGGAACTACATAAGTATGAGAACTTCCTGAAGGAGGTTCAGTGGGAAAGAGAATTGGTAGGAAAGTCAGTAAACGAATTGATGGACTACGGAACAACAAAATGCAAGGCGGCAGAGGGAAAGTTTGTTCCCAAGGGCGACAGAAATAATGGGAAGACCAGAACGAGCCCTTGGTTTACCCAAATGTGTAGGGAGGCAAAAATTAAGTGCACTAGAGAATGGAAAAAGTACAGAAGTCAAAGGACCAAGGAAAATAGAGATTAGTCGAAGAACCAGAAACGAGTATGCACAGATAAGGAGGGAGGCCCATCGACAGTACAAAAACGACATAGCATCAAAAGTCAAGTCTGACCCGAAGCTATTGTATAGCCTCATCAGGAGGAAGACAACAGTCAAGGACCAGGTAATCAGGCTGAGGAAAGGTGGGGAGCTCACAAGAAACGACCGAGAAGTATGTGATGAGCTCAACATGAGATTTAAGGAAGTATTTACAATGGAGAGAGGACTCGGGGAAGTCAGAACAGAGGGGTACACCAACAAGGGATATACCAACAACTGGTGGATGAAATACCCATAACCGAGGAGGAGGTGAAGAAGCTGCTAAGTGACCTTGATACCTCAAAGGCGGTGGGACCGGACAACTCTCCATGGGTCCTAGAGAGGGAGCAGAGACGCTGTGTGTGCCACTAACAACAATTTTCAATACATCCATTGAAACTGGTCAAAAACTTGGAGTATGGAAGACGGCAAATGTAGTCCCCATTTTTAAGAAAGGAGACAGACACGAGGCACTAAACTATAGACCAGTGTCACTGACGTGTGTAGTATGCAAAGTCATGGAGAAGATTATCAGGAGAAGAGTAGTGGAGGACCTAGAACAGAACAAGCTTATAAACGACAATCAACACGGATTCATGGAAGGCAAATCCAGTGTTTCAGACCTACTGGAGTTTTATGACAAGGTAACGGAAGTAAGACATAAGAAAGAGAAAGGTGGGTAGATTGCATTTTCTTGGACTACAAGAAGGCCTTCGACACAGTTCCTCACAAGAGATTAGTGCCAAAGCTAGGGGATCAGACATGTAAAACAGGAAGGGCACTGCAATGGATCAGAGAATGCCTGACAGGGAGGCAACAATGAGTCATGGTACGTAACGAGGTATCAGAGTGGGCGCCTGTGACGAGTGGGGTTCCACAGGGGTTTTGGTATAGGTGAATGACATGACGGAAGGGATAGACTCAGAAGTGTCCCTGTTTGCAGATGATGTGAAATTAATGAGGAGAATTAAATCGGATGAGGATCAGGCAGGACTACAAAGAGACCTGGACAGGCTGGAAGCTTGGTCCAGCAACTGGCTCCTCGAATTTAACCCCGCCAAATGTAAATGCAAAGTCATGAAGACTGGGGAAGGGAAAAGAAAACCTCAGACAGAGTATAATCTAGGTGGCTAAAGACTGCAAACCTCACTCAAGGAAAAGGATCTAAGGGTGAGTATAATACCGAGCACACCTCTTGAGGCGCACATCACCCAGATAACTCCTGCATCATATGGGCGCCTGGCAAACCTGGGAATAGCGTTCCGATACTTCAGTAAGTAATCGTTCAAAAGACTGTACACCGTGTACGTCAGACGCATACTGAGTATGCAGCACCAGTTTCGAACCCACACCTGGTCAAGCACGTCAAGAAATTAGAGAAAACGCAAAGGTATGCAACAAGGCTAGTTCTAGAGCTAAGGGGAATGTCTTACGAAGAAAGGTTAAGGGAAATCGGCCTGACGACACTGTAGGACAAGAGCTTTAAGGGAGACATGATAACGACATACAAAATACTGCGAGGAATTGACAAGGTGGTCAGAGACAGGATGTTCCAGATATGGGACACAGAAACAAGGGGCCACAATTGGAAACTGAAGACTCAGATGAGTCAAAGAGACGTTAGGAAATATTTCTTTAGTCATGGGAAGTGGAATAGTCTGGCAAGTGACAGTGGAGGCAGGAACCATACATAGTTTTAGTACGAAGTATGATAAAGCTCGTGGAGCAGGGAGAGAGGACCTAGTAGCGATCAGTGAAGAGGCGGGGCCAGGAGCTATGTATCGACCCCTGTAACAACAAACAGGTGAGTACACACATACAAGCATTCACGTACATACGAAGGCTGACACACCTTCTCCAAATAAATTCCGGACAAGCTTCTTACCCACATTCATGAATCCCCAATATACTCGCCTCCCCACCATCGTCTGTATCCACACTTCCCCACTCAGCCTCCATCAAATCCACATACACAATCTCTCTCTCTCTCTCTCTCTCTCTCTCTCTCTCTCTAACACGACACGTACACATGCCGGAAAACTAACATCTCTTCAGAAGTTAGAAATCCTGCCAAACGAATTTATCAGATTTCTCTAATTATACGAGGAAATTATACTCTAAATTATTATCAAAAAAAAAAAGATTTTGATAGTGCTGTAATTTTATTTACAAAGTTTCACATGAAATATATTTACATTTGAAAAACTTAACCTCAACTGAGCCTGTCTGAGGTTCTCCAATAGAATGATGCTTGGCATCAATAGAATGATGCTTGGCATCAATAGAACACTGCGTGGTACTGATGTGGTTTACTAATGGAACACTGCTGTACACGGGTACAGATAATCAGTAGAACACTGCTAGGCACAAGTATACATAACAGAACACTGCTAGGCACAAGTATACATAACAGAACACTGCTAGGCACAAGTATACATAACAGAACACTGCTAGGCACAAGTATACATAACAGAACACTGCTAGGCACAAGTATACATAACAGAACACTGCTAGGCACAAGTATACATAACAGAACACTGCTAGGCACAAGTATACATAACAGAACACTGCTAGGCACATGTATAGATAATAATAGAACCCTGCTGGACACAGATGTTGCCTATCAACAGAATACTGTTTGGTTCATTAACAGATTATTTTTTTCCGTTTAAGCCACAAGATGTGTTGTATACCCCATATCAATCTTTCAAACATTAGGGCCAGAACATGTTGATAAATTAGACACATGTGCAACTCTTGGGTATCTTTATTGAGGAAACGTTTCGCCACACGGTGGCTTCATCAGTCCATACGTTAGTATTCTATTCAAGATTGATGGACTGAACACATCGACTCAAGGTTGAGGGACTGATTACCTCATTCTTCTCCTGTTCTTCAAGTTTCTCCTACGTATGGACTGATGAAGCCACTGTGTGGCGAAACGTTTCCTCAATAAAGATACCCAAGAGTTGCACATGTGTCTAATTTATCAACATGTCGGTTCTCTGAACCATTCATCTACAAGGGCCAGAACATATCGATACTCAAAAGGCCTGGGAACTAGATCAGTTCTAACAGGAGTATATCTGATTCTCATTACCTAATTATCTATTACAAGCAGATATATGATGCTTTCTTCATTTGTTTTTTTCACTAAGCTAACTTTTTCCCAAAGACGTGAATTTCGAACTCAATATTGCGTGCAATCATATTGCAATTAAGGTTTACAAGGGAACACGATAATGTGAAGAATTTAAAACGCGTTTATTGGAGAAATTAAAACATCATCGTGCCTTGAGACTGAGAACCTGGTAGGCTAGTATACTATGTCTGTTTTCCGCAGTAAAGGCGTTTTAAAAAACCACGTCAAGTAACATGTACTGGATAAGTGTATGAGTATAGTTTGTGTAATATTCTTCCTGTGCTCATCTTAGACTCTCTGCTTCCTCACACTAGATTAACTAGAATCTAAATTCACCTGGAAGCTGAATTAGAGTTAAAAATGCCAGCATTTGGTGACGAAAGAAAATCAGAAGACAGAGGAGCATCCAGAAGCAATTACGGGAGCGTTCTGCGAGGCTTGAACGAGGTAGGTCAGTGAAGACGTGGGAAATTATGCTCAGTGTGGATAGGGTTTGAATGGTAAACAGCGACGACAAGTGTGGTCAAGTGTTTACACCACACGTCTATATTTTGACGACGTTTCGCTCAAGTGTTGAACTTTATCAGTGTTGTAAAAATGTTGGAATTACCGACAATGTTATGAAAAAGGACACATGTGACATTTACTCTGGCAATGTTTCGCTCTCCAGGAGCCTCGTCAAGCCATCACAAGCAGTACACAGTATATAAACCTAACAGAGGTGAAGAACCATTAACACTACAGTAGGTTAACTGGCCCATGCTCGATAATGTTGATGAAGCGCAACACAAATGTTCGTCTCTGCCATTTTCATTATAGATTAATGGGAAGTTGCGAACTTTAAAATGCTTAAAATCTTAATATAGTTTTTTTTGGTAAACCGGCATAATTTTTTTGGATTTCTTAATCGTCATTAATATTGACTTTATATATGCAATACAGTGGCAAAAGCGACTCCATGCAAGAGGATTTTTGTTTATTTTGGCCTTACAACTGAGGTCCGCTATGGAATACTACATAATGGCCTCCTTGTAAATGGAACAGTATGCAGAATCCGGTAAACTGGACACTTTATTGCATTAGAGAAAATTTACTGAAACTCAGAAAGGAATTTTTTCAAGTTTAAAAGCAGGGAAATTTATCTATGAATGTTTCCCATCAGAACATAGAAAAGGAGCACTGCAGCAGGCCTACTGGCCCATACTTAGCAGGTCCTTCTCAAACCCAAACCCACTAAAATGTAACTTTTAACGTATTTTAATGAGAGCTTTCGTTCTTTAGGGGAAAATAGACAATACGATTTCTTAACTTCATTTTCACTTTGTTTCACTAACAAGTCTTTATTACACCTTTTTGTTTAAACACTTAACGATGTTTAGTCCCGAGTTAACAGGACAACACGATGTTTTTTCTAGCTAGAAATTTTAATTACAAGAAAACATTACGCGGAGTTTTTTCAGTATATTAGCCAGACGCCCCGTGCCATTCTGGTCTCTAAATTACGTAATTAAAATATGCCTGAGAGAGAGAAACAGATAAGTAATGCCCTAATTAAGGGATGCATTTTCTTAATTAGGTAAAACAATTATAAAAATACTCTTAAAACGGATTCTCTCGTTCATATTTTTTTTTTAATTTCACAAAGACGTGAAAATGATGGGAAAATACTATTTAAGAAAGCCAAGAACTCGGAGTCAATAAATCCGTTATTCTCTAATTAATTGGAGAAGTCTGGCTGTGAGAGTGGCACTGTTGCCTGGCTGTGAGAGTGGCACTGCTGCCTGGCTGTGAGTGGCACTGCTGCCTGGCTGTGAGCGGCACTGCTGCCTGGCTGTGAGTGGCACTGTTGCCTGGCTGTGAGAGTGGCACTGCTGCCTGGCTGTGAGAGTGGCACTGCTGCCTGGCTGTGAGAGTGGCACTGCTGCCTGGCTGTGAGAGCGGCACTGCTGCCTGGCTGTGAGAGTGGCACTGCTGCCTGGCTGTGAGAGCGGCACTGCTGCCTGGCTGTGAGAGCGGCACTGCTGCCTGGCTGTGAGTGGCACTGCTACCTGGTTAACGAACGGAGAATCAAGCCTCCAACACATCTCACGATAAATGACCTACGCGGGTTTAACCTTTCACAACAACAATAATAATTAGCAATACAACCTCCCAAAATATTTATGAAGACTAAATATAATAATATGCTAATGTTAAGTGCAAAATTTCGTAGATCATTCAACATTAGTGTGATAATTATACCCGCTAGACGGAAGACGCTAGACGGAAGACGCTAGACGGAAGACGCTAGACGGAAGACGCTAGACGGAAGACGCTAGACGCTAGACGGAAGACGCTAGACGGAAGACGCTAGACGCTAGACGCTAGACGGAAGACGCTAGACGGAAGACGCTAGACGCTAGACGGAAGACGCTAGACGCTAGACGGAAGACGCTAGACGGAAGACGCTAGACGGAAGACGCTAGACGGAAGACGCTAGACGGAAGACGCTAGACGCTAGACGCTAGACGGAAGACGCTAGACGGAAGACGCTAGACGCTAGACGCTAGACGGAAGACGCTAGACGGAAGACGCTAGACGGAAGACGGTAGACGCTAGACGCTAGACGCTAGACGCTAGACGGTAGACGCTAGACGGGAGACGCTAGACGGGAGACGCTAGACGAAAGACGCTAGACGAAAGACGCTAGACGGAAGACGCTAGACGAAAGACGCTAGACGGAAGACGCTAGACGGAAGACGCTAGACGGAAGACGCTAGACGGAAGACGCTAGACGGAAGACGCTAGACGAAAGACGCTAGACGAAAGACGCTAGACGGAAGACGCTAGACGGAAGACGCTAGACGGAAGACGCTAGACGGGAGACGCTAGACGGGAGACGCTAGACGGGAGACGCTAGACGGGAGACGCTAGACGGGAGACGCTAGACGGAAGACGCTAGACGAAAGACGCTAGACGGAAGACGCTAGACGGAAGACGCTAGACGGAAGACGCTAGACGGAAGACGCTAGACGAAAGACGGTAGACGCTAGACGGAAGACGCTAGACGGTAGACGCTAGACGAAAGACGCTAGACGGAAGTCACATTCCCTGACTACTGGGCGATCTGGCTTATAACCCTGAGATATTTTTTTTTTTTTTTAGAGCTGAAGACCTTTGGTTCATGGAGTGGTGTAGGCTCGGTCCTCCGTCCAGTAAACGAGAGAGTGAGAGACGTAATCTAATTCGTAAATTTGTCTTTTTTTCCGTAAATTTTGAAAATTGGAGTAAATACTTCAATACAAATACGGCAAAAAATTGCTTTTCTAACGTGAAAAAGAAATTGACCTTTTTCAGTTGTACTTCTCGTACGATGCGCGACTATTCAAGAAACGTACATAAATAACCCGCACATAGAAGACTGAAACTTGTGGCGACGTGTCGGTCCTACCTGGACCATTGACTAGTCACAGAGAAGCACGAAGGGAAGGTAGCCAGTATATAGATGAGGGTAGCGTTGGGGAAGGTAGTGGTAGAACATGAGCAAGTAGAACTGTAGTAGTATTGGTGGTAACAGTAGTTGTAGTGGTAGTAATACCATTACTACAGTACTAGTAATGGTAGTAGTACTAGTAATGGTGGTAGTAGTACTAGTAATGGTAGTAGTACTAGTAATGGTAGTAGTACTAGTAATGGTGGTAGTAGTACTAGTAATGGTGGTAGTAGTACTAGTAATGGTGGTAGTAGTACTAGTAATGGTGGTAGTAGCACTAGTAATGGTAGTAGTAGCACTAGTAATGGTAGTAGTACTAGTAATGGTAGTAGTACTAGTAATGGTAGTAGCACTAGTAATGGTGGTAGCACTAGTAATGGTGGTAGTAGTACTAGTAATGGTGGTACCATTAGTAATGGTAGTAGTACTAGTAATGGTAGTAGTACTAGTAATGGTAGTACTAGTAATGGTAGTAGTACTAGTAATGGTAGTAGTACTAGTAATGGTAGTACTAGTAATGGTAGTAGTACTAGTAATGGTAGTACTAGTAATGGTAGTAGTACTAGTAATGGTGGTAGTACTAGTAATAGTAGTACTAGTAATAGCAGTAGTAATAGTACTAATGGTAGTAGTACTAGTAAAAGTACTAGTAATGGTAGTACTAGTAATGGTAGTAGTACTAGTAATGGTAGTAGTACTAGTAATGGTAGTAGTACTAGCAGTGGTAGTAATGGTACTAGTACTAGTAATGGTAGTACTAGTAATGGTAGTACTAGTAATGGTAGTATACTAGCAATGGTAGTAATGGTAGTAGTAGTAGTAATGGTAGTAGCAGTAGTAATAGTAGTACTAATGGAAGTACTAGTAATGGTAGTACTAGTAAGTGGTACTAGTAATGGTAGTGGTACTAGTAATGGTAGTGGTACTAGTAATGGTAGTAGTACTAGTAATGGTAGTGGTACTAGTAATGGTAGTAGTACTAGTAATAGTAGTACTAGTAGTAATGGCAGCAGTAGTACTAGTAGTAATGGTAGTACTAGTAGTACTGGTGGTGGTACTACTAGTAGTAGTGGTAGTACTACTAGTAGTAGTGATAGTAATAGTGTTGGTAGTAGGAAAAGAATTGTGTTAATAATAGTGGTAGTTGTAGTAGTAATAGTGTTAACTGTAGTGGTGCTAGACAAGTATGTGCAAGTTTATTTAGGCTCGGGTACACCTAGGTACAATTATCATACATAAATGAACATGTGTAAATTACCCAGGGTGTTTGAGTAAGACGTAATATGTCGTGGAAGACAGTTTATTGTTTCTGAAAGACGTTTCGCCCTCCAGGGATGAAGTCCTTGGAGGCTGAAACGTCTTCTCAGTAAAATGCCATGAAACGCGTACTGTCTTATTTACATAGAGAATCTCAGAGCTTGGTAATACACCCACATGAGGGGCAAGAGTGGGCATTTAACCCATCCTTCACCCCCTCCAGAGACAAGAGTGGGCATCTACTCCATCCTTCACCCACAGAAGGGGCAAGAGTGGACATTTACCCCATCCTTCACCCACTCAAGGGGCAAGAGTGGACATCTACTCCATCCTTCACCCACTCAAGGGGCAAGAGTGGACATTTACCCCATCCTTCACCCACTCACGGGGGCAAGAGTGGGCATTTACCCCATCCTTCACCCACTCACGGGGGCAAGAGTGGGCATTTACCCCATCCTTCTCCCACTCACGGGACCAAGAGTGGGCATTTACCCCATCCTTCACCCACTCCAGGGGGCAAGAGTGGGCATTTACCCCCATCCTTCTCCCACTCACGGGGCCAAGAGTGGGCATTTACCCCATCCTTCACCCACTCCAGGGGGCAAGAGTGGGCATTTACCCCATCCTTCACCCACTCAAGGGGCAAGAGTGGACATTTACCCCATCCTTCACCCACTCACGGGGGCAAGAGTGGGCATTTACCCCATCCTTCACCCACTCACGGTGGGCAAGAGTGGGCATTTACCCCATCCTTCACCCACTCCAGGGGGCAAGAGTGGACATTTACCCCATCCTTCACCCACTCACGGGGGCAAGAGTGGGCATTTACCCCATCCTTCACCCACTCACGGGGGCAAGAGTGGGCATTTACCCCATCCTTCACCCATTTAAGGGGCAAGAGTGGGCCTTTACTCCATTTTTCATTCTACAAACCTGCGTCCAATATATTTTTGTTGAACTGACTATCTCTGGTCAGCCAGATAGGTAGATACCGTTATAAAAATTGACTTTTAGCTTTTATCCGATGTTTTTTTTTTGAGCGATTCTTTCCATCCATGAAATTTCTTTTGTCCCCCCTTGAAAAATATTTCTGTGGGCGGCCATAGTTATGGATTTAATCCCCAGAGGAAGTCAAAATGAAAGAAATTTTGAATGTCCTGTAATGACTAGCCTCGGGTGATGACTAGCCTTTAGCTAATGACTAGCAAATGATCTAGCAATTAGAACAGTAATTTTCATAGCAATTAGTAAAGTCGTTTTCAGAGAAATTAGTAAAGTCATTTTCAGAGAAATTAGTAAAGTCATTTTCAGAGCAATTAGTAAAGTCATTTACATAGCAATTAGTAAAGTCATTTACATAGCAATTATTTTCATAGCAATTAGTAAATTGACATAGCAATTAGTAAAGTCATTTAGCAATTAGTAAAGTCAGACAGAGAAATTAGTAAAGTCATTTTCAGAGAAATTAGTAAAGTCATTTTCAGAGAAATTAGTAAAGTCATTTTCAGAGAAATTAGTAAAGTCATTTTCAGAGAAATTAGTAAAGTCATTTTCAGAGCAATTAGTAGTGTCATTTTCAAAGCAATTAGTAGTCATTTTCAGAGCAATTAGTAAAGTCATTGACATAGCAATTAGTAAAGTCATTGACATAGCAATTAGTAAAGTCATTGACATAGCAATTAGTAAAGTCATTGACATAGCAATTAGTAAAGTCATTGACATAGCAATTAGTAAAGTCATTGACATAGCAATTAGTAAAGTCATTTACATAATTAGTAAAGTCATTGACATAACAATTAGTAAAGTCATTGACATAGCAATTAGGAGAGTTATTTTCACAGTAATTAGTAAGCCTCTTCCCCCACTCTGCGTGAACCCTGACAAAAACAATACTTTTAGTGTATATTCTGGTTAGTCTGGTTTAATTTACGCTTATTAAACCACTTTTCCCACCGACAATAACGAATAATTCGACAATAACGAATGTAAAACGACGGATGGTTTACGTATAAGTGGATGAGGTGGGGGTGTAACTTCCGGGTTAACTAGCATTAATAACATCAGATGATGTTAACTTTAATTATGCTACCTTTAATATTTAAAGGTTATCTATCCTTAATAATAACAAAATGTTATCTTTAATATATTCAAAGAATAATTAGCCTTAACATTAATTGATGTTATCTTCAATATTTAAAGGTTAACTAGCCTAAATAACAACGGATGTTAAATATTTAATTAAAGGTTAACTAGCCTAAATAACTGATGGTATCTCTAATATTTAAAACTTAAATAGCCTTCATAGGACCTCGGTCTCGGTTTTTAGGACAGTCGCTTCCGTTTTGGGTCATGTAACCAGCAACAGTGTCAGGAACCATTTGTCCTGTTACTGACGAATATTACCTAACCTGACAAGCCGCCTATTGTCATGGTGATGGTACCGCCAGCATCACGTTGTTATGGTGATGGTACCGCCAGCATCACGTTGTCATGGTGATTGAACCGCCAGCATCACGTTGTCATGGTGATGGTACCGCCAGCATCACGTTGTCATGGTGATGGTACCGCCAGCATCACGTTGTCATGGTGATGGTACCGCCAGCATCACGTTGTTATGGTGATGGTACCGCCAGCATCACGTTGTCATGGTGATTGTACCGCCAGCATCACGTTGTCATGGTGACTGTACCGCCAGCATCACGTTGTCATGGTGATGGTACCGCCAGCATCACGTTGTCATGTTGATGGTACCGCCAGCATCACGTTGTCATGGTGATGGTACCGCCAGCATCACGTTGTCATGGTGATGGTACCGCCAGCATCACGTTGTCATGGTGATGGTACCGCCAGCATCACGTTGTCATGGTGATGGTACCGCCAGCATCACGTTGTCATGGTGATGGTACCGCCAGCATCACGTTGTCATGGTGATGGTACCGCCAGCATCACGTTGTCATGGTGATGGTACCGCCAGCATCACGTTGTCATGGTGATGGTACCGCCAGCATCACGTTGTCATGGTGATGGTACCGCCAGCATCACGTTGTCATGGTGATGGTACCGCCAGCATCACGTTGTCATGGTGATGGTACCGCCAGCATTACGTTGTCATGGTGATGGTACCGCCAGCATCACGTTGTCATGGTGATGGTACCGCCAGCATCACGTTGTCATGGTGATTGTACCGCCAGCATCACGTTGTCATGGTGATTGTACCGCCAGCATCACGTTGTCATGGTGATGGTACCGCCAGCATCACGTTGTCATGGTGATGGTACCGCCAGCATTACGTTGTCATGGTGATGGTACCGCCAGCATCACGTTGTCATGGTGATGGTACCGACAGCATCACGTTGTCATGGTGATTGTACCGCCAGCATCACGTTGTCATGTTGATGCTACCGCCAGCATCACGTTGTCATGGTGATGGTACCGCCAGCATCACGTTGTCATGGTGATGCTACCGCCAGCATCACGTTGTCATGGTGATGCTACCGCCAGCATCACGTTATCATGGTGATGGTACCGCCAGCATCACGTTGTCTTGGTGATGGTACCGCCAGCATCACGTTGTCATGGTGATGGTACCGCCAGCATCACGTTGTCATGGTGATGGTACCGCCAGCAACACGTTGTCATGGTGATGGTACCGCCAGCATCACGTTGTCATGGTGATGGTACCGACAGCATCACGTTGTCATGGTGATGGTACCGACAGCATCACGTTGTCATGGTGATGGTACCGACAGCATCACGTTCATGGTGATGGTACCGCCGACATCACGTTGCCATGGTGATTGTACCGCCGACATCACGTTGCCATGGTGATTGTACCGCCAGCATCACGTTGTCATGGTGATGGTACCGCCAGCATCACGTTGTCATGGTGATGGTACCGCCAGCATCACGTTGTTATGGTGATGGTACCGCCAGCATCACGTTGTCATGGTGATGGTACCGCAAGCATCACGTTGTCATGGTGATGGTACCGCCAGCATCACGTTGTCATGGTGATGGTACCGCCAGCATCACGTTGTCATGGTGATGGTACCGCCAGCATCACGTTGTCATGGTGATGGTACCGCCAGCATCACGTTGTCATGGTGATGGTACCGCCAGCATCACGTTGTCATGGTGATGGTACCGCCAGCATCACGTTGTCATGGTGACTGTACCGCCAGCATCACGTTGTCATGGTGATTGTACCGCCAGCTTCACGTTGTCATGGTGATTGTACCTCCAGCATCACGTTGTCATGGTGATGGTACCGCCAGCATCACTTCATGGTGATGGTACCGCCAGCATCACGTTGTCATGGTGACTGTACCCTCAGCATCTCGTTGTCATGGTGATGGTACCGCCAGCATCACTTCATGGTGATGGTACCGCCAGCATCACGTTGTCATGGTGATGGTACCGCCAGCATCACGTTGTCATGGTGGTGGTACCGCCAGCATCACGTTGTCATGGTGATGGTACCGCCAGCATCACGTTGTCATGGTGACTGTACCGCCAGCATCACGTTGTCATGGTGATGGTACCGCCAGCATCACGTTGTCATGGTGATGGTACCGCCAGCATCACGTTGTCATGGTGATGGTACCGCCAGCATCACGTTGTCATGGTGATGGTACCGCCAGCATCACGTTGTCATGGTGATGGTACCGCCAGCATCACGTTGTCATGGTGACTGTACCGCCAGCATCACGTTGTCATGGTGATTGTACCGCCAGCTTCACATTGTCATGGTGATTGTACCGCCAGCATCACGTTGTCATGGTGATGGTACCGCCAGCATCACTTCATGGTGATGGTACCGCCAGCATCACGTTGTCATGGTGACTGTACCGCCAGCATCTCGTTGTCATGGTGATGGTACCGCCAGCATCACTTCATGGTGATGGTACCGCCAGCATCACGTTGTCATGGTGATGGTACCGCCAGCATCACGTTGTCATGGTGGTGGTACCGCCAGCATCACGTTGTCATGGTGATGGTACCGCCAGCATCACGTTGATCACGTTATAGTGATGCTACCGCTAGCATACGTTGCCACAGCAGTAATAATAATTAACAATAAGAATAGTGGGAGCTTACCTGAGGTACCTGATGGTCTTGCTTTATTGTTCTTGTTAATATGTTCACTTGTTCTTGTTAAACATTGAAATTTGGCTCTTCGTTAATCTAGTATGATACACTAACATTTGAATATTTCAACGTTCCGCACATTTTGTAAGTTACTAGTATAATATATATATATATATATATATATATATATATATATATATATATATATATATATATATATATATATATATATATATATAATAGTACATTCGAATCCAGACGAAAAAGGAAAATAATATAGCATATTTTAAAATGTACTAAACGTTTTATCCTACCATTTGAGTCCTCTTTCTTCAGCTTAAAAAGTGCGCAGAAATATATGCAGAGGTCACTTGGCCTAAGTGACGTAGGTTATGTGCATAATCAAGGTGAAATGCAAGAACCATGTTTCGGGAGTATGTGATGTGAGAGCAAGTAGAGTTTTATATATTAGTTATCCCTTTTTTGGGGGGTGAGATTTGGTAAACAACTGCTGGATTTGTTTCAGTTACACGTGAAGTATTAGTATACAACTGAGGGATTTTGTTGTACGTGAAGTATTAGTATACAACTGAGGGATTTTGTTGTACGTGAAGTATTAGTATACAACTGAGGGATTTTGTTGTACGTGAAGTATTAGTATACAACTGAGGGATTTTGTTGTACGTGAAGCATTAGTATACAACAGAGGGATTTTGTTGTACGTGAAGTATTAGTATACAACAGAGGGATTTTGTTGTACGTGAAGTATTAGTATACAACTCCTGATTATCAGGTTATAAGTGAAGCATGTGTATACTTCTCCAGGGTTTACAATTATACCTGCAGTTCTGTATACACAGTATAATAAAATCCCAGTTATTATAGGAATAGATCCTGCCATGGTGGAATATTATGATTCTCACCATGACGGAGTATAATACCCGTGTATCGCCCCATGATGGATTATCATACTCATGGTTCTTATCATGCTAGAATACTGCTTCACTGTATTCTCTCTCATCATAGCTGTTTTCTTTTGTTACTAAAGTGACTAGCACAAAAAGTATCCTATCGTAACAGGGTGTGTGTGTGTGTGTGTGTGTGTATATATATATATATATATATATATATATATATATATATATATATATATATATATATATATATATATGGTTAGGGATTTCGTTCATTTTTTTCTGGTAAGGAGTTAACAATTTATTAGATTCTCTTGTCACTTTTTTTCCTAATGGTGCTATTGGTGCTAGAGTAATTAGAAGTATTGGTGCTAGAGTAATTAAAGTATTGGTGCTAGAGTAATTAAAGTATTGGTGCTAGAGTAATTAAAGTATTGGTGCTAGAGTAACACAATAATCGGGACTTTTGACTTGTACAATGATGCAGTGTACAGTGTAACATTGTACATTTAAAGTGGACTTAGAAACCCTCCTTTAATTATTTTAATTGGTCAAAATTGTATTTTGAAAGAGTATATAGATATAAAAAGAATAAATAGGCACGAAAAAGTAAATAGGTATTAAAAAGGGTAAATAGGTGAAGAATTAAGGTAAACAGAGTACTATCTAGCGAAGGGGTAACTCGTGATAAATTTTAGCTCCTGATTTTCTCGTTTCAGTCCCTTCAGTTGAAGGTGATTTGAGCCCAGTGAAGGGCCTTTTCATCCAAGGAATTGGAACTATCTCCTTGTTCCTCAAATCAAACGTTATTACCTCCCGCTCCTGTCAGCCATGGCTGCTGGACTGATCTCTTACTCGGGGCTCCGAGCGAGGCGAGACTCCTTCCCGCTTGACGTACGCCGAGTGAAAAAAATTACTGAAGTACTGCCCCAGGAGTGAAGGCATCAATGGAGTGCCTTCCAGGAACGAAGGCATCAATGGAGTGCCTTCCAGGAACGAAGGCATCAATGGAGTGCCTTCCAGGAACGAAGGCATCAATGGAGTGCCTTCCAGGAACGAAGGCATCAATGGAGTGCCTTCCAGGAACGAAGGCATCAATGGAGTGCCCTCCAGGAACGAAGGCATCAATGGAATGCCCTCCAGGAACGAAGGCATCAATGGGGTGCCCTCCAGGAACGAAGGCATCAATGGAGTGCCCTCCAGGAACGAAGGCATCAATGGAATGCCCTCCAGGAACGAAGGCATCAATGGAATGCCCTCCAGGAACGAAGGCATCAATGGAATGCCCTCCAGGAACGAAGGCATCAATGGAATGCCCTCCAGGAACGAAGGCATCAATGGAATGCCCTCCAGGAGCGAAGGCATCAATGGAATGCCCTCCAGGAACGAAAGCATCAGTGGAATGCCCTCCAGGAACGAAGGCATCAATGGAATGCCCTCTAGAAACGAAGGCATCAATGGAATGCCCTCCAGGAGCGAAGGCGTCAATGAAATGCCCTCCAGGAGCGAAGGCATCAATGGAATGCCCTCCAGGAACGAAGGCATCAATGGAATGCCCTCCAGAATGAAGGCATCAATGGAATGCCCTCCAGGAACGAAGGCATTAATGGAATGCCCTCCAGGAACGAAGGCATCAATGGAATGCCCTCCAGAATGAAGGCATCAATGGAATGCCCTCCAGGAACGAAGGCATCAATGGAATGCCCTCCAGGAACGAAGGCATTAATGGAATGCCCTCCAGGAACGAAGGCATTAATGGAATGCCCTCCAGGAACGAAGGCATCAATGGAATGCCCTCCAGGAACGAAGGCATTAATGGAATGCCCTCCAGGAACGAAGGCATTAATGGAATGCCCTCCAGGAACGAAGGAATCAATGAAGTACCCTCCTGCCCGTGAATACGCCACCCTTGCATCGACACAGTAGGCACTACCATCCGCTCTCACCTTCAACACTTCTGCCGTAGGATCAAGGCCACTTTGTTTCATATAGGCACCTGCGTCCTTCAATAAGGCCAGATTCACCGAGTTTCCGCCATAGGACTAAGACCACCACCTAATTCCTTCCTAGCAGTCACCCGAGTCTCCGCCAGAGGGTCGGAAGAACCAAATCCCACGGCCACTGGATCAGCGGCATCTCCACATACAGATCTACGATGCCATGCCAAGAAGTCATTAACCGGGTTATTAAGACGACGTATTACGTTATTTTCCCTAATTTTTAGATGTCATATATACTTCTTAATTTACTGAAGAGGGGCTCCAATGGTAGGTCGAAATTTACATTACTTTTTTTATTTCTTATATATATATATATATATATATATATATATATATATATATATATATATATATATATATATTGATCTTTTTCAGAAAAGAACTGTTCATTCGTCTCGTTTGGCCTACTTTGCCTCAAAAAAAAAACACTATGTAAAAAAGCGAGTTGCAAAAATGATTTCAAACTCCATCTTAATGCTTTTCCGAGGATATATGGGCCATCTTTTCAGCTATTGTTAACATGTAATTCACCTCAGTAATGCAGTAGAATTCACTCCCACACGAACTGGTGTAAGTTTTCAATTAGCCATACACGATGCTGGGTAGTAATTCTGCGGTCGCATCAGTGTGTCCGTTCGTGTGCATCACCATAGTGTGTGCGCGGCGTGCGTGGTGGGTGCGAGGCAGCCAGCGTGCTAACACCTACACCAGCCCCCTCTCTACACCCTCTCACCACGGCTGCCCACACCAGACTGGCTCTCTGCTCAGCCTCTTGCCTCCTACCCTTAACACATCAGCCCCCAGCCACATCTACTCCCCTTCCTACCCGCAAAGCATCCACCCAAATATCCACCTGGCCATCATCCCTTTCTTCCTGCATTTCCTTCCTCTGTTACTAATCCTTCCCATATTTTCACCCTCCCCTGGCTCAACTTCTTCCCCCACAAAGAAAATAAACCAAAATTGTAGTGGCTGGAACAATTCTCATACGCTTACCCAACTTTGTATAAGTTGTACCATGTACTTACAGAAATAAAGATTGTTATTATTATTATTATTATTTTCAACACGTCGGCCGTTTCCTACCGAGGCAGGGTGACCCCCCCCAAAAAAAAAAAATTACTTTCACTATCATTCAACACTCTCACCATCATTCACACAATCACTGTCTTTGCAGAGGTACCCAGATACGACAATTTAGATATCGCTCAAAAAACAGCCAGTATACCAAAGCCCTCTAAAGTGCAGGCATTGTACGTCCCATATCCAGGACTCAAATTCAGCTAACAGGTTTCCCTGAATCCCTTCACAAATTATTACCTTGCTCACACTCCAACGGCTCAAGTCCCCAGAAAGTAATTCATCTCCTTTCACTCCCATCTAACACTCCCACACTATTATTATTTTTATTCCGCCCTAACTTCCACCCACCTCCCCCTCCCTACCGTTTCTCCTCAGCTACCACTCAACACTCATCTGCAGTGGGTGGCATCGAGACGAAGAATGTGACACACACACCACTCCTGCTGCTATGTCAAACCCTATGTAAGACAACACTTCAGTCTTGTATACTAAGACTCCAGTACTCCCTGGAAGTATTAGTGATGGATGACAGGTATCCGTGTACCTAATTTCTTTAGGTACACAGATATCCTTCCTCTCACTTTTCCCTCTCCTCACTTCCGCCACACTCCTTAATCTCTTCCTCTCTTGCTGTACAATTCACTAACCTATCTTTACTAAGATATTCACTGCGGTGAACCGAGATAAAGAAAACTATGTTTCTGAAAAACAGACACAAATGTAGCATAATGCAATTCTTTATTGACCACGTTTCGCCCACACAGTGGACTTTACCAGGTCCATCGAGATTGATGGACTGAATACCTCACACTCCTGTTCTTCACCATTATCCATTGTATGAACTGATGAAGTCACTGTGTGGCGAAACGTTTCCACAATAAAGATACCGAAGTTGCACATATCTAAATTTTTCAACTTGTCGGTTCTCTGAACCATTTACCTACATATATATAGTTAATTTTTAGGAATATTAGATTGCACAGTTTATTTCAGAGCTGAAAAAATTTCATGCCACTTCAATTTTAAATTTATGAATATATCTCCAAGTTATTATATATAAAATTATTCAAAATAGATTTTTGAGGACAGCCCCAAAGGGGAAAAAGGATGTGCTTTGACAATGAAGGGTTCTTGGTCCAAGGAATTGGTGCTCCCCTCTTCTGTATGACTCCGAATTTAGTGCTTCCATGTGTAAATATAATATCGGGTAAGATCGGCTTGTTTGACCGACTTGGTTTATCGGACATGACATATACATGTCACCAGGAGAAGCCAGTGCTCCGGGTACATGACATGCTGTCATGTCGACCCTACTGTTTAATTTGGTCACGTTGACAAGTCATGAACCTTGCGTGGTTTGAAACCACGCCAAACGTTGTTGTTTTTTTTCCTCTTGGTACCGAGAACAGTGGCGTGTTGCATGGATCTGAACGACACATTGCAGACAGCGAAGCAAACACAGATTGCAGAACGAGGGATTACCGGGGCCAAGTTGCACTCTGTGTAGTGCTTTATCAAGTAACATAATAAATATATCTTATCCTGCAGTCTCTCTGCTCTTCTTTTTTTTTCTTGACATTTTGTAATTTTTTTCTTATTTCTTCAGTATTTTTACTATCTTTTATCGTACGGTGAGTATTTATTTTATCTGTTGAATGTACAGAGAATGAGCTGTTACTCTGCCTTAAGCTTCTTTCAGAGTTCTGCCCCAAGATTTACTGCCACCTTTCAGGATGTGACCCACAAAAGTCGATTGATACCCATGAACCCAGGGTTGCTGAGAGTTTCCCCAGTGTTGCTGAGAGTTTCCCCAGTGTTGCTGAGAGTTTCCCCAGTGTTGCTGAGAGTTTCCCCAGTGTTGCTGAGAGTTTCCCCAGTGTTGCTGAGAGTTTCCCCAGTGTTGCTGAGAGTTTCCCCAGTGTTGCTGAGAGTTTCCCCAGTGTTGCTGAGAGTTTCCCCAGTGTTGCTGAGAGTTTCCCCAGTGTTGCTGAGAGTTTCCCCAGTGTTGCTGAGAGTTTCCCCAGTGTTGCTGAGAGTTTCCCCAGTGTTGCTGAGAGTTTCCCCAGTGTTGCTGAGAGTTTCCCCAGTGTTGCTGAAAGTTTCCCCAGTGTTGCTGAGAGTTTCCCCAGTGTTGCTGAGAGTTTCCCCAGTGTTGCTGAGAGTTTCCCCAGTGTTGCTGAGAGTTTCCCCAGTGTTGCTGAGAGTTTCCCCAGTGTTGCTGAGAGTTTCCCCAGTGTTGCTGAGAGTTTCCCCAGTGTTGCTGAGAGTTTCCCCAGTGTTGCTGAGAGTTTCCCCAGTGTTGCTGAGAGTTTCCCCAGTGTTGCTGAGAGTTTCCCCAGTGTTGCTGAGAGTTTCCCCAGTGTTGCTGAGAGTTTCCCCAGTGTCTCAACCTTCCCGAGATCGGATCCAGGTCCACTGGTCGTGAGTCGTAGGTGCTGCCACGCAGCAGAGCGCCATGTATATCTTAATACTATATACAATTTTTCCCTCGTATGAACGCCAGTTGGAACAACAAATCCAAGTAACAAAAACTAACATACAAGGAACGAGTAATACATATTCCGAGATACAATCGGGTGCAAATACGAAGCACTGCGTTGCATACACAAGCTCGTAGAGTGAATTGAAGACACGGGTAAAACTGAGCCAGAAGTTTGTGTGAATAAATTAGTGAGACGAGGCACGAAGACATTTTGGATATTATTGAAGCTGAATGTTCTGTGGATGACAATGTTGGAATGACTCGTAATGGAAAAGAAATGTTATATATATGCTGTAGGCTGGCTATAGTTTTACTACGTGTATTCTGCCTGCCTACTATAGTTTTATTCAATATATAAGACAGGTATGACTCACGAAATCTTATTGTAGTTAGCTGGCCCAATGGCTAACGCGTCGGTCTGGAGTTTTGTGACTCTGATCGCGGGTTCTAACCCTTCCGTGGTATGGTTTAAGACAAGTATGGTGCATGTAAATAGGTAGATATGCATGCTTGGAGAATGTGCTTGAAGGATGAGCTGGAGCATTCCTCCAGCCTGGGTGCTTGAAGGGCCTTGGAGACTGGTGGTTTAGGTCAGGTCAGGTTGCTTCACTGGTAGGGTGAGTAGCACCCTCAATTGATATTTGTTTGTCATAGTTAGACCTTATACACCAGTGAATAAAGACTTGTTTCTAATAGTGTATATCCATTATATATTCATACACTTATTTATTCTCTGTTATCTTAAAATGTACAAAGTTGGGAGGTTTTTAGACAAGAATAAATGCTTTTATTACTCAGGTACTGAGTACCTACTTCAATATAGCTATGACACAAGCACGTGAGGAGAGACAACATAGGTTGAATTCATAGTTTAGTGTTGAACAGACAACCTCTTGCCTTGTAGCAGCTGGATGTTGTTCACGTCTGTGATGTCGCAAAGGAACAGGAGAGCATGATGGTTGAGAGAGAGAAGGGAGGAAGGAAGGGAAGGAGGGAGAAAGGAGGAAGGAAGGGAAGGAGGGAGAGGAGGGAGGGAGGAAGGAAGAAAGAAGGAAGGGAAGGAGGGAGGAAGGAAGAAAGAAGGAAGGGAAGGAGGGAGGAAGGAAGAAAGAAGGAAGGGAAGGAGGGAGGAAGGAAGAAAGAAGGAAGGGAAGGAGGGAGGAAGGAAGAAAGAAGGAAGGGAAGGAGGGAGGAGGAGGGTGAAGATGGTGGCAACAGATATACTGGGAGATAGCTAAAGAAAAGAATTTTATCCTTTCTTTCTCTCTCTCTCTCTCACATATATATATATATATATATATATATATATATATAGATATATATATATATATATATATATATATATTATAATGTCGTGCTGAATATGTAAAACTGGTCAATTAGCAAGAACTCATTTAAAATTAAGACCTTTCTAAAATTTTCTCTTGTACGTTTAAAGATATATTTTTTTCATTAATGCTGATGTAAAAATTTACAATTTTGCACCAAAAGGAACTTAGTAAACTTACCTAACCTTATTATAACAAGCGCAATTTATTTTAGCCTAACCCAACTAAATATATTTTAGATTTGTTTACAATAATTTAATACTAAACACAGTAAAATATATTTTTTTTCGTTAGGTTCAGAATGATTTTGGCGAAATTACTGCATTCACAAATTTTCGCTTGTCCTATATGGCAAGATGAGCGTTGCTTTTTAAGCCAAGATCGCAGGTTCTGCCTATTCGGCACGACATATATATATATATATATATATATATATATATATATATATATATATATATATATATATATATATATATATATAATTATAAAGTTTATACATGTAAAGTGGAAGGAAGGCGGGGTAGGGGTCGGCCTAGGAAAGGTTGGAGGGAGGGGGTAAAGGAGGTTTTGTGTGCTAGGGGCTTGGACTTCCAGCAGGCATGCGTGAGCGTGTTTGATAGGAGTGAATGGAGACAAATGGTTTTTAATACTTGACGTGCTGTTGGAGTGTGAGCAAAGTAACATTTATGAAGGGGTTCAGGGAAACCGGCAGGCCGGACTTGAGTCCTGGAGATGGGAAGTACAGTGCCTGCACCCTGAAGGAGGGGTGTTAATGTTGCAGTTTAAAAACTGTAGTGTAAAGCACCCTTCTGGCAAGACAGTGATGGAGTGAATGATGGTGAAAGTTTTTCTTTTTCGGGCCACCCTGCCTTGGTGGGAATCGGCCAGTGTGATGATAATAATATATATATATTATATATACATAATCAATTATTGCTATGAGCGTATAGTGACCCTCGTGTTTAGTGTTTCGTAAAATTCACAGCAGCTTCTACAGAATTGAAGGCAATATCAGAGTTTGTTAAAAATAACAAATAGAGAATTACGTAATTAATTAACCCCTCGAACCTTTCGTTCAAAAAAAAAAAATACGTTAGTGCTACAAGTTTCAAGCCGATCAGAAGAGGCATCCTCCAGCTGGTTATTTTGCTTTCATAACTGTTATTGTACTGGCAAATGTTCACCTACACAGCTTCAGCTCCTGGGGTATTCTTCTCATAAGATACATCAGCCATTAATTACTGAAGCAGGTCAGATGTTGCCTGGTCAAGACACTGCAAGGCAAGAATGACGCATTTAAAAACAAGAATATTGGCAAATTGACGCGCGTGCGCATCACACACACATGCACAACACACGCACACACAACACACACAACACACGCACACACACACACGCACACACACACACGCACACACACATGCACAACACACGCACACACAACACACGCACACACAACACACGCACACACAACACACGCACACACAACACACGCACACACAACACACGCACACACAACACACGCACACACAACACACGCACACACAACACACGCACACACACACACACACACACACACACACACACACACACACACACACACACACTAATAACAATCCCAACTTTACAAGTAAGATACCCCCAGTGTAGAAAGTTTGAAGTCTCTCATTAGTTGTCACAATGAAAACAAAGATGGCGCCACTGTATATACCCGTAACTAACAGGTTCTCGCACCTACCAATAACTGCATAAAGCTTGTTAAAGTAGAATAGTGTTGGAAATACGAAGTTGATCCGACGAGGCATTCTCAAGTTACTAGTGAAAACTTTGAAGAAATAAGATATTGGAAACTACCGAAAAATTCTTCAGGAGTATCTATTAAAAAAACCTGAAACATAAAATACAGTAAAGATGGTTAACAGAGCGAAAGTGAAATCTTAAGTTAAAGGAATATAATACTCGCTATGAAATTTATATAGAAATGGAAGGATGAAGTAAAGGGTGTGATAAAAGAGAAAAAGTTAGCTTATGAGAGGTTTTTATAAAGCAGAAGTGTTATAAGAAGAGCAGAGTATATGGAGAGTAAAAGAAAGGTGAAGAGAGTGGTGAGAGAGTGCAAAAGGAGAGAAGATGATAGTGGGAGAGGCACTGTCAAGAAATTTTACTGAAAATAAGAAAAATTTTTGGAGCGAGTTAAACAAGTTAAGAAAGCCTAGAGAACGTTTGGATTTGTCAGTTAAAAACAGAGTTGGGGAGTTAGTAGATGGGGAGATGGAGGTATTAGGTAGATGGCGAGAATATTTTGAGGAACTTTTAAATGTCGACGAAGAAAGGGAGACGGTAATTTCATGCACTGGCCAGGGAGGTATACCATCTTTTAGGAGTGAAGAAGAACAGGATGTGAGTGTGGTGGAGGTACGTGAGGCATTATGTAGAATGAAAGGGGGTAAAGCAGCTGGAACTGACGGGATCATGACAGAAATGTTAAAAGCAGGGGGGGGATATAGTGTTGGAGTGGTTGGTACTTTTGTTTAATAAATGTATGAAAGAGGGGAAGGTACCTAGGCATTGGCAGAGAACATGTATAGTCCCTTTATATAAAGGGAAAGGGGACAAAAGAGATTGTAAAAATTATAGAGGAATAAGTTTACTGAGTATACCAAGAAAAGTGTACGGTAGGGTTATAATTGGAAGAATTAGAGGTAAGACAGAATGTAGGATTGCGGATGAGCAAGGAGGTTTCAGAGTGGGTAGGGGATGTGTAGATCAAGTGTTTACATTGAAGCATATATGTGAACAGTATTTAGATAAAGGTAGGGAAGTTTTTATTGCATTTATGGTTTTAGAAAAGGCATATGATAGTGGATAGGGGAGCAATGTGGCAGATGTTGCAAGTATATGGAATAGGTGGTAAGTTACTAAATGCTGTAAAGAGTTTTTATGAGGATAGTGAGGCTCAGGTTAGGGTGTGTAGAAGAGAGGGAGACTACTTCCCGGTAAAAGTAGGTCTTAGACAGGGATGTGTAATGTCACCATGGTTATTTAATATATTTATAGATGGGGTTGTAAAAGAAGTAAATGCTAGGGTGTTCAGGAGAGGGGTGGGATTAAATTATGGGGAATTAAATACAAAATGGGAATTGACAGTTGTTTTTTGCTGATGATACTGTGCTTATGGGAGATTCTAAAGAAAAATTGCAAAGGTTAGTGGATGAGTTTGGGAGTGTGTGTAAAGGTAGAAAGTTGAAAGTGAACATAGAAAAGAGTAAGGTGATGAGGGTATCAAATGATTTAGATAAAGAAAAATTGGATATCAAATTGGGGAGGAGGAGTATGGAAGAAGTGAATGTTTTCAGGTACTTGGGAGCTGACGTGTCGGCGGATGGATTTATGAAGGATGAGGCTAATCATAGAATTGATGAGGGGAAAAAAGGTGAGTGGTGCGTTGAGGTATATGTGGAGACAAAAAAAGTTATCTATGGAGGCAAAGAAGGGAATGTATGAAAGTATAGTAGTATCAACACCCTTACATGGGTGTGAAGCTTGGGTTGTGAATGCAGCAGCGAGAAGGCGGTTGGAGGCAGTGGAAATGTCCTGTCTAAGGGCAATGTGTGGTGTAAATATTATGCAGAAAATTCGGAGTGTGGAAATTAGGAGAAGGTATGGAGTTAATAAAAGTATTAGAGGGCTGAAGAGGGGTTGTTGAGGTGGTTTGATCATTTAGAGAGAATGGATCAAAGTAGAATAAAATGGAGAGCGTATAAATCTGTAGGGGAAGGAAAGCGGGGTAGGGGTCGTCCTCGAAAAGGTTGGAAGGAAGGGGTAAGGGAGGTTTTGTGGGCGAGGGGCTTAGACTTCCAGCAGGCGTGCATGAGCGTGTTCGATAGGAGTGAATGGAGACGAATGGTATTTGGGACCTGACGATCTGTTGGAGTCTGAGCAGGGTAATATTTAGAGAAAAGATTTAGGGAAACCGGTTATTTTTGTATAGCCGGACTAGAGTCCTGGAAATGGGAAGTACAATGCCTGCACTCTAAAGGAAGGGTTTCCGGATATTAGGAGTTTGGAGGGATATGTTGTGTATCTTTATACGTATATGCTTCTAAACTGTTGTATTCTGAGCACCTCTGCAAAAACAGTGATTATGTGTGAGTGTGGTGAAAGTGTTGAATGATGAAAGTATTTTCTTTCTGGGGATTTTCTTTCTTTTTGGGTCACCCTGCCTCGATGGGAGACGGCCGACTTGTTAAAAAGTGTATGTCTATATATATATATATATATATATATATATATATATATATATATATATATGTATATATATATATAATGTATCTGAAGGCACTTGCATTCTTTAGATTGGGTTGTCACTTCACATAAACAGCCCCATTTAACGCTGGTGGAATTTGATCGATCTGGAGAATGTGCAGAGTACTTTCGCCACCGTCATTAATTCACTCAAATTTCTAAATTATTTTTAAGGCTTAACTCCTCAGTGTATTATTCCTTAGAACGCTGGTAATAAAAACTACATCATAATTCACACCCGAAAAATGCTGGAGGAACCTTTTCCAAATCTGCTTGTCTAGGTAACATCTCACAAGCGTGGGAGGCTTGTTCAACACTTCAGCCTTATCATTGAAAAGTCGTGGCACAGTAAGAGATAATACATACAAAGTATCCAAGGCTTCCTTACACCCATCCTTTATGTCCGTGGGGGGTCACCAAGTAATGGGTCTTCAAAGGAAGTGACAAGCACCATGTTCCGTGATTTATTTATTTAGCCTCGAGCAAAATCTGTCTAGTAATCCACTGTAGCTCTTGTACTCATGTTGGATTAACAACAACAATTATTGATACTCAACATTTTCCACCAGTAAGGAATTACCATTAAATGTGAAGTGCCCTCTAATAATAGAGAACAGTGACTGAAAACTGATTTTTTTTCTGGAGTTTTGAGTGTACATGACCTGACCTTAGGGCCAGGCAACACACAGGCTTGTCATGCCTGCATGTACCGCCTCCGCTGGCCGTTCCTGTGAATTATAACAAACCTAGTGCAAGGTGTACGAACCCTTCCTCACATTACAACACCCACTGGGACCTGCGGCTGAGTTATTCACCAGTGGAGCCTCAGATCTCACTTTTGGGTCATTCTAGCGTACCACTGGCAAAAGGAAATCTGTTTATTCGCAATGCTTTAGTGAACTTCAATTTATTTTTCTCGCATGCTCTTGTTTAATGTGCAAGTGTAAAAGGTTGAGCATAATTGTAAAAAATGTCAAAGATTTTTCCCAAAAATATAAAACGACCTGTAGAAAGGAGATGGGGTTATTAAGGGACACGGGTGGAAATTTTTACTGTTAAGTTATTAAAAGTCGTCTTGTATGTTAATGTCTGTGGTGGTAAATTCAGACAGAAAATGTTACACCCCAAAAAATTACTAGGGAATACTTGTTAAAATTAAGTAATTGAATTTCAAACGAAGCGAAAAAAGTGGAAGGTGAGAAGGAGTAAATTATCGATGAAAAAATCATGAAAAATGAATCGAGGAAAATGAGAAGAAAATGTGGAAATAAAAACGAGAAATTAGGGAACTAAGGAGAAAAGGAAAAGTGTACAAAGAATGAGGAAATCTGTTAGGTCTGGAGAGACACTTGGAAATGCATTAGAACAGTTGAAAAGTAAGGAAAGTATGTGAACACAAGAACGAAGGAACATAACAATAGGCCATCATTAGCCAATAGGCCCATGATGGTTAGGTTCAACTCCCACAGACCCACATCCACTCAAGTGCTCGTCCAATCTACATTTAAATTATAAAGTTACACGAGGTTTTTGCCTCTTTGACGCTCCTGGGAGTTCGTACCACTCGTCTACAACTATATTGCTAGTAGGCCAAGCAAGAAGGAAGGAAGGAGCACTGCTGCAGGACTCCTGTCCTAGGCTAGTCCCTGTTCAGGGTGTGAATATAGATCATTTATGACACACATACTAGAGCCAATAATATACTTAAATTACTGGGAACGTCTCAAAGTACTAAATATGTACTCAGTGGAGCGGAGGAGAGACAGAGATTAATAGTATATATGTGAAACGTACTTGAGGTTCTGGTCCCAAATCTGCACACTGCTATAGTAATATATTGGAGTAAGAGAAATGGGAGGAAGTGTAAAGTACACTCGATGAAAAGTCGGGGTCTGTGAGCACAATAAGAGTAAATTGTATCAACATCCGTGGTGCCAGACTGTTGAACATTTTACCAGAAGATATTATAAACACTGTTGGGACACACGTACAGATATTCAAGCGGAAACTGGACAATTCTCTCTGCCAAGTGCCATATCAACCAGGCTGTGATGGGTATGTGGGCCAGTGGGCCGCCAGCAGCAACAACCTGGTTGACCAGCCTAGTACCAGAGAAACCTGACCTACTGCCGGGCTTCGGCAGTAAAAAAAAAATCTCGAAATTCATCACAGGTATATCCTCCGTCCACTAATACGTAGAAACTCAATCTGAAGGCCTAGAGTTGAGTGAGTTAGGTTGGTTAGATGGAGGGGACGAACTGAAAGTTAACATCCAGTTTACCCAATACAGCCTCATCGTCTCACTCCTCCTATTAAGGTTAGTCCAGTGCATTTAGATCTAAAATAAAAATATTTTATTAAGACATCGGCCGTTTCCCACCAAGGCAAGGTGACCCGAAAAAGAAACACTTTCGTCATCATTCGCACCATCACTGTCATAACAGAGGTGCACTGACACTTCAGTTCAAAACTGCAGCATATCTCCACCCGTCCTTCAGAATGCAGGCACTGTACTTCCCACTTCCAGAAGTCCGGCTAACCGGTTTCCCTGGATCCCTTCAAAAATGTTACCTTGCTCACACTCCAACAGCACGTCAAGTCGTAAAAAACATTTGTCACCACTCACTCCTATCTAAATAATAAATAAAAATATTTCTACAATAATTCGTGATGATTAAATCAATATTGACGCGACTTACACAGTGTGTTGGAGGGTTGACCCAGGAGCTACGTAGCGGGGAGCTTATGGTGTCACTCCTACGGTACTACCAGCGGTACCTTTACCTGCTGGTTAGGTTGGTTCTCAACCTGGTGGCTAGGATGGTCCTGGTTGGGTTGATCTCGACTCCGGTGGTTGGGTTAGTCCTAACCCTAGTAGATGAGTTGGTCCTAACGCTAGTGGTTTGGTTGGTCCTCACCCTGGTGCCTTTGGTGGTCCTGAACCTGGTGGCTTTGGTGGTCCTGAACCTGGTGGCTTTGTTGGTCCTGACCATACTGGCTGGAACGCTCATGTTGCTCAAAATCCCAGCCACTTATGCTTACCTGGATCCATCAGACATCACTTCTCACTCTTCAAGGGGCCACAATCTTCTCCGTGATGGTTCTCGATACTTCAGAACATCACCAGGGGACATCAGCTTCTGTCCTCGAGGTAACGAGGCACAGAACTTTTTCGTGAGGTGTGCAATTCTGTACGTAGAGTTAGTGTCTCCTGAGCACCCTCTGAAGCGCCCTAGGTACACCCAGGTGTCATCTCGCGGGGACACTAAGGCAGTTATCGCCAGGATTATGAAGAGTCGCCTGGGGACTTTGCCAATCCTCTGGCGTCACCGTCAGTCTCGTCTGCAGGAGGTAGAACAGGCTGCCTCAGTTACTGGTGGCGCTGCAAGAGGTCATGCCTCGTCTTATCCGTCAGAGGATGTGGTTAAGAAGGCTGTCATTTCCCAGTCGATGAAGAACGTCAACTCCCCTACCTGCGACCTTACAGAGACTCCGACTCTCTCGTGTAATGCTACTTCCAATCTTGGCGAAATAGGCCACTCTGTTACCTCTCACCTGCTGAACGAGGCTGCTGTTCATGTAAGTGAAGTAAGAAATTACATCTGCTCTCGCTGGAACGATGCCACTTCGAGCGTAGATAGGCTGGCTAACAGTTTAACCCTATCCGGTGGTAGTCTTGTGCACAAGCTACTAAAACTGGTTCATTCAGGCAAATCGAAGGTAGACTGACACTTCTGAAATATTTTCAGATTAGTGTGTGCTTTGGGTACATTCGACGAGCCTTCCATTACAATCCTCATCTATTCTCATTTTCAATCTATATTGCCGTCTTCATTACTGTATTTTTTTTTTAAGAACTGTAGAGCAAATAATGTTCCCACAAAATGAAAACGAAACTTGGCATCTCTATCCAACCATCAGTCTTACAGTGAATAAGAAAACTGTGAGAGCAGAGAGATGTAACAAGACAGGTAAGGTCAGGTTCAGGATGTAATGTATGCAGTTTTATACGTAGGAGTTTGTGAAGGCTCGATGAAAATTGTGGATAAATGACCAATTTTTCTGATGGCTCAAGTCCGTAACATGAAGAAAATAGAGCCAGTCTTAGTACAATGGATTATTTAATGTGGGTCTTTCATAGTCCGTCCATCACCTTCCTTACCATACCACGGGCGGGTTCAAATCCCGCCCGTGGTATGGTTTGTTTGCAATCGTGTCATTACGATTTCGTGAATCACCTTCCTTATTTATCTTAATTCTTGCTATCTTACGATCTCCCTTTTCTTCATGATTCTTCCTCGATTCCAACTCGTGCTGCCCCTCCATTCAGAGATCAGCTTCTTAAAATACAGCTATCTAGACAGAATTAGAGGTAATTAAAGTGCTGTTAATACTTTTAAATACAGGTCGTAAGGTCGTTTCCTTTCTGTTTTTCCCAAATATCACACAAACCGCTGACACGTTTGGTAAAACAGTTGTGCCATGGAGGTTTCCCATCATAGTCGTTGGGTTTCTCCTGCCATTTTCAGACAACTTTGGACCCTTAAATGTTTATAGGCAGTACTAACTCGCTTCCTAAGTGACACGTCCACCACAACCAGGCATTAACAGCCCTCGTTCATCTAAAGTGAAGAACAGTTATTGCCCAGGACGTGAAAGTGGAGACCTAATGGGCATTTCTGAGTTTTATTAACACTTACTTTACACCCAATAAAACTATTACCGTTGCCCTTGTGATGTCTTAATTTTCGATAGAACGATTTGATTACTGACCGACATATATTTCAACGTAATGCCAATTGTTCTGCTTGAGGTTTTTAATGTAGTTCATACAATACATGAGGGAGAGAACCCTTCCGGGGAGGTGCCTCTGGTGCTGGAAATGGACTTACCCTTCCCTTCCATAGATCAAACTTGATTACCTCCCATTCTCCAGGCGCGGTACGACCCCAGAGGGATTGGACCGCTGTCACATCGCAATTCACAATGACTCTGTGACCTAATAATGGTCCAGAACTGACCGAAACGTAACGCGTTTCCCTTGCTAAGTGCGGGTTATCTGTGAATTGGTCCAGCCAGGGTACTGTGACTTTTATTCTCTAATGAAGTAGAGAACGTGGACACACCACTTCGGTTTCTAAGACCACCGAGACAAAACAAAAGCGCACAAGTCAACAGTACAAACATTGTCGACATTCGTCAGTGTCTCTACACGTTTCATTCCTCTCACAATTTTACAGCTCATTTGCCAACACTAAACAAATGTTTCCTGCATAATTTCAAGCAAAACCTCACCATTTCTAGATTTCTGTACAGTGTAATAAAATCGTCACATCTCTAGGCTTTAATGGTTACATACTCGCTGCCTGGTAATGTTTGGGTGATGTAAGGTTCCAGTGAGTATTCCAGCGCGTGTTCCAGCGCGTGTTCCAGCGCGTGTTCCGTGCTCCGCTGAACAAGACAAAATAAAATTACGGCCATTTAGTCTTTTACTGGTGTGGTATCCGCGTATCAAAGTTTCGTATTATGATGGTGCATCACTGCAGGCTAGCACTGCTCAGCTTTGTTAAACTGACGGAGCTTCACTTTAGGATTTACACAACTGTGAGATCTATACTCTGGGATTTACGCAAATGTGAGATATATAGTCTGGGATTTACAAAACAACAGGAGCTATCCTCTGGGATTTACAAAACAGGAGCTATCCTCTGGGATTTACAAAACAACAGGAGCTATCCTCTGGGATTTACAAAACAACAGGAGCTATCCTCTGGGATTTACAAAACAGCAGGAGCTATCCTCTGGGATTTACAAAACAGCAGGAGCTATCCTCTGGGATTTACAAAACAGCAGGAGCTATCCTCTGGGATTTACAAAACAGCAGGAGCTATCCTCTGGGATTTACAAAACAACAGGAGCTATCCTCTGGGATTTACAAAACAACAGGAGCTATCCTCTGGGATTTACAAAACAACAGGAGCTATCCTCTGGGATTTACAAAACAACAGGAGCTATCCTCTGGGATTTACAAAACAACAGGAGCTATCCTCTGGGATTTACAAAACAACAGGAGCTATCCTCTGGGATTTACAAAACAACAGGAGCTATCCTCTGGGATTTACAAAACAACAGGAGCTATCCTCTGGGATTTACAAAACAACAGGAGCTATCCTCTGGGATTTACAAAACAACAGGAGCTATCCTCTGGGATTTACAAAACAACGGGAGGTATCCTCTGGGATTCACAAAACAACGGGAGCTATCCTCTGGGATTCACAAAACAACGGGAGCTAACCTCTGGGATTCACAAAACAACGGGAGCTATCCTCTGGGATTCACAAAACAACGGGAGCTATCCTCTTGGATTCACAAAACATCGGGAGCTATCCTCTGGGATTCACAAAACAACGGGAGCTATCCTCTGGGATTCACAAAACAACGGGAGCTATCCTCTGGGATTCACAAAACAACGGGAGCTATCCTCTGGGATTTACAAAGAATGTAAAAGGCCCGCTGTTGTCTGCTGCAACATTATCTACTGAGATGTTTGCTCTGTTACTGTTACGCCTGCGGTAGTGTTACTGTAACGCCTGCAGTAGTGTTACTGTAACGCCTGCGTTAATGCTACTGTAACGCCTGCGGTAGCGTTACCGTAACGCCTGCGGTAGCGTTACTGTAACGCCTTCGGTAGCGTTACTGTAACGCCTGCGGTAGCGTTACTGTAACGCCTGCGGTAGCGTTACTGTAACGCCTGCGGTAGCGTTACTGTAACGCCTGCAGTAGCGTTACTGTAACGCCTGCGGTAGCGTTACTATAGCACCTGCGGTAGCGTTACTATAGCACCTGCGGTAACATCAATGTAACGTTATAATGTTAGATGCGGTAATGTCAGCTTGACCTTAATTTATCCTAAACTAACCTAACCGCTAACGTTAATTAACCTGACCTTAGGTAACCTATCCTAATGTCACCTAACATAACCTAGCGAGTGTTACCTAGCGTTACCTACGGTAAACAGCGTCTGCGGAGAAACACGTGACCAGCATAGCACCTTGTTCGTGTCCAGACATGTCAAATATTTCTTGGAGGAGGTTGCATACGTGTCGAATATTTCTTGGAGGAGGTTGGACACGTGTCGAATATTTCTTGGAGGAGGTTAGACACGTGTCGAATATTTCTTGGAGGAGGTTGGACACGTGTCGAATATTTCTTGGAGGAGGTTGGACACGTGTCGAATATTTCTTGGAGGAGGTTGGACACGTGTCGAATATTTCTTGGAGGAGGTTGGACACGTGTCGAATATTTCTTGGAGGAGCTTGGACACGTGTCGAATATTTCTTGGAGGTTGGACACGTGTCGAATATTTCTTGGAGGAGGTTGGACACGTCGAATATTTCTTGGAGGAGGTTGGACACGTGTCGAATATTTCTTGGAGGAGGTTGGACACGTGTCGAATATTTCTTGGAGGAGGTTGGACACGTGTCGAATATTTCTTGGAGGAGGTTGGACACGTGTCGAATATTTCTTGGAGGAGGTTGGACACGTGTCGAATATTTCTTGGAGGAGGTTGGACACGTGTCGAATATTTCTTGGAGGAGGTTGGACACGTGTCGAATATTTCTTGGAGGAGGTTGGACACATGTCTAATATTTCTTGGAGGAGGTTGGACACGTGTCGAATATTTCTTGGAGGTTGGACACGTGTCGAATATTTCTTGGAGGAGGTTGGACACGTGTCGAATATTTCTGGGAGGTTGGACACGTGTCGAATATTTCTTGGAGGAGGTTGGACAGGTGTCGAATATTTCTTGGAGGAGGTTGGACACGTGTCGAATATTTCTTGGAGGAGGTTGGACACGTGTCGAATATTTCTTGGAGGAGGTTGGACACGTGTCGAATATTTCTTGGAGGTTGGACACGTGTCGAATATTTCTTGGAGGTTGGACACGTGTCGAATATTTCTTGGAGGAGGTTGGACACGTGTCGAATATTTCTTGGAGGAGGTTGGACACGTGTCGAATATTTCTTGGAGGAGGTTGGACACGTGTCGAATATTTCTTGGAGGAGGTTGGACACGTGTCGAATATTTCTTGGAGGAGGTTAGACACGTGTCGAATATTTCTTGGAGGTTGGACACGTGTCGAATATTTCTTGGAGGAGGTTGGACACGTGTCGAATATTTCTTGGAGGAGGTTGGACACGTGTCGAATATTTCTTGGAGGAGGTTGGACACGTGTCGAATATTTCTTGGAGGAGGTTGGACACGTGTCGAATATTTCTTGGAGGAGGTTGGACACGTGTCGAATATTTCTTGGAGGAGGTTGGACACGTGTCGAATATTTCTTGGAGGAGGTTGGACACGTGTCGAATATTTCTTGGAGGAGGTTGGACACGTGTCGAATATTTCTTGGAGGGGGTTGGACACGTGTCGAATATTTCTTGGAGGGGGTTGGACACGTGTCGAATATTTCTTGGAGGAGGTTGGACACGTGTCGAATATTTCTTGGAGGGGGTTGGACACGTGTCGAATATTTCTTGGAGGAGGTTGGTCATAGAAACTATTTTCGACTAAGGAAATTAAAATAATTTAGAGTTAAGAGAATCATATTGATTTCAATGCTTTTTTTTTTTTTTTTTTTTTTTTTTTTTTTTTTTTGTGTGTGTGTGTGTGTGTGTGTGTGTGTGTGTGTGTGTGTGTGTGTGTGTGTGTGTGTGGTTTAACGCCAGTTGTCTTCACGATTATTAAGAAAACATTTCTATCGAATGAGAATCGTAAACATTTGACTGCACGAAACAGAGATGAACTTAAATATCCCGGGTATGTGATTACGTATATATTGATTTGCTTTTACGTACAATATTTTCACTGGAAAAGGGAAAAAACAATAGGAACAGTGTCATGATCACTGGAAAAGCAGTAGAAAGTGTTACAATCACTGGAAAAGCGGTAGAAAGTGTTACAATCACTGGAAAAGCAGTAGAAAGTGTTACAATCACTGGAAAAGCAGTAGAAAGTGTTACAATCACTGGAAAAGCAGTAGAAAGTGTTACAATCACTGGAAAAGCAGTAGAAAGTGTTACAATCACTGGAAAAACAGTAAAAAGTGTTACAATCACTGGAAAAAGTCAGAATCAGTGGGAATTACAAATGATTCTACGAAGTGTTTGTACCGAAGTACTCAACACAGCGAACTTGTGTTCACTCTCCGTATCTTCAAGTGGGCAGTTACAAAGAGGTAATTACCCACGCACACAGTTGTACTGATGCTTCCACGTATTCTGTACAAACGAGGCTGGTTCAGTGACGTCCTTCAAGAAGAACAGTGTAACTTGTTTTACTGCAGTCACAAAACCTGGGTTGCCGGGCGAGGCTTCGTTGGTGAAGTTGGACTTGAGGAAGGAGATTCTTGTCCCGGTAATTACTTCTGTCAGGAGATAGAACAGTAAAAGTGAGAAAGAGAGAGAGAGAGAGAGACTAGGGAGGGAGGGAGGAAAGAAGGAAATGGAGAGGGCGAGTGAGAGACAGCATGAATTTTTCGGAGAATGAATTGGAAGGAAGAATTTATAATTTAGAATTTGTATAGCGTTTTGAAATTTGTTATGAATTACAAACGAACAATGACTTAGTCAACAGAGAATAAAGTATTAAGTTTATTTGGAAAATATCGTTCGAAATATATGATTAAATTCTGTCATCTACATCACCCTTAAACCATCCTTCTCTTAACAGGTCCTCCCATATTTTATCTAAGTTTTTCCCTCCCCAAGTTTTAACCTCTTCCTTTACGATATTTCAATTTCCTCTTATTTTCTGAGTGTCTCTCTCTCTCTCTCTCTCTCTCTCTCTCTCTATAATCAATGTCCTCTCCCCCTCTCTTTGACCCATGCAGTTTTGCCCACGTATTTACAAGTTGAAATAAAATACCTGGTTACCCCAGTCAACCAATAATGAAAGCTGGAGGGAGAAAAATGACACATCTGAGGGAGAAGGTAATCCGTGGGCTAAGCTCTAGCTTTATTGACGCTCTTTAATGACAGCAGGTCTGGTAACATAAATATTTCTCTTTTTCTCACTGATCGTATGTGTGTTTAGAGTTGGGTTTGCGGGGATCTAGATACAGCTCCTGGTCCTGCCTCTTGGATTAACTTGGCCAACTTGCTAATCTCTGTATATACGCTCCGAGAATTTACTTTAATTCCCATTTTAGGGATTAAAGTTTTCTCGAATAGCGGTGAGCAGGTTACCTTAAAGACCCTCGTACAGTCGATGGATTTTAAACCTAATAAACCAAACAGTAATCCTCATTCTTACAGTCCACACATTGATAAAATTCCCAGGTTACAAGAAATAATATAACAATCAGAGTAGATAATTTTTTCAACCCATAATCTTTTTAAGTAACATCAGATTTTTTTTGTTACATGTCTTCAAAGTAAGCTCAGCAGTGTAAAAATCCCAGATCATCCAGTTAATCATAGTCAGTATAGCACTGTGGCTAAGAACGTCCACTGGGTGACTGTGACACTGGAATGATTTAGATTTTTGACGTCCAAGTGGCTACCTGAAGGCTACCTGAAGGTTATTCCGGGGATCAACGCCCCCGCGGCCCGGTCCACGACCAGGCCTCCCGGTGGATCAGGGCCTGATCAACCAGGTTGTTGCTGCTGGCCGCACGTAGTCCAACGTACAAACCACAGCCCGGCTGATCCGACACTGACTTTAAGTATCTGTCCAGCTCCCTCTTGAAGGCAGCCAGGGGCCTATTGGTAATTCCCCTTATGCTTGGTGGGAGGCTGTTGAACAGTCTTGGGCCCCGGAAATTTATGGTATTTTGTTTTAGTGTACCAATGGCGCCCCTACTTTTAATTGGGGGTATTTTGCATCGCCTGCCCAGTCTAGCTTATTGTACACCGCCATATCATTATATGGAGGATAGGACAATAACATATCCATCCTGTGGTGGGTAGCGCATGAACATATGGATACACAAAAGGCCCAGGAACTAGACCCCTAAAGCCTTAACAGGAGTACATCTGGATATATATCAACAATTTATATCTTATCGGATCCTAACAAATTGAAGATATTTGTTTAATGCGTCTGATATCATATTTTCCTTAAAAAGATATCATGACATCACATACATTATTACAAGCTGAATATTTAACTATTCAGCTCACGCTTGGCGGGTTTCCGTTGTTCGTTAATTTCAAAATGTTGTATGGCCTTCATGTACTGTTACATTTAATAATAGCCTTAGGGTACTCTATAACTAGTCAAAGTTTGCTTATAATTTAATATAATGTCTATTTTTTTAAGTTACGGGTTTGCTTAAGAAAGATTGGTTTAACATTCCTTGATATTTAAGAACTTGAACCTGCCTTCGTGGGATAGAACCTAATTGCCTCTCATTTCCCCGTCGCTGTCTGACCCCTTTAGGTCATGCATTAATATGATAATTAACACAGTATAGATAAATAAGGTGTAACGAACTCTTGTCAATGTTCAGTAACAACCCACATGGAGAAAGATGCTTAGGAGATAAATTAATCTATATATTTCGACCCCAATGTGGGATCCCAGGAGGAGGTCGAAATATACTGATCAATGAACCTACTGAGTTTGCCTCTATCTGGGTTATTACTGAGCAAAGATAAAATAAATGTAATACGCAGTGATATAACGTGCCAATACACAGTATTCCTAACATTCAAAGCATGTTAGTCTCGACAATGCCCCTAAAATCAATATACACTTCCACACATGCCAGTAAAGTCTGGAGAGCGTGGAATGCGTTAGTCTTCTCTCAAGGCCGTCATCCATTACACCTCTAATGCCACATTACATTTTTATGGAGCCATAAATTCGCGATCCTTCACAGATTGGTAACTGCTTCGCCCGTAACTGGCTCGCTAGCTCGCTCGCTGCTTATCTTTCACATGACAAGCGTATTTTGCATGTGTCGTTCTGGCCTCCGTTCCCGTTCCTGTTACGTCAGCAAGATTAGACGTTGAGATACACACTGAAACTGACGCTAGAAAATACGTGAAAGATGGCTTTTTTCTTACGCATATCAATTTTACAGGCCAAGAGCTGTTATCCTACCCCAGTTCATGTCAAAGCCTAGCCCTATCTGAGGGCTACTACCACCCCCCAGGATGCCACCCACGCCAGTTAACTAACACCCCAAGTACCTACTTGCTGCTAGGTGGACAGGGAAAGCAGATGTAAGGAAACATGCTCGATGTTTCCATCTGTACCAGGACTCGAGCCACGGACACTGAGTGAGCTGAGTGCGCTACCAACCGAGCTACATGCTTCTTAGGATTGTGTAAAGTTATTGTTTGAGATGATGCTTAAGTAATGTGTGTAGTTCCCTTTAGTGCATAAATGCCACTTTAATATACATGTGAAGGCTTACTCAGCCCTGTAACAACTTCAGTCAGTATTACCAAGGCTGGCTTCTCCTCAGGAAAATTAATGTATAGAAAAAGAAATAATAACAGACAATGATAAACACTTTATTATTTAGAAACGGAAAATGTAAAACAATAAAACATGAATGGGTATCTTAATTGAAAGAAAAATGAAAAATGACATGAAAAAAATTACATTTGAACTCAACGCTAATATAGGTATATCGTGGTAATGGGGTGTCAGGTGTTGGTGACACTGAGTGTTGTTGAAATCGTAGCCGTTGCTGATGTGGGGGGGGGGGTAGCAGGTGTTGCTGACCACCACTGGCTCGTTCTTTACCAAGTATAGAAGTGTGTAATTACTTCAGATGACAGGAAAACAGGTTCGTTACCACTGCTTTGATGAGGGGTTAGGTCCTGTGTTGGCTTACATAACAGGTAAGTAGACTAAACATGGGACGTCTCAGGATGTTAGTCCGTCTCCTTCTATTCTTCTCGTTGGTTGGCAGGTGACCCTCTCTGTCATTCCAAGAGTAGTGTTGGGAGCTGTGAGTCGAGTGATTTACTGTTTGACCGGAGCCCCACACGTCACTTTCGGGGGGGGGGGAAGAGGGAGGGGAAGGGATAGCGGGAGCTAGACTGACCCTACCTTAACAAGCAGCCGGCAATCAAACCATCACTTTCGGGGAGGGGAAAAAAGGGGGGGGAATAGCCGGAGCTGGACTTACCCTACCTTAACAAGTAGCCGGCAATGAAACTATTGTTACTATACTCTCCCTCGCTACTCCTATCTATTGAACTTTTCCCTCACACTCCCCCATACCAAGACTTATAGTCAAGGAGTATAAGAAGAATAGGCGAGGAAAAAGTTCTAACATGTGGAAGCTGTGTAAGGCGACAAATCTTCTACTGTCACGACTTAACCAGTCAGAGAAATAATTGGATGAACCATTGATATACACAATATGGAACTTAAAAGCCTGGAGTGCCAATGTCCACCTCAAGAGGCGACTGTTGGTTCCCTTAAAAGTTTCTAGGTATATCAAAGGTTTGTGGTCCATTTCTAAAATGAATTCTTTTCCCAGCAAATAAAATTTAAGTTTGGTGATACCCCACACAAGGGCCAAACATTCCTTTTCTATGGTGGAGTATCTCGTTTCTGCGGGAAGGAGTTTCCAGCTTAGGAAGCATACAGGGAAGGGAGTACCATCATGGTATTGTAGTAGCACTGCACCTAAGCCAGTATTGGAGGCATCAGTTCTTAAACAAAATGTTTTATTAATATCTGGAATCTTAAGTATAGGGTCTTTCGAAAAGATACTTTTAATCTCATTAAACTTTTCCCGAGCTATGTCGGAAAGTTCAAGAGGTTCCTTCACAGACTTTTTAAGGAAGCCGGATAAGATGCCTGTAAGATCAGTAAGGTTCGGGATAAACCGTGCATAAAAATTTACAGAACCAAGAAAGCTACGCATGAGCTTCTTGGTTTTGGGGAATTTAAATTCTAATAAAGCTTTGATCTTACTGGGGAGAGGCTGCAGAGAGTTATTAGAAAGTATCAGTCCAAGATATCTAATCTTGTTATACCCAAGGAAGCATTTCTTCGGCTTGGCAGTGAGGCCATGTGAGCGTAACCTACGCAAAACTGATGTTAATGTTTGGATATGTTCGACCCACGTGGATATCATTACGTAAATGTTATCAAAATAAACTGAAACATTTGGCATATTACCCAAGACTTTTCTCATCAGTCTCACGTAGGTAGCACAGGCAGTTACCAAACCGAAGGGCATAGTTCTATACTGCATCAGTCCTTGGTGTGTAGGAAAAGCGGTGTACTGCTTAGAAGAAGGATCTAACATTACTTGATGATATGCCTGCGCAATATCAATCTCTGAAAAGAAGGAAGCGTCATAAAATTTGTGTAGATCGCTGTCTATTAAGGGCATAGGCTCAGCATCCCACCGAGTTATAGCATTAAGGCCTCTGAAGTCAATAGCAAGTCTATATGAATTATCCTCCTCCTTAACCATGACTACTGGTGAGCAATATGCAGATACTGAAGGTTCAATGATCTTGAGTTTTAATAATTTGTCATTACCACAGGTCTTAGTGATCATTTCATCATTTACTGCATCAGGAAAATCACTAGGGATAGGATAGGCCTACACAGGACAAAAATGAGGTCAACTAGAAACTACAGTAAAGAAACACTGGTAAATAGGCTACACAATTGTGACTGGACAGAGATAACAAGTTGCATGGACGTAAACGATGCCTGGGAAAAATTCAAAACAATGTTCACTACCATCCTTGACAATATTGTACAAGTTAAAGAGGTTAGGATTAAACGAAGAACTGAACCCTGGATGACTACTGAGATATTAGATAATATGAAATTCAGAGACCAGCTGCTAAAAAGATTTAAACCAAACAGACAGGATATTGCAGCACTAAATGAATTCCAAAGGATGAGGAACAGAGTACAGAGACTTATAAAAGGAGCAAAGGCAAAGCACTACTGCTCAAAAATTGAAGAGTATAAGCATAACCCCAGAAAGCTCTGGCAACAACTAAAACAGTTGGGGTATAGCCATAAGCCAGTAGATAGGTCTAACATAGTACTCACTATCGATAATGAGGTATGCCACGAAACATCTAAGGTGGCAGATTGCTTTAATTCATACTACACATCTGTTGCATCAACACTAGTAAGTAAACTACCAGCTGCATCAAATACCTTTAACAAAGACTCTGATAAGTTTCAAACATACTATACCAATAAAGGGGTAACCCCAAACAGTTGTCAGCTAGTAAGTGTATCTCATGACTTTATTCAAAAAGAACTAAGCAGGTTAAACCCAACTAAGAGCACAGGCCCTGATAACATCCCGTCTAAGTTCCTAAAAGATGGTGCTTCTGAACTGTCAATCCCTATTGCTCACATAATAAATCTATCAATCACCACTAATACCGTACCGGAGGGGTTCAAGGAGGCCAGAGTTACTCCTATCTTCAAGAAAAATAGTAAGTCTGATGTAAGCAACTATAGGCCTGTTAGTATACTCAGTATAATACCTAAAATTCTAGAGAGGGCGGTGTATTCTCAAGTAGTTAAGTACCTTAATGACAACAACATTCTCCATAGCTATCAATCGGGCTTTAGAAGATCCTACTCAACCGACACCTCCCTTATTAATCTGATGGATTACTTGAGAACTGAAATGTCAAAGGGGAACCTCATAGGTATGGTAACCTTAGACCTGCAAAAGGCCTTCGATACTGTCAACCACAATATATTATGTAATAAACTTCAAGCTATCGGTATAGGTTCTGTAGACTGGTTTAAGTCCTACCTTAGCAACAGGAGACAAATAGTCAAAATCAACAAAACAGAATCAGAACCCCTGCCGATAACATGTGGAGTTCCCCAAGGTAGTATTCTGGGTCCCTTATTATTCTTATGTTATGTCAATGATATGCCTATCAGTGTCAAGTGCAAACTCCTACTGTATGCAGATGACAGTGCTCTGTTAGTGTCAGGTAAAGACCCACAAGATATTGCTAATGTTTTAACACTGGAACTGGAGTCCTGCAGCAAATGGTTAGTAGATAACAAACTATCATTACACCTAGGGAAAACTGAAGCCATTCTCTTTGGCACGAAACATAAACTGAGAAGGGTAAATAATTTTAATGTTCAATGTAATGGGGAGCCCATCACTTTGGTTTCATCAGTAAAATATTTGGGAATCCCCTTTGACCCATGCATGTCAGGAGAATTGATAGGGAACAGTGTAGTAAAGAAAGCGAATGCCAGACTGAAGTTCCTGTATAGACAAGCACAGTGTCTACCTACTGAGGCTCGCAGGACCCTATGTCTAGCCCTTATACAATGCCATATGGATTACGCTTGCTCTTCGTGGTACTCTGCCTTGACAAAAAAACTGAAAGATAGACTGCAAATCACCCAGAACAAAATCGTAAGATTCATCCTGGGGCTGGGACCAAGAGAACATGTAGGCCAGGATGAATTACAGCAGTTGGATATGCTGAATGTTGAAGACAGAGTAAAACAACTGAAGATAAATCATGTTTATAAAATTGCTCACAAACAATGTCCAGAATATCTTGCTGTCAATTTTGTCAAGGTTGGGAACCAAAGCAATCATAGTACTAGGGGGAGAGAGCACAACTTTGTAGTACCCACAGTCAGTGGCCAGGCGTCAAACACCTTTTATTGTACAGCAATAAAGGAATGGAACAGACTGCCCGCACATGTCAAAGCCAGTCATAGCATGAACCAGTTCAAAAAGAGTGCCAAAAGGTGTCTGATGAATGTAGCTACAGAAAGGGAGGGGAATGATTTTCTATTTTTTAGCTAACATACGTGTAAATTTTACCTTATTCCTAGTAATGACCCTCGTATTGTAGATAGTCTTAATGACCCTCGTGTAGTAGATAGTCTCTTTAGTATGATAAGATGTTATCTTCATTGTAGAATAATAAGAAAATATTATAACCTTTATATTATAATAATAAGGTAAAAGGACCCCAATGGAAATAAGTCACTCTGTCTGACTTTTTTGGGTTATCCCAGGTTCTCTACACATATGCTGCTATGTATGATAATTCTATGTAACTGTATTTGTGTATACCTGAATAAACTTACTTACCTCTCGGTCAAATGCATCCCTAAGGTGAACTGGAACTGGGTATAATTTTCGTTTGATCGGATTGTCTGTCACTAAGTCAATCTTATGGACTACCGTGGAGGTAACACCTGGAATATCAGTAAAGACGTCTGAAAAGTTACTCACACATTGAAGTAGTTCATGTCTCTTATGGTCATCCAAAGATTCATTAATATTAATGTTGGTTGCGCCCGAGTGGTCAAGAGTCACCAAGTCATGTAGTTCTTCATCATAGTCTAAGTTAGAGGTGTCAATTACGCACACCTTACATTCTTCAGTTGACTTATCAAGTTTGTGTGGAAAAACTAAGTCAAAGTTATTAAGGCAGTTAACAGAATTTCTTCGGTAATATTTCTTAAGGATGTTGATATGATAAAGCTTTGGTTTCCCCTTGACTTCTATGAGGTAGTCAACTTTCCCACAAATTTTTAATACTTTATATGGACCTTTCCATGCTACTAATAATTTATTTGACTTGATAGGCAAAAATACAAGAACTTCATCTCCTACTTTAAAACTTCTCCTCTGACTTTTGGAATCAAAATAGGTTTTGTACTGGTCCATTGACAAGCTTAGGTTTTTCGAAACTATGTCAGAGGTCTCCTCAAGTTTGGATCTAAGGTCAAGGAGAAACTGGTAAGAAGACTGAACCTCAGCATTTACCTCCTCATTAGTCCATAAGTCATGAAGGATGGACAATGGACCTCTGGCCTGTCTACCATAGAGAAGTTCAAAAGGTGAAAACCCCAAAGAGTCACTGGGAACTTCCCTCATGGCAAACAAAGCACAGGGTAGGTAACAATGCCACTCCTTAGGTTTAAGGGAGCGAAGTTTCCTTAAAATGGACTTGAGAATCGAATGCTGGCGCTCAATCCTCCCATTACAGCTGGGATGATAGGGTGTGGTGAAGAGAGGCTTCACTCCCAGAAGTTGGTAGAGATGTTGCATTAAGTCAGATGTGAATTGTGTCCCATGGTCAGACAAAATTTCTCTAGGGATGCCCACTCTGGAGAAGATGGACAAAAGGGCTTCAGCCACCTCTGTAGTAGTTATGATCTTTAAGGGTACGGCTTCAGGGAAACTCGAAGCATAATCAACTAATGTTAATATATATCTATGTCCCCCAGATGAAAGTGGAGATAAAGGACCAACGATGTCAATAGCTACTCTTTCAAAGGGTACCGTAAAGACTGGCATTTTGACCATAGGTACTCGCCTGGTACCTCGGGAGGATGACAGTTGGCAAATTTTACACGATCTACAATAGGTAGTGACATCTGAGGACATTTTTGGCCAAAAATAGGTTTCCCTAATTTTATTTAAGGTTTTACGATGCGAGAAATGTCCGGCCACTGGCAGGTCATGAGCCATTTTAAGAACAGTCTCTCTGCATTGACTTGGAACAACTATGATGGAATAGTCTGTCTCATCTGAATTTAATTTGAATACTGACTTGTACAAGATACCTTTTATATATTCAAATTTATATGAAAAGTTTTTCCTTTGAATAACTTGATTTTGTTTAGCGGCATTATGGCGATTCTGAAGAGAAGGGCAATTACTTTGTAAATTGACAAAGGAGTCCTTTGATATATCTAAAGGCTTAAAGTCAGGGAAAATCAAAGGATGGACAGTAGGAGAAGCCTAGGCTTTGGTCTGAGCCCTAGTCAAGACATTTATAGTATCGGAGGTGATATCTTCACTTTCATCTAACAAGTGAACCGGTGATCCTACTACCTCGCTTTCGAGAGTAGCATCACTGGTTTTTAATCCCACATAAATCTCACGAGACATTGTCTCATCTGAACTTTCGAGGGGTTTCTCTGACTCTACAGGAAGAGGATCTGAAACACTTATGTCCATCTATGGTGAAGAAAGGTCAACCTCAGAAGGAAGAATGGCACCTTTTACATTACCTATTAGTATGGAGCAAGAAGTGATGGGAGCTAGTACGGCTTCAGACCAACCTGTGAACCATTTAGACCTAATGTAACAACGGATGGTAGGAAAAGTGTCTGTACGGCCCAAGTAGTCTGAAAGTATAGCAGAGGAATGAGTTTCTTAAACATTAGGGAACAGCTTATCAGAAATGACTATACATGTGCATCCAGTGTCTCGTAAAATGGTAGATACATTAAGTCCATTAACTGTTCCTGAACAGAAGGGTGCTTGGTCATTACAGTCTTAAAACATCTTCCAACATTTTGGACCTTCTTAGAAGGACAATCTGGACGTTTATGTCCCTTAACACCACACAAATGACAAACAGGAATAAAAGAAGTCACTTTACTTTCCACTAGAGGCTTTGATTTCTTAAGGTCTGATGAACCCTTGCCCTTAGGGTTCGATCCCTTTAGGTCTTTATAGGAATTGTGAGCCTCAGCATACAAGTCAGCAGCCTCAGCAACTTCCTCAGCTTTAATCAGATTACGTTCTCAAATGAATGTTCTTATCTGGTGGGGAAGAGCTGTCAGGAACTGGTCAGCAACCATGAAGTCTCTAAGAGATTCATAACTGTGATCAATTCCTGAACTCTCTATCCAAAAGTCGAACAATCGGAAAAGTGTTACCTGTAACTGCTGAAAGTTCTGGCCAGGCTGTAAGGTGGCATACTTGAAATCTTTCCTGTAAGAATTAGTGGTTTTTTGATATGCTTTAAGGATTGCCTTCTTCAGTAGGTTATAATTACACATGATGTCCTGCAACAAAGTTGCATAGATATTCAAGGCTGTACCAGAAAATTACATTCCTAACCTGGTAGCCCAGGTGTCAGCAGGCCATTCACAGAGGGTAGTGGTATTTTCAAACCTGATGATGTATGAAGTAATGTCTTCACCCTCTGTGAAGGGAGGTAAATTAGGTGTTGGAATATGTGCACTAGCTGCATGATGTTCAATTACTCCTTCCTCTAATTGTTGTTGTGTAAGAGTTAACTTTTTATTCTCTAATTCAAGGCGAGCTTTTTCGAGCTCGCGATCCTTTTCTCTCTCTATTAACTCAAGTTCTCTAGCTTTTTCCTCACGTTCTCTAGCTCATTCCTCAACTTCTCTATCCTTTGCTCTTTCCTCAAGTTCTCTTAATTTAACTTGCTCCTCACGTACTTTAGCTTGTTCCTCACGTACTCTAGCTCTCTCCTCATGATCAAGTCTATCACACTCCTTTTTCTCTTCTCTCTCTCTTTCTAACTGTCTATCTTGGTTTTCTTTCAATTTGATCTCTCTCCTTTTTATCCTCTCTTTCTCTTTCTGTCTTTCTTGATTCTCTCTCTCTATTCTTTCTCCTTATTCTCTTCTCTTTCGATTCTCTCTCTCTTTCAAGTCTTTCCTGGATCTTAGCACTAATGAAAGATTCTAAATTTTTCCCTGTTATTCCTAACTTACTTCCAGCATTCATCCAAAACTGGTATTCCTCCATACTTGCAAGAATAACTTAAACTACCAGGGGAAAAATGAAATGGATATATCAAAGAAAACAGAGGGTTCAATTTCTGCTCTGCTCAAACTGTAAATAAACCAGAGGGCTCGATCCCTGCTTCAATTAAACAATGTATTAATGAAAACGAAGGGTTCTATGGCGGCTCCGAGCAAACAGTAAGTAGAATGGGGTCACTTGACCATCCAATCTTCTCGCCCACAAATCAAGAGTGTCCTACGACAGTTCCCTTGATATAATAAAGAGCTCAATGAAACAAATTGTCACTGGAAAATCTCGGGTCCCTAGAGTCTAATCCTCCAAAGTGTTTCAAGCTCGAAAAGGTGGCAGAATTAAATATTATATCCTGCCTGACTTGACTTACAATAAATTGAGACTATAACAATCACCAAATCTTTTAAATACCTGTACCGTAGTCCTACCATACTGTATTGTGTATACCTGAATAAACTTACTTATGGCTGGTGGTAACCGTCTGTGGTATGCGGCATTGAAGTTCCAATGGTAGATTCGAGATGGAGTTGAATCTTGATTCAGTCGAGTGATCCTGGCAGGGTCGCCACTTGTGAAGGCTTACTCAGCCCTGTAACAATTTCAGTCAGTATTACCAAGGCTGGCTCCTCCTCAGGAAAATTAATGAATAGAAAAAGAAATAATAGAAAATGATAAACACTTTATTATTTAGAAACGGAAAATGTAAAACAATAAAACATGAATGGGTATCCTAATTGAAAGAAAAATGAAAAATGAAATGAAAAAAATTACATTTGAACTCAATGCTAATGTAGGTATATCGTGGTAATGGGGTGTCAGGTGTTGGTGACACTGAGTGTTGTTGAAATTGTAGCCGTTGCTGATGTGGGGGGGGTAGCAGGTGTTGGTGACCACCACTGGCTCGTTCTTCACCAAGTATAGCCGTGTGTAATTACTTCAGATGACAGGAAAACAGGTTCGTTACCACTGCTATAATGAGGGGTTAGGTCCTGTGTTGGCTTACATAACAGGTAAGTAGACTAAACATGGGACGTCTCAGGACGTTAGTCCGTCTCCTTCTATTCTTCTCGTTGGTTGGCAGGTGACCCTCTCTGTCATTCTAAGAGTAGTGTTGGGAGCTGTGAGTCGAGTGAATTACTGTTTGACCGGAGCCCCACACGTCACCTTTCGGGGATGGGGGGAAGAGGGAGGGGAAGGGATAGCCGGAGCTAGACTGACCCTACCTTAACAAGCAGCCGGCAATCAAACTATCACTTTCCGGGAGGGGGAAAAAGGGGGGGGGAATAGCGGGAGCTGAACTTACCTTAACAAGTAGCCGGCAATGAAACTATTGTTACTATACACTCCCTCGCTACTCCTATCTATTGAACTTTTCCCTCACAATACACATTTTAAGATATTTCTTAATCTCGGTATTTGATAATCAATTCCTAGTTATAACTTCGCCTCACTCGTTTACCTTATTTTCAAAATGGGTTGGTTAATGGAGTTTAAAGCTTATTAATACACTAGTCATCAAGGCTGCACGTAACCTGTTCAGTACCAGTAAAGAATAATTTCTTAAAACTTATTGAAAGTAACGTCTCACTCTACATACACAGAGATGCAAGGAATTCGCAAGAGCACGCGAAATATACACACACTGATCTCTGGCTGAAGGAGACTCGAACCTACGAACCTTGGAACAAGGTACGCAGTGCTTTACCAAGCTACCCACACTGGACCAATACCTTGGAGTCCAGCTTGCGCTAGACTTTGATCCAAGGCAGCCAGTTTTCAGTGAGAAGGCTTACAGCTTTTCATCTCATCCCCTGCATTCATCAGCCTTACTAGAGATTTTAACAGTGAAATATACAGTGTCAGCCTCGCCCTGTGTGATGAAATACGACAGGGAAAACATCACTGATGTTTCATCCCACTGTGTAACACTCATCCCACTGTGTAATTCTCATTCCACTGTGTAATTCTCATCCCACTGTGTAACTCTCATTCATCCCACCGTGTAATTCTCATCTCGATGTGTAATTCTCATTTAGATTAAGGTAGCAGCAGACTGCTGCTACCTTAATTTAAATAATATATGCTTAATAATAACCCACATGGAGACAAATTCAGGGGATTAACTGATCTGTATATTTCGACCCCCTTCTGGGATAATTATAAAATGGTTATAATTATAACCATATTTTTTAAAAGGGGTGGACCAGTAAGATCAAAAGCTCCAGCTGCGGGTCATCATACGACCAAGACCAGCATCAGGAAACACTTGTCCTACTTCCTGACAAACCTTACCTAACCTAACCTTCTGGGATCCTCTTCAGCAGATCCCAGAAATGATATATACAAAAGTAGACGTACTATAATACATTGAAACGTAGGTAACCTCAGGTATGTCTTATACTGGAAAATGAGGAGTATTGGACATAGGGGCAGATCTATGAAACTAATGAAGCTTAAGCTTCCGAGCCCGTAATCCCTGAGGGGCCCTAGAAGCCACTTTAATCCACATTGCTTACAAATTTTGGGTCTACTGTATGAGGTTTTTCGTAATAATATATAGTTTAATTCAATACAGAAAACAAGTTAAAAGGTTATTAAAGCATCATGTAGGCTAGCCGTTGCTGGTTGCGAAGGTCACCCCCTGATAGTTCAAGCTTCAGGGGTCCAAAAATGAAGATCCGCCACTGGTTGAAGCTACTTCAGACACGGTGATGCTGGTTGTAAAGTAAAAGGACACAAGTGCAACTAATGTGACATTTATTGTGGCAACGTTTCGCTTGATAAAGCTCCTGGAGAGCGAAACGTTGCCACAATAAATGTCACATTAGTTGCACTTGTGTCCTTTTACTTTACATATTGTCGGTAATTCTACAAACTTTATTACGATGCTGGTTGTGCTGGTGAACGTGTAGAGTGAGAGAGGAGCGAAGGAGAGTGGGGGGAGATGTGAAAAAAAAAGGGAAGCAATTGCAAGTGTTCCCTATTGCAGAGTTCAGAAGAGGTCTTGGAGTCTAGCAGGTTACAGATAACATAAAGGAAGGAACGGGACCTCACACCAGACTTGTTGAATTGTAAAGGCAGTTGGGAAGGAAAGTCGGAATAGTAATGGGAAAGGGATGTTGGATAACAAGGAAGAGAAGATGGTTGGGCAGTAGGGAAAGAGAAGCTGGAAGGAGGATGGATAATAAAAGCTGAAAGGCCAGTTGTAAAGAAAAGGACCTCTCTCACTCCCTCCATTCATTGTAGGAAGCCTGAAAGCCTCGACGCAACACAGCGTTTTGATAAGCAAAGGAAGTTTCACGGCAGTCAATTTTAAAACACACACACACACACACACACACACACACACACACACACACACACACACACACACACACACATAGCAGAGGTATGATAAAGCTCACGGCTCAGGGAGAGTGACCTAGTAGCGATCAGTGAAGAGGCGGGGCCAGGAGCTCGGACTCGACCCCCGCAACCTCAACTAGGTGAGTACACACACACACACACACACATTATATATATAATCTGTTCATGTAAAAATTAATAATTTTGTACCAAAAGAACCTTAGAAAAACTTTCTTAACCTTATTATAACAAGAGCAAATTAATTTAGCCTATTCCAACTAAATATATTTTAGATAAGTTTAAAATAGTTTAATAATAAACAAAGACAATGAAATATATTTTTTTCATTAGGTTCAGAATGGTTTTTGCGAAATTATTGCATACACAAATTTTCGCTTGCCTTATTCGGCAAGAAGAGCTTTGTTATTTAAGCTAAAATCGCAAGTTTTACCTATTCGGCACGACTATATATATATATATACATATATATGCAAGGAATTCGCATGAGCAGGCGAAATATACACACGCTGACCTCTGGCCGAAGGAGACTCGAACCTACGAACCTTGGAACAAGGTATGCAGTGCCTTACCATTCTCACCACACTGGACCTATATATATATATATATATATATATATATATATATATATATATATATATATATATATATATATATATATATATATATATATATATATATATATATAATATATATATATAATCCCGAGCTACAAGCCTATATGAACTTGTAATTTTAATCCAGCGTTCGTTTCGTTCCTACACTGTGGGGTAGAAACGAAACACTGTGGCATTGTGCCCAAGCCCACTTGCCACGTATTTGCCTATTGTAATATCCTTGACTGACTGGAAGAATTGTTTTTTTTGTATGTGTAAAAGAGGTTCTTTTTCCCGAACTGCTGTTTACATTTCAGATTTTCTCACGTTGCCCTAATTAATGCGAGCCCATCTGCGTTTGGGCGGTAAGTCCTGCAGCAACGGCCTCATTAGGTGCTGGTTAAGTGATATCTCATCCGATCTAGCAGGATAGTGCAGTGTCATTGAGAGACGAACACAAGTATAACAAGGCTCTTTGTATCGCACGAGCTCTGAGCACTTGTGTACGTCGGCAGACCGTTAAAGATGTCTTGTAATATGACGTCTAATGTACATGAAGTTATACTCACTCGATCCTCGCATTTACTGACAGTTCACAAAACTGTACTGCATTAGAGTTCGTCATTCGTTTATAATTTCAGCTATAAAACGTTCACATAATCCCACAGACCTACCGTGGCAAATTAACTACACAGACACCCCTACCGTTTTCTGGCAATGAGTTCACCGACATGGCAGTAATTTCATAGCCCGAATGTCAACATGTAGTATTGGCTCCCATTAGTAATAATACCCCCTTTTTAATATAGGGTATTAAACATGCGATTACAATAAATATTTGTGAATTATTTGTAAGTAACATCACATACAAGACTTGTTTACTACACAGGATAACAGCACCTTCCTGGAGGTTTATCATCCAGACCCTTGAGTAAACCTTGAAATAATAATAGTAGTAGTATTAACAGTAGTATTGGTGGTAGCAGTTACAATTCCAGAGTATTTTGACTGTTTAAGTTACTCAGCGCTCACAGGCACAGAAAAAATGAACACGACACAAAAGCCAGGACAATGTCAACAGTGAAAATAACGAACATAAACACTCGACATAAATATTAACATACGTCGTTAAATTGACTATCATCGCGGGCAGGTGACTTCTGTCATCCAACCTTCAGTACTTGATGTCTTACAACAGGAGGTGATGATGGAACTTCCTGGCGTCGTCTCGTCTCCCGTGGCAACTGCAGACTCACGGAAGAGTCGACTCTTAAGTGCTGCTCTTGTCTCTTACATACGTTTCTTTACCTTCTCTCTTACTCCCTTGCATCCACTCTTTCTGTTGAGATCACCCCTTTTCTTCCCCTCTCCAGTCACTGTATTATGCCCATTTATTCTTCATATTGGATAATAGACTAACTCAGGCTTCTAACTACATTCCCATAACATTCATTTTCATTATTTACTTACTAATATTATTCCTAATGCTAGACACAGACACACCAGTCATATTCTACATTTTCCTTCAAGGTACTGGATATTTTAGAGAAGATTTTCGGGTGAAATTAGTATATTGTGGAAGAATTTGTACTAAAATAAAATGAGAGAGATTATTGCGTGAGAAGATACTGGAAGAATCTAGAGCCGTCTTAAAATATACATAATAGGCTGCAGTTATACTAAAACTAGTCGATAAAAAAAAGATGAACATATGGATATGAGGGTTAAATGTATAGAATCTATACTACAGGTAGATGAAGGCAGGATAAATACAGAAAATATCCTTTTTGTGTAAAAGGATACTGAAAGAAGGATAATATGCATGTATCATGTAGGCTGTATCATACGGAAGGAGAGTTGCTTCATAAGCTTTTCGAACTTGTAAAATATTTTTTAACAATATCTGGGAATTATTTCGTTTGATGGTTTTGTAGAATGATTTTCATCAGGATTACTTTTGAAATTGAGCTTCTACGTGGAAGTGCAATGGAGAGTTTAACGTTAGACAGGAGAGTGCGAGTGAAGATGAGAGCGACAACTCGAGTGAGACTCTCTGACTGCGGGTTTAAATCCCGCCCGTGGTATGGTTCGAGTGAGGAACTAAGATGCGACCGACAATGCGAATGATGAGGTATGATGGGAGCGACAGTGGTAGTAAGGAGGCATGATGGGGGAGAGAGTGGTAGTAAGGGAGGTATGACAGAAGCAAGACAGTGCTAGTAAGGAAGTATGATGGGAGCAAGACAGTGCTAGTAAGAAAGTATGATGGGAGCAAGACAGTGCTAGTAAGGAAGTATGATGGGAGCAAGACAGTGCTAGTAAGAAAGTATGATAGGAGCAAGACAGTGCTAGTAAGAAAGTATGATGGGAGCAAGACAGTGCTAGTAAGGAAGTATGATGGGAGCAAGACAGTGCTAGTAAGAAAGTATGATGGGAGCAAGACAGTGCTAGTAAGGAAGTATGATGGGAGCAAGACAGTGCTAGTAAGAAAGTATGATGGGAGCAAGACAGTGCTAGTAAGGAAGTATGATGGGAGCAAGACAGTGCTAGTAAGGAAGAATGATGGGAGCAAGACAATGATAGTAAGAAAGTATGATGGCAGCAAGACAGTGCTAGTAAGAAAGTATGATGGGAGCAAGACAGTGCTAGTAAAAAAGTATGATGGGAGCAAGACAGTGCTAGTAAGGAAGAATGATGGGAGCAAGACAATGATAGTAAGAAAGTATGATGGCAGCAAGACAGTGCTAGTAAGAAAGTATGATGGGAGCAAGACAGTGCTAGTAAAAAAGTATGATGGGAGCAAGACAGTGCTAGTAAGGAAGAATGATGGGAGCAAGACAATGATAGTAAGAAAGTATGATGGCAGCAAGACAGTGCTAGTAAGAAAGTATGATGGGAGCAAGACAGTGCTAGTAAAAAAGTATGATGGCAGCAAGACAGTGATAGTAAGAAAGTATGATGGGAGCAAGACAGTGCTAGTAAAAAAGTATGATGGGAGCAAGACAGTGCTAGTAAGGAAGTATGATGGGAGCAAGACAGTGCTAGTAAGGAAGTATGATGGGAGCAAGACAGTGCTAGTAAGGAAGTATGATGGGAGCAAGACAGTGCTAGTAAGGAAGAATGATGGGAGCAAGACAGTGCTAGTAAAGAAGAATGATGGGAGCAAGACAGTGCTAGTAAGGAAGTATGATGGGAGCAAGACAGTGCTAGTAAGGAAGTATGATGGGAGCAAGACAGTGCTAGTAAGAAAGTATGATGGGAGCAAGACAGTGCTAGTAAGAAAGTATGATGGAGCGAGACAGTGCTAGTAAGAAAGTATGATGGGAGCAAGACAGTGCTAGTATGGAAGTATGATAGGAGCAATACAGTGCTAGTAAGGAAGTATGATGGGAGCAAGACAGTGCTAGTAAGGAAGTATGATGGGAGCAAGACAGTGCTAGTAAGGAAATATGATGGGAGCAAGACAGTGCTAGTAAGGAAGTATGATGGGAGCAAGACAGTGCTAGTAAGGAAGTATGATGGGAGCAAGACAGTGCTAGTAAGGAAGTATGATGGGAGCAAGACAGTACCAGTAAGGAAGTATGATGGGAGCAAGACAGTGCTAGTAAGGAAGTATGATGGGAGCAAGACAGTGCTAGTAAGGAAGTATGATGGGAGCAAGACAGTGCTAGTAAAGAAGTATGATGGGAGCAAGACAGTGCTAGTAAGGAAGTATGATGGGAGCAAGACAGTGCTAGTAAGGAAGTATGATGGGAGCAAGACAGTGCTAGTAAAGAAGTATGATGGGAGCAAGACAGTGCTAGTAAGGAAGTATGATGGGAGCAAGACAGTGCTAGTAAAGAAGTATGATGGGAGCAAGACAGTGCTAGTAAAGAAGTATGATGAGAGCAAGACAGTGCTAGTAAGGAAGTATGATGGGAGCAAGACAGTGCTAGTAAAGAAGTATGATGGGAGCAAGACAGTGCTAGTAAGGAAGTATGATGGGAGCAAGACAGTGCTAGTAAGGAAGTATGATGGGAGCAAGACAGTGCTAGTAAAGAAGTATGATGGGAGCAAGACAGTGCTAGTAAGGAAGTATGATGGGAGCAAGACAGTGCTAGTAAGGAAGTATGATGGGAGCAAGACAGTGCTAGTAAAGAAGTATGATGGGAGCAAGACAGTGCTAGTAAGGAAGTATGATGGGAGCAAGACAGTGCTAGTAAAGAAGTATGATGGGAGCAAGACAGTGCTAGTAAAGAAGTATGATGGGAGCAAGACAGTGCTAGTAAAGAAGTATGATGAGAGCAAGACAGTGCTAGTAAAGAAGTATGATGGGAGCAAGACAGTGCTAGTAAAGAAGTATGATGGGAGCAAGACAGTGCTAGTAAAGAAGTATGATGGGAGCAAGACAGTGCTAGTAAAGAAGTATGATGGGAGCAAGACAGTGCTAGTAAAGAAGTATGATGGGAGCAAGACAGTGCTAGTAAAGAAGTATGATGGGAGCGAGGATTGCTTGATTTTGTGTTGAAACCAAAGAGAAAATAAAGATTTACGAAAGGTAATGTAATATAGGCTAAATATATATAGACAGAGGGAGGCGGCTTCAGTAAAACAGCTCTGGTGAAATATATTATGTATATGTGGTCGGGTTTCCGCTTGAACTATGATATAGGTAGATGTCGATATTATCAAGTAAATACGGGAATTACTGAGATGTCTTAAGTATTTTTAGTGCCGATAGAAGTCGTCCATTTTAGTTATTTCGCTATTGTTGGTTAATTGTATGTAAATGTAAGTTGATATTAGGTGAGCCCAGAATAACTTGTATTGGAATATTTTAGTTGGTCAGATAAGGTAGAATTAGAGATCGGTTATTAGGGAAACAGTGAGCGCTGTGACTGGAGGATAGGTTACCGCACTGGCTCACTTTGACAACAAAGTGCGCGTACTCACACAAGCATTGACGTATACATACATGCATGCATGCAAGCACGCACGCGTACAACTAAGCTAGCAAACACGCTCTCAAGCGTACACACACACACACACACACACACACACACACACACACACACACACACACACACGCGCGCGCAGATAGGGACAGAACGTTCCAGAGATGGGACACAGCAACAAGGGGTCACAACTGGAAATTGAAGACTAGATGAGTCACAGGGATGTTACGAAGTTTTTCTTCAGTCACAGAGTTGTCAGGAATTGGAATAATCTGGAGAGCGATGTAGTGGAGGCAGGATCCATACATAACTTTAAGAAGAGATAAGATAAAGCTCATAGAGCAGGGAGAGTGTGAACCTACCAGCAACCACTGAAGAGGCGGGGACAGAAACTCGACCCCTCCAGCCACAAACAGGTACACAAAAACCTACCCAAAACCCACTTACCAACCTGTGTACTCATCCACCCACCTATATGGCCCCCACTCACCCACCTACCTCTGAAATAGCACAGTAATCGCCTTAGTTCATTTTCCAGGAAGAACAATGGGTTTAATGCGTCTTTCTACCAGGGCACAGAAAGACTTCCTTTTATCTGGCTTGGTCTTCAGAAGGCCTGGGAGTTACTGCTACTGGTAAACACCAAGACAATAGGATTCTTTTTCTTATATAAGCAAAACACTTTACTTTTCTTTCGGTGTGCAGCTGGAAATTTGTGTTTTGATTCTGTAGTTTGCTGTACGTTGCTGTGCTATTCCAGGAGTGGAGTGGATGGCGATCGCTCTTCCAGAAATGGATGACATGTACTCGACCTTCTTTGCAGAACGAATGCAATGTGTGTGTTGAAGTTTAGAAGTGAATTAACCAATTTATATATGTTAGAATGTATATGGTAAAAAAAATATTATTTTTGAAGCCAGAAGCATGCAGAACTAGAGACCTAATCTGCATTCACTCTTTCTCTTTCCTCCTTATTCCCCCTCTATCCTCTCCTCCCTCTCTTCATCCTTCACCTCCCTTGCCTCATCCTTTCCCTCCCTTCCTGTGCTCTTTGAAGAGCAAAAGATTATTTGAACCACTCTGTAAAGAGCCGATTCATGAGGTAACAATTACAGTTGCTTTCCATCTCAACTCTGCCAGCTTTACATTGCAAGCAGTTTTTGCTGCTCAAAGTTCAGCCAGTTAACTTCCATCAGAAACTGTATTTGCTCAAACCCTTACGTTTTCATTGCTTTTTCTAAAGGGAATATTGCAGCTATAATTGGAACGTTGATTTTCTCTTAAACCTGATTGTTGAAGTTCGACAAAATGATTAATGTTGTGGGAGATGTATTTGTGATTATTTTAGAAAATGAATTATTTGATACTAGAAATGTAAATTTTTTTTTGGACAGTCTACTAGATGTGTTATCAGTGTTATTAAATATCTAAGCACTTTAAGCAGAAAAAGGTTTCTTGCAATTTCCTCTACTTAGGCTACCAAATACCTTTATGACAATTCGAGCAAGTCAACCCTGATTAATTTCAGAAATTAAGGGACATGTTGACATACTGTAATCGGTAGACAATACATTGGTCAATCTGCTCTGGTTGTCTAATGCTCACTAATGGCCTGCAGCGGGGGGGGGGGGCGAAGGGGTGGGGGCCCCGGGCATCCAAATGAAGGGGACATCCAATTAGAGAGGGAAATAAGATAGTGATTTGGGGCATACAATCAAGGAGTTGGCCGCGGCCATCGCCAGACCTCTGCACGCCACTGGTTGGCACCGCCTCGTCTCTAGAGCCGATGGGGTTCTCTCGTGGCCCATTGTGTCTTATCTTGCAAAGTGTTGATCTGTCTTGACTCATGAAATCGTAACACGACTGCAAACGAATCACGGAACGGGTGGTACTCAAACCCCTGGCAAGAGAGTCCTGAAACTCGCAGACACGTGTGCTTAACCGCTTGCCGTTCAGTGATCCACTTTGTATAAACCTTGGTAATAAATGCCAACAAATTGGTTTAGAAGAGACGTGAGTAAATACTAGGAAATACGTATTATTAGAAAACGTTTCGATCCTGGGACCTTGATCAAGGTCCAAGAACCGAAATGTCTTAGTAGGTATGTATAATTGTCAGGAAACAGGACAGGTGTTTCCTGACGCAGGTTTAAGTCGTATGATGTCCCACAGCTGGAGCTTTTGGTCATCTGAACAAGGACTTCCGCTGGCTTACCTGTCCACCTCTTTAAAAATCAAGGTTATAATTATAACCATTGTCTTAATGCCCTAGTGTTTGTTCCCGTATCGTGTGATATACTTAAGGAGCTTCAGCGACTCGCTCTGTTACTCTGGGTTCCACTACTAACTAAATCCACGCTGTCTTCAGTAGAAAACTCTCCATTTTCCCTTAAACTCTAATTCTCTCTAATGGAAGTTGTATCACGTCAGTATACCTAATCTCCCCAATTACTCTGACCATTTCAGTGTATTACAATCGTATCTAAGAGTAAGATAACTGAATCAGATCAGTTTCACGTGAGTTTTGGGACTCGGTTTGCCTTGGGTTTAACCCCCCACCCGTTCCGTGGTTTATCATTTGTTTTGAAGCTTCTAGTTACCCTGTTAGTGGCAGTAGTGATGGTGAACGAGATAACAGTATTAATGGGGATGGCAGTAGTGATGGTGAAAGTGGAGGTGGTGAAAGAGGTAACAGTATTTGTGGTGACGATAGTGGTGATCCTGAAAGTGTTGGTGGTAGCTGTAGTGGTGGTGACATTGGTCATGGTGGTAGTGGTAACAGTGGTAGTAACAGTGGTGCTAACAGTGGAGGTGACAGTGGTGGTAACAGTGGCGGTGACAGTGGTGGTAACAGTGATGACAGTGGTGGTAGTGGTAACAGTGGCGGTGACAATGGTGGTAGTGGTAATAGTGGCGGTGACAGTGGTGGTAGTGGTAACAGTGGTGGTGACAGTGGTGGTAGTGGTAACAGTGGCGGTGACAGTGGTGGTAGTGGTAACAGTGGAGGTGACAGTGGTGGTAGTGGTAACAGTGGAGGTGACAGTGGTGGTAGTGGTAACAGTGGAGGTGACAGTGGTGGTAGTGGTAACAGTGGCGGTGACAGTGGTGGTAGTGGTAACAGTGGAGGTGACAGTGGTGGTAGTGGTAACAGTGGAGGTGACAGTGGTGGTAGTGGTAACAGTGGAGGTGACAGTGGTGGTAGTGGTAACAGTGGCGGTGACAGTGGTGGTAGTGGTAACAGTGGCGGTGACAGTGGTGGCAGTGGTAACAGTGGAGGTGACAGTTGTGGTAGTGGTAACAGTGGAGGTGACAGTGGTGGTAGTGGTAACAGTGGAGGTGACAGTTGTGGTAGTGGTAACAGTGGTGGTGACAGTTGTGGTAGTGGTAACAGTGGCGGTAACAGTGGTGGTAGTGGTAACAGTGGCGTTGACAGTGGTGATAGTGGTAACAGTGGCGTTGACAGTGGTGACAGTGGTAACAGTGGCGGTGACAGTGGTGATAGTGGTAACAGTGGCGGTGACAGTGGTGGTAGTGGTAACAGTGGTGGTGACAGTGGTGGTAAGTGATGACAGTGGTGGTAGTGGTAACAGTGGTGGTGACAGTGGTGGTAAGTGATGACAGTTGTGGTAGTGGTAACAGTGGTGGTGACAGTGGTGGTAAGTGATGACAGTGGTGGTAGTGGTAACAGTGGTGGTGACAGTGGTGGTAAGTGATGACAGTGGTGGTAGTGGTAACAGTGGTGGTGACAGTTGTGGTAGTGGTAACAGTGGTGGTGACAGTGGTGGTAGTGGTAACAGTGGTGGTGACAGTGGTGGTAGTGGTAACAGTGGTGGTGACAGTGGTGCAGGAGACGGGGCACAAGCACCAAGCGACGGAACTGACACACACTAAAGATGGTAAATTTATTTCTGAGAGAAAAATGTTGACTGTCTCCAGAAATTTAAATGCAAAATGCATAGGAAGAAAAACAATAAATAATCGACGGAGACATTAAGAGTGTAAATTGTCCAGATAAAAGGAGAGAGAGAGACAGATAGACAGAGAAGAGGGAGGAGAAAGGAAGACAAGAATAGAAGGGGGTGAGCCGAGGGTAAACAAAACTCGTTTCTTTAAAATCCCGAGATGAACTAAATTTCCTTCGTTCATCTCAAGATAGTTCCAGTGGTTCACAGATCATGAACCATATTGGTTCAATAATAATTATATTATTTTCTATAAGTACATGATACAACTTTGACCATATACATGATACAACTTATACAGACCATATTATATAGAAAGTTCCTTGTTATACAGAGCACTTCGGGCAACTTAGGTTAATTTTGTCCCCCAGGATGCGACCCACACCAGTCGGCTAACACCCACGTACCTATTTACTGCTAGGTGAACACGAACAGCAGGTGTCTTAAGGAAACACGCCCAAATGTTTCCACCCGTACCGGGAGTTGAGCCATGAACACTGTGTGTGAGCTGAGTGCGCTACCAACCGAGCTGCGGGGTTTAAATTCTCTCGACGCACAAGGGTCATACATCTGCATGCCACATGTTCACCAATCATGCATGCTTTAATCCCAAATGTGTGCGCGTACTGGGATTAACATTTAGTGAATATATACTGAGATATATAGTAAATATATCGCTCCACCTGTATATGCACTGTTCGCCTCAGTGCATACTCATCAACAGAGATATTCACAAGAATTTTGCACTATAAATATGTTAATATTTGAATTTAGTTTAAGTAATGAACAACGGTTCGTTACGACTTAAACTGAAGGGTTGACATGACGCTTGAACCACGGTTCGAGTCTCCCCGTCCGCCTTTCTGTTAATTCATGTTAATATTGATGTTCAAACACATTGATGTTAAAAGATTACATATTCTATTGTTGTAGCAGAGTTAATTAGAAACTTGTGGAAATATCCTTACGAACTAAGCAAGTTCAACCCAGCTAAGAGCACCGGTCCTGATAATATCCCGGCTAAGTTCCTAAAAGATGGTGCCTCTGAATTATCAAGCCCCGTTACCCCACATATTAAATTTGTCCATCACCATCACCTTTCCGGAGGAGTTCAAGGAGGCCAGAGTTACTTCTGTCTTCAAGGAAAATAGTAGGTCTGATGTCAGCAACTATAAGCCTGTTAGTATACTCAGTGTAATATCCAAAATTCTAGAGAAGGTATACTGTTAAGTAGTTAGGTATCTTAATGACAAAAACATTCCCCATAGCTACTAATCAGGTTTCAGGAGATCTTACTCGACCGACGCCTCCCTGATTAATCTGAGGAATTACCTGAGAGTTCAGATGTCGTTAGGGAATCTCAGGTATGGTGACTTTAACAAGTTTATCAACATAGGTTCTGTAGACTGGTATAAGTGCTACCTGAGAAAAAAAATTGTCAAGATAAACACAGAATCAGAACCCCTGCTGATAGCATGTGGGATTCCCCAAGGTAGTATTCTGGGTCCCTTACTGTTCCAATATTATGTAAATGACATGCCCATCAGTGTCAAGTGTATGCTTGTTACGTGCAGACGACAAATGGTTAGTAGACAAATTATCCTTACACCTCGGGAAAACGGAAGTCATACTCTTTGGCACGAAAAATAAACTGAAAAGGGTAAATAATTTTAATGTCCAGTGTAATGGGGAACCCATCACTTCAGTATCTTCGGTGAAATATCTGGAAATTCCCTTTGACCCAAGCATGTCAGGAGAATTCATAGGGAACAATGTAGAAAGGAAAGCGAATGCCAGACTGAAGTTCCTCTACAGGCAAGCACAGTGTCTACCTACTGGGACTCGCAGGATCCTATGTCTAGTTCTTATACAATGCCATATAGATTACTCTTGCTCTTCGTGGTACCCTGTCTTTACAAAAAATAAAATAAAAAAATGAAAGACTGCAAATCACCCAGAGCAAAATGGTGAAATTCATACTGGACCTGGGTCCAAGAGAACATGTAAGCCAGGATGAATTACAACAACTGGATATGCTGAATGTTGAAGACAGAGTAAAACAACTGAAATTAAATCACGTTTATGAAATTACTCAGTGTCCAAAATATCTTGCTACCAAGTTTGTCAAGACTGGGAACCAAAACAAATATAATACTAAGGAAAGGGAACACAACTTTGTAGTACCCACAGTAGGTGGAACTGACTGCCTGCACATGTCAGTCTGTCAAAGCATGAGCCAGTTCAGGAAGAGGGCTAAAAGGTACTTAATAAATGAAGCTACAGAAAGGGAGGAGAGTGATTTCTTGTATAGCTAACATTCATGTACCTATTACTGTAACATTCACGTACCTATTACTGTGATGTGATCCTCTCTTTAATGTTATACTTAACTCAGTTTTCCTTATTCCTGGTATATCTCCTTGTAACTTTCTCACATAGTTGAGCTGCCTAGCAATATTTAAGTAAGTTTATTCAGGTATACACAGATAGTTACATAGATTATCATACATAGCAGCATGTGTAGAGAACCAAGGATAACCCCAAAAAAGTCAAGGTTTACATAATAAAATATTACAAGGACCACAATGGAAACAAATCATTGTGTCTGACTTTTCTGGGTTATCCTGGGTAATTTACACTAAGTGTACCTTTGTCTAAATAAACTTACTAACGAAAAGGCAGTGAGCGTCACAGATTCTGAGGAGTTGTGCCTGTCTTCACATCATTGAAAATGTACCAGGCTGGACGCCCATGAAAATGAACTACAGCGTGGAGGGTAAACTCAAATATATATCGTCGCCAACTTTCATGGCTTTCACTGTAAGAGAGAGAAGATTTTGTTCGGATTTTTAAACTTGGAGGGTTAGCTACTCAGGATAATCGAAGAAAGTCAGTGTGACAACAAGGACTGTGTCTTACACACTTAGGACATCGGACGTGTTTCCTTACACCGGTTGTCTAAGTTCGCCCATCAGTAAAATGGGTACCTGGGTTAGTTACCATTTTGTCCTAGGCACATGTCGATTAGACACTAGACCTGTTGTATATGGGTGTTAGTAGACTGGTGTGGGTCGCATCCTGGGGACAAAATTAACCTAATTTACCCGAAATGCTGTATTAGCAAGGTTTTTTTTTGTTGTTGTATATCAATAATGTCAACTAAGTCTTTACAAAGTTGTTTCACCACCGTGAGGAGTGAAAAGTTTCATTCTATATTTCCTTCATTTCTGAGAATGCGTTTCGCCCACCAAGGGCTTCGTTGCTGACCCGGAGAAACCCCTGCTGGGCTAAACGTATCCGCAATAAAAGTCTTAATACTCGCATACATGTATTATTCACATATACAATGAAATATTGAGTACATTAATAATGATAATCCATTAAGGCTCCAGTCCTCACCCATCACCTTGTTGGTGACGTCTTAGGCCGTGACAAAATTGATCTGAAGAACCTATACCTTTATTTAGGCTTTGTCTACATAACATACAAAAAAATTAACATGGGCCTTGAAAACACAGATTTAATGGGCACAGAAAGTGTACATTACGCGAGTAAATTTAACCTAAGTTAACCCGGTGAAGTCACTGTGACGAATTTCCATTCGGGGCTCCCGTGGTGTGGCACCATTGACAGCAGAACCTGCTTAGAAGCTCTCTGGTACGTTGGATGGAGGACTTGTATCTTCACGGTGCTCTGCGTCGTATTCTCTTGTTATTTTTCTTGTTGAGGTGGCGGATCTAAATATCCATTTGTAAACATGGGAGTACGTTAGATGACGGACCTATATGCTTCACGCTGTCCTGCGTCGTATACTATTGTTTTTTTCTGGGTTGAGGTCCCCCTCAGGGAAGGTTCCTTGATGTTGGCGAGGGGCTCTTCATTTAGGGAATTGGATCTATGCTCCAGTTCCCCGAATTAAGCCTGAATGCCTTCCACATCCCCCCAGGCGCTGTATAATCCTACGGGTTTAGCGCTTCCCCTTGATTATAATAATAATAGTAATCTGGGTTGAGGTGACTGATCTAAATATTCATTTGCACAAATGGGAATTAGTCGAATTCAGAGTCGTCTGCCATGGTTCCTCAGTGTTGGAAATCATTCTCCATAAGAATAAACTAAAACACTGTTTTCCGTAATGGAAATATTTATACACGATAACCTTTGGCTTGATTTGGGAGAGTTTTCAAGGGGGGGAGGGAAGGTGAAAGAATTTGCCAATCGAGCGATAGTCATAAAAATTCTATACTGAATCAACCTACCTTATTTTATTTCACCGTATCAATATTCACTTCCCCATCGACCCACAGTCACAGTCGGACTGCGTGCGGCCAGCAGTAACAGCCTAGTTGATCAGGCCCTGATCCATCGGGAGGCCTGGTCATGGACCGGGCCGCGGGGGCGTTGACCCCCGGAATAACCTCCAGGTAATCCAGGTAACCGTTACTGCCCACGTCTTCCACGACCCATACAGTACCAACTAAGACACCGAGAAATATAACTTTAAACGCAGCAAAACTATATGATCTGAAAGATGATTCTACTAAGTTTATGCAATAATAATATTATATATGGCTTAATTAGCAAGATGTCAAATGGTTAAATAATTTCAGGAGTCTCAAAATTCTTTACTCAAAATTCCAGTAATTCTTTATCAGTTACTTGGGATCATTTTTAGTTAGTTGCAGTCCTCGTAATAAATATATATATAAATATAAGTAACTAGTTATCCACTGCTAGCTTCATTTTACAGATATCTTAATTCTTTCTCTCTCATTTGATGCGAGTAACTTGTAACATATTACTCTGTCTTACAGGTGCTGACACACCTGGTGCACGCGCACAGGTGCTGACACACCTGGTGCACGCGCACAGGTGCTGACACACCTGGTGCACACACACAGGTGCTGACACACCTGGTGCACGCGCACAGGTGCTGACACACTTGGTGCACACACACACAGGTGCTGACACACTTGGTGCACACACACACAGGTGCTGACACACTTGGTGCACACACACACAGGTGCTGACACACTTGGTGCACACACACACAGGTGCTGACACACTTGGTGCACACACACACAGGTGCTGACACACCTGGTGCACGCGCACAGGTGCTGACACACCTGGTGCACACACACAGGTGCTGACACACCTCGTGCGCGCACACAGGTGCTGACACACCTGGTGCGCGCACACAGGTGCTGACACACCTCGTGCGCGCACACAGGTGCTGACACACCTGGTGCGCGCACACAGGTGCTGGCACACCTGGTGCACACACACAGGTGCTGACACACCTGGTGCGCGCGCACAGGTGCTGACACACCTGGTGCACACACACACAGGTGCTGACACACCTGGTGCACACACACACAGGTGCTGACACACCTGGTGCATACACACCTGGTGCACGCGCACAGGTGCTGACACACCTGGTGCACACATACAGGTGCTGACACACCTGGTGCGCGCAGACAGGTGCTGACACACCTGGTGCGCACACACACAGGTGCTGACACACCTGGTGCGCGCACACAGGTGCTGACACACCTGGTGCGCACACACAGTTGCTGACACACCTGGTGCGCGTACACAGGTGCTGACACGCCTGGTGCACACACACAGGTGCTGACACACCTGGTGCACACACACACAGGTGCTGACACACCTGGTGCGCGCGCACACACACACACACACACACACACACACACACAGGTGCTGACACACCTGGTGCGCGTACACAGGTGCTGACACACCTGGTGCGCGTACACAGGTGCTGACACACCTGGTGCACACAAACAGGTGCTGATACACCTGGTGCACACACACACATAGGTGCTGACACACCTGGTGCACACACACACAGGTGCTGACACACCTGGTGCACACACACACAGGTGCTGACACACCTGGTGCACACACACTGGTGCTGACACACCTGGTGCACACACACACAGGTGCTGACACACCTGGTGCACACACACAGGTGCTGACACACCTGGTGCACACACACACAGGTGCTGACACACCTGGTGCACGCGCACAGGTGCTGACACACTTGGTGCACACACACAGGTGCTGACACACTTGGTGCACACACACACAGGTGCTGACACACCTGGTGCACGCGCACAGGTGCTGACACACCTGGTGCACACACACACAGGTGCTGACACACCTGGTGCACGCGCACAGGTGCTGACACACCTGGTGCACGCGCACAGGTGCTGACACACCTGGTGCACACACAGGTGCTGACACACCTGGTGCACACACACAGGTGCTGACACACGTGGTGCACACACACAGGTGCTGACACACCTGGTGCACACACACACAGGTGCTGACACACCTGGTGCACACAGACAGGTGCTGACACACCTGGTGCGCGCACACAGGTGCTGACACACCTGGTGCACGCGCACAGGTGCTGACACACCTGGTGTACACACACAGGTGCTGACACACCTGGTGCGCGCACACAGGTGCTGGCACACCTGGTGCACACACACAGGTGCTGACACACCTGGTGCGCGCGCACAGGTGGTGACACACCTGGTGCACACACACAGTGCTGACACACCTGGTGCACACACACACAGGTGGTGACACACCTGGTGCACACACACCTGGTGCGCGCGCACAGGTGCTGACACACCTGGTGCACACATACAGGTGCTGACACACCTGGTGCGCGCACACAGGTGCTGACACACCTGGTGCGCGCACACACAGGTGCTGACACACCTGGTGCGCGCACACAGGGGCTGACACACCTGGTGGGCACACACAGGTGCTGACACACCTGGTGCGCGTACACAGGTGCTGACACACCTGGTGCACATACACAGGTGCTGACACACCTGGTGCACACACACACAGGTGCTGACACACCTGGTGCGCGCACACACACACACACACACACACACACACACACACACACACACAGGTGCTGACACACCTGGTGCGCGTACACAGGTGCTGACACACCTGGTGCGCGTACACAGGTGCTGACACACCTGGTGCACACAAACAGGTGCTGATACACCTGGTGCACACACACACATAGGTGCTGACACACCTGGTGCACACACACAGGTGCTGACACACCTGGTGCACACACAGGTGCTGACACACCTGGTGCACACACACAGGTGCTGACACACCTGGTGCACACACACAGGTGCTGACACACCTGGTGCACGCGCACAGGTGCTGACACACCTGGTGCACACACACAGGTGCTGACACACCTGGTGCACACACACAGGTGCTGAGACACCTGGTGCACACACACACAGGTGCTGACACACCTGGTGCGCGCGCACAGGTGCTGACACACCTGGTGTACACACACAGGTGCTGACACACCTGGTGCACACACACAGGTGCTGACACACCTGGTGCACACACACAGGTGCTGACACACCTGGTGCACACACACAGGTGCTGACACACCTGGTGCACACACACAGGTGCTGACACACCTGGTGTGTCTAGAATGAGAAACTGCTGTAATAACCTGTTCTGTGTTTTATTCATAGGGAAGAGCTAAACCCGTAAGGATCAAACAGCATCTAGGAGACGGAGAAGTTAACGATTTGATAAGAGGAAAGAGCGGGCAGCTATGATTCCTTGGATTAAGAGCCTTTTACCATTAAGATGTACGACTTTAGAGGTCTCTAGCAACTGTTCCTTTGAAAAACATACACACACACTGCCTTAAACATACACTGCCTCTTAAACATGCACTGCCTCTTAAACATACACTGCCTCTTAAACATACACTGCCTCTTAAACATACACTGCCTCTTAAACATGCACTGCCTCTTAAACATACACTGCCTCTTAAACATACACTGCCTCTTAAACATACACTGCCTCTTAAACATGCACTGCCTCTTAAACATACACTGCCTCTTAAACATACACTGCCTCTTAAACATACACTGCCTCTTAAACATACACTGCCTCTTAAACATACACTGCCTCTTAAACATACACTGCCTCTTAAACATACACTGCCTCTTAAACATGCACTGCCTCTGGGAAACTCGTTCACTGAACCCTAACTATACACACTGCATCTGGGAAACATTGGAGCTTAAACATACATACACTGCCTCTTATACACTGCATCTTTGTTAAACACTGCTTCTTAATTAAATACTGTTTCTTAATTATACACTGTCTTTTAATTATACACTGCCTCTTATACACTGCCTCTTAATTATACACTGCTTCTTAATTGTACAATGTCTCTAGGTAACATATACAAACTGCCTGTAGAACACACACAAACACACACATACACACACACACACACACACACACACACACACACACACACACACACACACACACACACACACACACACACACACACACACACACATAAACACACCCTGCTTCTAAGAGATTAGATTTAGATTTTTGCCACTGATGCGGCTAGTTTATTGTGCACCCCATGTCCATCCTGTGGACGGTAACGCAAGAGCATATGGATACACAAAAGGCCTAGGAACTAGGCCCAAAAGGGTTAACAGAAGTGCAATTAAATATATATCTACAGTTCACTTACCTGTCACAAGCAAATTTAGGAAATTTGCTTGGTATATCTGGTATCTTATACCAAGATATACCAGATATACCAAGCAAATTTAGGAAAATTGCTTGGTATATCTGGTATCTTATTTTCAATGTCACAAGTCACATAGGTTATTATGCTGTTTATCTCCTATTTCTCTATAAGTGGACAGTTAAGCACACAGTGTTCAAGACAGTGACCATATGCTTGACCACTTAATTTGCATTTGGTTTGATTATGTGCGTCTCCCAAACTGCCAGAAGTACTTGTAACCAAGTCTAAGCTTGGCCACTACAACATCAGTCGGTACTTATAACCGAGCCTAAGCATGGCCACTACAACATCAGTCGGTACTTGTAACCAAGCCTAAGCATGGCCACTACAACATCAGTCGGTACTTATAACCGAGCCTAAGCATGGCCACTACAACATCAGTCAGTACTTGTAATTAAGCCTAAGCATGGCCACTACAGCATCAGTCGGTACTTGTAACTAAGCCTAAGCATGGCCACTACAACATCAGTCAGTGCTTGTAACTAAGCCTAAGCATGGCCACTACAACATCAGTCAGTACTTGTAACTAAGCTTTAGCATGGCCACTACAACATCAGTCAGTACTTGTAACCAAGCCTAAGCCTGGCCACTACAACATCAGTCAGTACTTGTAACCAAGCCTAAGCATGGCCACTACAACATCAGTCAGTACTTGTAACCAAGCCTAAGCATGGCCACTACAACATCAGTCGGTACTTATAACCGAGCCTAAGCATGGCCACTACAACATCAGTCAGTACTTGTAACCAAGCCTAAGCATGGCCACTACAACATCAGTCGGTACTTATAACCGAGCCTAAGCCTGGCCACTACAACATCAGTCAGTACTTGTAACCAAGCCTAAGCATGGCCACTACAACATCAGTCAGTACTTGTAACCAAGCCTAAGCATGGCCACTACAACATCAGTCGGTACTTGTAACCAAGCCTAAGCATGGCCACTACAACATCAGTCGGTACTTATAACCGAGCCTAAGCATGGCCACTACAGCATCAGTCAGTACTTGTAACCAAGCCTAAGCCTGGCCACTACAACATCAGTCAGTACTTGTAACCAAGCCTAAGCCTGGCCACTACAACATCAGTCAATACTTGTAACCAAGCCTAAGCATGGCCACTACAACATCAGTCAGTACTTGTAACCAAGCCTAAGCATGGCCACTACAACATCAGTCGGTACTTATAACCGAGCCTAAGCATGGCCACTACAGCATCAGTCAGTACTTGTAACCAAGCCTAAGCCTGGCCACTACAACATCAGTCAGTACTTGTAACCAAGCCTAAGCCTGGCCACTACAACATCAGTCAGTACTTGTAACCAAGCCTAAGCATGGCCACTACAACATCAGTCGGTACTTGTAACCAAGCCTAAGCATGGCCACTACAACATCAGTCGGTACTTATAACCGAGCCTAAGCATGGTCACTACAACATCAGTCAGTACTTGTAACCAAGCCTAAGCATGGCCACTACAACATCAGTCAGTACTTGTAACCAAGCCTAAGCATGGCCACTACAACATCAGTCAGTACTTGTAACCAAGCCTAAGCATGGCCACTACAACATCAGTCAGTACTTGTAACCAAGCCTAAGCATGGCCACTACAACATCAGTCGGTACTTGTAACCAAGTCTAAGCTTGGCCACTACAACATCAGTCAGTACTTATTACTAAGCCTAAGCTTGGCCACTACAACATCAGTCAGTACTTGTAACCAAGCCTAAGCATGGCCACTACAACATCAGTCGGTACTTGTAACCAAGTCTAAGCTTGGCCACTACAACATCAGTCAGTACTTATTACTAAGCCTAAGCATGGCCACTACAACATCAGTCAGTACTTGTAACTAAGCCTAAGCATGGCCACTACAACATCAGTCAGTACTTGTAACTAGGCTTAAGCATGGCCACTACAACATCAGTCGGTACTTGTAACCAAGCCTAAGCATGGCCACTACAACATCAGTCAGTACTTGTAACCAAGCCTAAGCATGGCCACTACAACATCAGTCGGTACTTGTAACTAAGCCTAAGCCTGACCACTACAACATCAGTCGGTACTTGTAACTAAGCCTAAGCATGGCCACTACAACATCAGTCGGTACTTGTAACTAAGCCTAAGCATGGCCACTACAACATCAGTCAGTACTTGTAACCAAGCCTACGCATGGCCACTACAACATCAGTCGGTACTTGTAACCAAGCCTAAGCATGGCCACTACAACATCAGTCGGTACTTGTAACCAAGCCTAAGCATGGCCACTACAACATCAGTCGGTACTTGTAACCAAGCCTAAGCACGGCCACTACAACATCAGTCGGTACTTGTAACCAAGCCTAAGCATGGCCACTACAACATCAGTCGGTACTTGTAATTAAACCTAAGCCTGACCACTACAACATCAGTCAGTACTTGTAACCAAGCCTAAGCATGGCCACTACAACATCAGTCGGTACTTGTAACTAAGCCTAAGCCTGACCACTACAACATCAGTCAGTACTTGTAACCAAGCCTAAGCATGGCCACTACAACATCAGTCGGTACTTGTAACCAAGCCTAAGCATGGCCACTACAACATCAGTCGGTACTTGTAACCAAGCCTAAGCATGGCCACTACAACATCAGTCGGTACTTGTAACCAAGCCTAAGCATGGCCACTACAACATCAGTCGGTACTTGTAATTAAACCTAAGCCTGGCCACTACAACATCAGTCAGTACTTGTAACCAAGCCTAAGCCTGGCCACTACAACATCAGTCAATACTTGTAACCAAGCCTAAGCATGGCCACTACAACATCAGTCAGTACTTGTAACCAAGCCTAAGCATGGCCACTACAACATCACTCGGTACTTATAACCGAGCCTAAGCATGGCCACTACAGCATCAGTCAGTACTTGTAACCAACCCTAAGCCTGGCCACTACAACATCAGTCAGTACTTGTAACCAAGCCTAAGCCTGGCCACTACAACATCAGTCAGTACTTGTAACCAAGCCTAAGCATGGCCACTACAACATCAGTCAGTACTTGTAACCAAGCCTAAGCCTGGCCACTACAACATCAGTCAGTACTTGTAACCAAGCCTAAGCCTGGCCACTACAACATCAGTCAGTACTTGTAACCAAGCCTAGGCCTGGCCACTACAACATCAGTCGGTACTTGTAACCAAGCCTAAGCATGGCCACTACAACATCAGTCGGTACTTATAACCGAGCCTAAGCATGGCCACTACAACATCAGTCAGTACTTGTAACCAAGCCTAAGCATGGCCACTACATCAGTCGGTACTTATAACCGAGCCTAAGCCTGGCCACTACAACATCAGTCGGTACTTGTAACCAAGCCTAAGCATGGCCACTACAACATCAGTCAGTACTTGTAACCAAGCCTAAGCATGGCCACTACAACATCAGTCGGTACTTGTAACTAAGCCTAAGCCTGACCACTACAACATCAGTCGGTACTTGTAACTAAGCCTAAGCATGGCCACTACAACATCAGTCTGTACTTGTAACTAAGCCTAAGCATGGCCACTACAACATCAGTCAGTACTTGTAACCAAGCCTGAGCATGGCCACTACAACACCAGTCAGTACTTGTAACCAAGCCTAAGCATGGCCACTACAACATCAATCGGTACTTGTAACCAAGCCTAAGCATGGCCACTACAACATCAGTCGGTACTTGTAACCAAGCTTAAGCATGGCCACTACAACATCAGTCGGTACTTGTAACCAAGCCTAAGCACGGCCACTACAACATCAGTCGGTACTTGTAACCAAGCCTAAGCATGGCCACTACAACATCAGTCGGTACTTGTAATTAAACCTAAGCCTGGCCACTACAACATCAGTCAGTACTTGTAACCAAGCCTAAGCATGGCCACTACAACATCAGTCGGTACTTGTAACTAAGCCTAAGCCTGACCACTACAACATCAGTCAGTACTTGTAACCAAGCCTAAGCATGGCCACTACAACATCAGTCGGTACTTGTAACCAAGCCTAAGCATGGCCACTACAACATCAGTCGGTACTTATAACCGAGCCTAAGCATGGCCACTACAGCATCAGTCAGTACTTGTAACCAAGCCTAAGCCTGGCCACTACAACATCAGTCAGTACTTGTAACCAAGCCTAAGCCTGGCCACCACAACATCAGTCAGTACTTGTAACCAAGCCTAAGCCTGGCCACTACAACATCAGTCGGTACTTGTAACCAAGCCTAAGCCTGGCCACTACAACATCAGTCAGTACTTGTAACCAAGCCTAAGCCTGGCCACCACAACATCAGTCGGTACTTGTAACCAAGCCTAAGCCTGGCCACTACAACATCAGTCAGTACTTGTAACCAAGCCTAAGCATGGCCACTACAACATCAGTCGGTACTTATAACCGAGCCTAAGCATGGCCACTACAACATCAGTCAGTACTTGTAACTAAGCCTAAGCATGGCCACTACAACATCAGTCAGTACTTGTAACAAAGCCTAAGCATGGCCAATACAACATCAGTCGGTACTTGTAACTAAGCCTAAGCATGGCCACTACAACATCAGTCGGTACTTATAACCGAGCCTAAGCCTGGCCACTACAACATCAGTCAGTACTTGTAACCAAGCCTAAGCATGGCCACTACAACATCAGTCAGTACTTGTAACCAAGCCTAAGCATGGCCACTACAACATCAGTCAGTACTTGTAACCAAGCCTAAGCATGGCCACTACAACATCAGTAAGTACTTGTAACCAAGCCTAAGCCTGGTCACTACAACATCAGTCAGTACTTGTAACCAAACCTAAGCCTGGTCACTACAACATCAGTCAGTACTTGTAACCAAGCCTAAGCATGGCCACTACAACATCAGTCAGTACTTGTAACCAAGCCTAAGCCTGGCCACTACAACATTAGTCAGTACTTGTAACCAAGCTTAAGCCTGGTCACTACAACATCAGTCGGTACTTGTAACCAAGCCTAAGCCTGGCCACTACAACATTAGTCAGTACTTGTAACCAAGCCTAAGCCTGGCCACTACAACATTAGTCAGTACTTGTAACCAAGCCTAAGCCTGGCCACTACAACATCAGTCAGTACTTGTAACCAAGCCTAAGCCTGGCCACTACAACATTAGTCAGTACTTGTAACCAAGCTTAAGCCTGGTCACTACAACATCAGTCAGTACTTGTAACCAAGCCTAAGTCTGGCCACTACAACATCAGTCAGTACTTGTAACCAAGCCTAATTATGGCCACTACAACATCAGTCAGTGTTCACATTGCACGTTGCTCCATAAACATACTTATCTACCTTCATGTTATCATAGTGGGTTATAGATCTACTCAGGCTTTTCTTTACATACCTATAACATTCATTTCCATTATTTACTTCTCTAGGAGAGAAACTCTAGAACAGCGGTTCTTAACCAGGGGCGCCCTCCCCCTAAGGGGGCATGAGTAATTTCCAGGCGAAATTCTTGAACCCAGAGCAAAAATAAGGAACGGCCATAACATAGGTTTGTACGTTCTTAAGCAGTTACAAATTGTCAAAAATAATAGTTAATGAAAATTATTTTCTATATATTCTTTTTTAAATATAGAGGATTTTTTTAATTACACATTTAAAATTTTATGTGAAGGAAGGAAGGAGAGCGGAAGGGAGGGAGGGAAAGGAGAAAAGGAATGAAGGCACGGAGAAAGGGAGGGAAGGCAGGAGGGAAGGAAGGGTGGAGACGACCAATTGCGATAGGAAAGGGGACCACCACCCAGAAATAGGTCACAAGCCACTACTACTCTAGCAAACATTTCCTCACTTCAGGAGTCATAAAATAGCTGGGTTTGTAATGGATGCTCAGGCGGGTGTAATACATAGCACCCTCCTCACCCTAGCAGTACCTGGGTCCAGCCCAGCCTTCAGGAATACTTACTGCCTGGATTTACAACCAGCGAGTCAGGTCCAGCCCACTAGGTTAAAGTCGAGACTTAACCACCTCGCTCAGGGAGAAGATTTCATGTGTGGTAAACATATGAGCCCGACTTATTTCCTGTTTCTTCAATATGAAAAAAGTAATATATTTGCAATATTTCAACTTTTTTTTTTTTAAGGCGGCTTTAAGAGCATTTTTAGGACTTTTCTGCTAAAAAATAAGGCATTTTTTATTAAGCTTTTATTATATAACAAGATTGCCTTACCTTATAGTAAGAGTGCCAGTAAGTGTGTTTTATCTTAGACGTAAGTACGGGAACTTTCAGAAAATGTGCATCATTCTAACTAGAGAAAGTTTGTACTACATATTTCAACTTGTTTACCAACTCGAGCTTGCAGTTCTGGACGAAATATGAAACAAAAAGATAGTCGATGGGCGGCATATTGACTTCATCTCGTGAGGCTTCAAGACCAGATGATTCCTTGTATCTTTATTTACATAAGGAGGTTAATTGTTGCTTCGCTGTAATAGAATTTAAAAGTGATTTGGAATGTGCAGGATTATTGCAAGGGTTAGCAATAGTAACTGAAAATGGCAGGTGTGTAGCACTAGCAGCTGAGTGTGGCAGATGTGTAGCACTAGCAGCTGAGTGTGGCAGGTGTGTAGCACTAGCAGCTGAGTGTGGCAGGTGTGTAGCACTAGCAGCTGAGTGTGGCAGATGTGTAGCACTAGCAGCTGAGTGTGGCAGATGTGTAGCACTAGCAGCTGAGTGTGGCAGATGTGTAGCACTAGCAGCTGAGTGTGGCAGGTGTGTAGCACTAGCAGCTGAGTGTGGCAGATGTGTAGCACTAGCAGCTGAGTGTGGCAGGTGTGTAGCACTAGCAGCTGAGTGTGGCAGATGTGTAGCACTAGCAGCTGAGTGTGGCAGATGTGTAGCACTAGCAGCTGAGTGTGGCAGATGTGTAGCACTAGCAACTGAGTGTGGCAGATGTGTAGCACTAGCAGCTGAGTGTGGCAGGTGTGTAGCACTAGCAGCTGAGTGTGGCAGATGTGTAGCACTAGCAGCTGAGTGTGGCAGATGTGTAGCACTAGCAGCTGAGTGTGGCAGGTGTGTAGCACTAGCAGCTGAGTGTGGCAGATGTGTAGCACTAGCAGCTGAGTGTGGCAGATGTGTAGCACTAGCAGCTGAGTGTGGCAGATGTGTATCACTAGCAGCTGAGTGTGGCAGGTGTGTAGCACTAGCAGCTGAGTGTGGCAGATGTGTAGCACTAGCAGCTGAGTGTGGCAGGTGTGTAGCACTAGCAGCTGAGTGTGGCAGATGTGTAGCACTAGCAGCTGAGTGTGGCAGGTGTGTAGCACTAGCAGCTGAGTGTGGCAGGTGTGTAGCACTAGCAGCTGAATGTGGCAGGTGTGTAGCACTAGCAGCTGAGTGTGGCAGGTGTGTAGCACTAGCAGCTGAGTGTGGCAGGTGTGTAGCACTAGCAGCTGAGTGTGGCAGATGTGTAGCACTAGCAGCTGAGTGTGGCAGATGTGTAGCACTAGCAGCTGAGTGTGGCAGGTGTGTAGCACTAGCAGCTGAGTGTGGCAGATGTGTAGCACTAGCAGCTGAGTGTGGCAGGTGTGTAGCACTAGCAGCTGAGTGTGGCAGATGTGTAGCACTAGCAGCTGAGTGTGGCAGATGTGTAGCACTAGCAGCTGAGTGTGGCAGATGTGTAGCACTAGCAGCTGAGTGTGGCAGATGTGTAGCACTAGCAGCTGAGTGTGGCAGATGTGTAGCACTAGCAGCTGAGTGTGGCAGATGTGTAGCACTAGCAGCTGAGTGTGGCAGATGTGTAGCACTAGCAGCTGAGTGTGGCAGGTGTGTAGCACTAGCAGCTGAGTGTGGCAGGTGTGTAGCACTAGCAGCTGAGTGTGGCAGATGTGTAGCACTAGCAGCTGAGTGTGGCAGATGTGTAGCACTAGCAGCTGAGTGTGGCAGGTGTGTAGCACTAGCAGCTTTAGGTTAACAATTACTGGAAGTGATAGCAGAGGTAGCGGTGAGACGCTGCCTGAGAGAGAACGAGAACTCCCCAGCGATTTACTAAACTGTCTTCTAACCTATCTTTTTTAACTCATTTCCCTGATTAAATGCAACACATGAAGAAAATGCGTATCTCTCTTGAATTCTGAACTATTTTACAATGTTAATATTTCTATTAATATCACGACAGCATTTTTATTATGGTTCTGTTCAGGCTGCTGTTGCCACTTGTGCTGCTGCTGCTGCTGCTGCTGCTGCTGTACTACACGAGATGGTGGTGGTGGTGTTGCTACTAATATTTCAGCTGGTGGTGATGCAGCTGCTGTGTTTCTATCCCCTTTACTTAGACTCTCAAGCAACAAACTTAAGTAATTCTCTTGGATGTTTTCTGTCCAGCGTTTATTTATCGTCTCTTCATGCCTCGCCTGGTTTGCTTCTAGTCTTGTTTATTTGCTATTACTCCAGCCATTTTGCTTAAGTTTGACTTAATTTACTTAGCATTTTACTATTGTTTCTGGATATTCTGAACGAAATAAGGAAACTATCAGTCTAGCATCGGCAAAGTTCTTAAAAGGCCAGAGTTTACACTATGGACACAGGTTAAAGGCATAAAATAATCTAGAAATTCAATGTCTCAGAATCGGCACTGTATTAAGCGGCTGCTACATGTGAAGTGATATTCAGTGTAGATTGTGACTATAGTTCTTGTCTTTCTCATATGACACAACGCACTGAACCCTCACGAAATCGTAATGACACGATTCCAAATAAACCACAGAACGACTGGGGTTTTGAACCCATGGAGAATCAGAGCCAGCTGACCGAATGGTTAACGCACCGGCCTGTGAGTTTGTGAATTAGTTTGAAAGGGGTTCATATCCCATCGTTGTCTCTCTCTCTGAGCAAGTGGGTGGGATGGATGGTATAAATAGCATTTGTAGAATTGTTGGATCTGAGAGAGACGTGACCTCTCAGTGACTACATTCTCTATTACCCCCCTACACCTCTCCTTTCGACAGTATATAAGTCTCCACACTGTCGCTTGTTCCGTCAGATTGATTCAGACCATGATGGAACAGAACTTCTCCAGGCTGAGGGACTGACAACCTAAATCTCCGACTTCAAGGGTGATGGACTGATTACATATTCACATCTCTACTGCTCCTGCCTACTTTCTGTACTCGACTGAAGAAGCCTACTGTGTAGATGAAACACTTCGGAATAAAGTTGCTTAACTGTTGCCTGTGTGTCTTACCAACCTGTCGGTATTGTATACCATTTTGATATTCAGATTTATCAAAGCTTATTGCATGAGTAGCATTGAAAATGGGTTGGGCAAATATTCTCTTAGAATGGAGGAACTCTGCAGAAGGTTTACTGGCCTATACATGGCAGGTCTTTATAAAGACCACCACTACTGGATTTGTGAAGGACCTGCCTAGTATGGGCCAACAGACCTACTGTAGTGTTCCTCCTTTCTTATGTTCTTATGTGTTGTAATCAGTGTTGCAGTGTGCCATCCAGTGTTGCAGTCCACGTGCTTTAACAAGCGCTGTAGTTCAAGTCATTTTTGTAGTCAGTGTTACAAATAAGAGATAAGATTTTGTTCGGATTTTTAACCCCGGAGGGTTAGCCACTCAAGGTAACCCAAGAAAAGCAGTGCGTCATCGAGGGACTGTCTTATTTCCATCGGGGTCCTCAATCTTGTCCCCAGGATGCGACCCACACCAGTCGACTAATACCCAGGTACCTGCTTGCTAGGTGGACAGGACAACAGGTGTAAGGAAAAGCTTCGAAATGTTTTCACCCCGCCGGGATTCGAACCCGGGGCCTCAGCGTGTGAAGCGAGAGCTTTGCCAGCCAGGCCCAAAGGCCCCGTGGCCAGGACAAAGGGCCCCACGGCCTGGCCACGGGGCCTTGTCATTGTAGGCAGTGTTGCAGTCACCGTTTTTAGTCAATGTTGTACTCAGTGATGTACTTACTCTCGGGAACATGATTCTTGCCCTGCTTTTATAATGCTGTTTAAAGGGATCCAACACTAAGTACTATGGACAGTGACAAGAGGAGACTGAGATATGGCGTTCAGTTACTAATTTTATTAGACATGAGGCACGTGACACGTAACACATCTGACACGCAACATATCTAACACAGCACAACACAGTTAAGCGAGCTAGATACATCGAAGGCGATGGTGCCGGATAACATCTCTCCATGGGTCCTGAGAGAGGGAGCAGAGGTGCTATGTGTACCACTAACAGCAATCTTCAACACATCTATTGAAAGAGGGCGACTACCTGAGGTATGGAAAACAGCAAATGCAGTCCCAAATTTTTAAAAAATGAGACAGACATGAAGCATTAAACTACAGACTAGTGTCACTGACATGTATAGTATGCAAAGTCATGGAGAAGATTATCAGACGAGTGGTGGAGCACCTAGAAAGGAATGAGCTTATCAACGACAACCAGCAAGGTTTCAAGGACGGGAAATCCTGTGTCACAAACCTACTGGAGTTCTATGACAGGATGACAGCGATAAGACGAGAGAGAGAGAGAGAGAGAGAGAGAGAGATAGAGATAGAGAGGTGTGGGTAGACTGCGTTTTCTTGGACTGTAAGAAGGCGTTTGACACAGTTCCACAAGAGAGATTAGTGCAAAAGCTGGAGGACCAGACAGGGATAACAGGGAAGGCACTGCAATGGATCAGGAAATGCCTGTCGGGAAGAAATCAGCGAGTCATGGTACGTGGCAAGGTGTCAGAGCGGGCCCCTGTGACGAGCGGGGTTCCACAAGGGTCAGTCCTAGGACCGATCCTGTTTCTGGTATATGTGAACGACATAACTGAAGGAACACACTCCGAAGTATTCCTGTTTGCAGATGATGTGAAGTTGATGAAGAATTAAATCGAACGAGGACCAGGCAGAGCTACAAAGGGATCTGGACAGGCTGCAGACCTGGTCCAGCAACTGGCTCCTGGAGTTCAACCCCACCAAGTGCAAAGTCATGAAGATTGGGGAGGGGCAAAGAAGACCGCAGACGGAGAATAGTCTAGGGGGCCAGAGATTACAAACCTCGCTCAAAGAAAAGGATCTTGGGGTGAATATAACACCAGGCACATCTGAGGCGCACATTAACCAAATAACTGCTGCAGCACATGGGCGACTAGCAAACCTCAGAACAGCATTCCGACATATCAAAAAGGAATCGTTTAGGACCCTGTACACCGTGTACGTTAGGCCCATATTGGAGTATGCAGCACCAGTTTGGAACCCACACCTAGCCAAGCACGTACGGAAATTAGAGAAAGTGCAAAGGTTTGCAACAAGACTAGTCCCGGAGTTAAGGGGCATATCCTACGAGGAGAGGTTAAAGGAAATCGACCTGACGACACTGGAGAACAGGGGAGATAGGGGGGATATGATAACGACATATAAAATACTGAGAGGCGGGGCCAGGAGCTGTGAATCGACCCCTGCAACCACAACTAGGTGAGTTCTGAACACTTCTGAACATCAACGTCTGTTTATTTAGTTTGTCTCCTCGTCACTGCTGATGGTGTTGGTGATTCATTTCCTTGTATATTGCTGTCACTAGCCTCCCTTTAGTTTTTCTTCACCTCTTCCTCCCTCCTCCCTTAGCTCATGCCTGCCCTCCATTACCTCTTCCCTGCCCCCATTAACTCTTACTGGCCCTATTAACTCTTCCTGGTCCCCAGTAAGTCTTCCCGAGCCCCGTAACACTTCCCAGGACCCCCAGTAAGTCTTCCCGAGCCCCGTAACACTTCCCAGGACCCCCAGTAAGTCTTCCCGAGCCCCGTAACACTTCCCAGGACCCCCAGTAAGTCTTCCCGAGCCCCATAACACTTCCCAGGACCCCCAGTAAGTCTTCCCGAGCCCCGTAACACTTCCCAGGACCCCCAGTAAGTCTTCCCGAGCCCCGTAACACTTCCCAGGACCCCCAGTAAGTCTTCCCGAGCCCCGTAACACTTCCCAGGAAACCCAGTAAGTCTTCCCGAGCCCCGTAACACTTCCCAGGACCCCCAGTAAGTCTTCCCGAGCCCCGTAACACTTCCCAGGACCCCCAGTAAGTCTTCCCGAGCCCCGTAACACTTCCCAGGACCCCCAGTAAGTCTTCCCGAGCCCCGTAACACTTCCCAGGACCCCCAGTAAGTCTTCCCGAGCCCCGTAACACTTCCCAGGACCCCCAGTAAGTCTTCCCGGCCTCCATTAACTCCTCCCAACAACCTAAATCCTCCATCACCTCATCAGTTATCAACAGATTTTTGTAGAACACTGTGCGTGCGCGTGTGCGTGCGCGTGTACGTGAAGGAATAAATTATCGCGAATGTATTTTAATTTTTTCCATCTAATAAAATATCATCAAACTATAATTATATATTTTTGGGAGGAAAACAGATTTTGTGTTGTATTTTTTTGTATTGAATTTATTGTAATCTTGGTCTCGCCTCCGCTGCCTCCTCCTCGCCGCTGCCTCCTCCTCGCCGCTGCCTCCTCATCGCCGCTGCCTCCTCATCGCCGCTGCCTCCTCCTCGCCGCTGCCTCCTCCTCGCCGCTGCCTCCTCCTCGCCGCTGCCTCCTCCTCGCCGCTGCCTCCTCCTCGCCGCTGCCTCCTCCTCGCCGCTGCCTCCTCCTCGCCGCTGCCTCCTCCTCGCCGCTGCCTCCTCCTCGCCGCTGCCTCCTCCTCGCCGCTGCCTCCTCCTCGCCGCTGCCTCCTCCTCGCCGCTGCCTCCTCCTCGCCGCTGCCTCCTCATCGCCGCTGCCTCCTCATTGCCGCTGCCTCCTCCTCGCCGCTGCCTCCTCATCGCCGCTGCCTCCTCCTCGCCGCTGCCTCCTCATCGCCGCTGCCTCCTCATCGCCGCTGCCTCCTCATCGCCGCTGCCTCCTCATCGCCGCTGCCTCCTCATCGCCGCTGCCTCCTCCTCGCCGCTGCCTCCTCCTCGCCGCTGCCTCCTCCTTGCCGCTGCCTCCTCATCGCCGCTGCCTCCTCCTCGCCGCTGCCTCCTCCTCGCCGCTGCCTCCTCATCGCCGCTGCCTCCTCATCGCCGCTGCCTCCTCCTCGCCGCTGCCTCCTCATCGCCGCTGCCTCCTCCTCGCCGCTGCCTCCTCCTCGCCGCTGCCTCCTCCTCGCCGCTGCCTCCTCCGCGCCGCGGCCTCCTCCCCGCCGCTGCCTCCTCCTCGCCGCTGCCTCCTCCTCGCCGCTGCCTCCTCATCGCCGCTGCCTCCTCCTCGCCGCTGCCTCCTCCTCGCCGCTGCCTCCTCCTCGCCGCTGCCTCCTCATCGCCGCTGCCTCCTCATCGCCGCTGCCTCCTCATCGCCGCTGCCTCCTCCTCGCCGCTGCCTCCTCCTCGCCGCTGCCTCCTCATCGCCGCTGCCTCCTCCTCGCCGCTGCCTCCTCCTCGCCGCTGCCTCCTCCTCGCCGCTGCCTCCTCATCGCCGCTGCCTCCTCATCGCCGCTGCCTCCTCATCGCCGCTGCCTCCTCCTCGCCGCTGCCTCCTCCTCGCCGCTGCCTCCTCATCGCCGCTGCCTCCTCATCGCCGCTGCCTCCTCCTCGCCGCTGCCTCCTCATCGCCGCTGCCTCCTCATCGCCGCTGCCTCCTCATCGCCGCTGCCTCCTCATCGCCGCTGCCTCCTCATCGCCGCTGCCTCCTCCTCGCCCTGCCTCCTCATCGCCGCTGCCTCCTCATCGCCGCTGCCTCCTCCTCGCCGCTGCCTCCTCCTCGCCGCTGCCCTCCTCCTCGCCGCTGCCTCCTCATCGCCGCTGCCTCCTCATCGCCGCTGCCTCCTCATCGCCGCGCCTCCTCATGCGCTGCCTCCTCCTCGCCGCTGCCTCCTCATCGCCGCTGCCTCCTCATCGCCGCTGCCTCCTCATCGCCGCTGCCTCCTCATCGCCGCTGCCTCCTCATCGCCGCTGCCTCCTCATCGCCGCTGCCTCCTCATCGCCGCTGCGTTGAACATTATAACTACGAAAACTTCCTCTATTTTTATGCAAAATCCAGAAGAGATTTTTTCGAACGTTGCGGAAATGAGTGATTGTGTGTGAGGGGGAGGGGGCGAGGTGTGTGTGTGTGTGTGTGTGTGTGTGTGTGTGTGTGTGTGTGTGTGTGTGTTTCTGGAGTTTATCTGGAGAGAGTTCCGGGGGTCAACGCCCCCGCGGCCCGGTCTGTGACCAGGCCTCCTTAGGTGTGTGTGTGACTGTGTGTGTGTGTGCTGGGAATCGAACCCAGGCCCTCACCGTGTGAAGCGAGAGCGTTAACCACCAGGCCACCAGTGTGTGGATGAGGTGTGAGGTTTATTACCAGGGTGACTGAGTGTAGTGAGAAAAATATTTAAGAGAGAGGGAGAAGTCAGGGGGAGTGGCAGTGTGTATATTCTTACCTATTTGTGGTTGCAAGGGTCGAGTCACGGCTCCAGTGGCCACCTTCATACATCGTGTCGCTGACCCTGTTGTACCATTCCTAAAACTGTGTGTGGAGTCTTCCTCCTCCTCGACATCATCCTCCAGGTTATTCCGTATCCTGACAGTCCAGAGACCGGATAAATATTTCCTCACATTTCTGTGGCTCTCCTGTCTTCTGTTTGTGTCTTTGTGTACTCACCTATTTGTGGTTGCAGGGGTCGTTTCACAGCTCCAGACCCTGCCTCTTCGCTGGTCGCTACTAGGTCCACTCTACTCCATGAGTTTTATCTGTATCTCTACGAGAGTGTGTGTGTGTGTGTGTGTGTGTGTACTTGTGTACATACATACGTTGGTGCATGCGTGTCTTGCATGAGTCAGGTTTTTCCCGAAAATTCATAAACAGACACTTCCTGCTGGCGCTTAAAATACTCTGCAGAGTAAGATGTGCTGCTGCTGCTGCTGCTGCTGCTGCTGCTGCTGCTGTTGCTGCTGCTGCTGCTGCTGCTGCTGTTGCTGCTGCTGCTGCTGCTGCTGCTGCTGCTGCTGCTGCTGCTGCCACCGCCGCCGCCGCCGCCGCCGCCGCCGCCGCCGCCGCCGCCGCCGCCGCCGCCGCCGCCGCCGCCGCGGCGTACATCCTGAAGATGTGCTACTACCTCGTACATCCTTAAGGTTGCTTGGGCTGCTGCTGTTACTTTCTTGAACGAACCGCTTGTAACAACCCTTGAAAAAGACACACACACACACACACACCTATATGTCGTGCAGAATAGGCAGAACTTGCGATCTTGGCTTAAATAGCAACGCTCATCTTGCCATATAGGACAAGTGAAAATTTGTGTATGCAATAATTTCGCCAAAATTATTCTGAACCTAACGAAAAAAATATATTTCACTGTGTTTAAGTATTAAATTATTGTAAACAAATCTAAAATATATTTAGTTGGGTTAGGCTAAAATAAATTGCTCTTGTTATAATAAGGTTAGGTAAGTTTTCTAAGTTCCTTTTGGTGCAAAATTATAAATTTTTACATTAACATTAATGAAAAAATACGTATCTTTAAACGTACAAGAGAAAATTTTAGAAAAGACTTAATTTTAAATGAGTTCTTGCTAATTGACCAGTTTTACATATTCGGCACGACATATATATATATATATATATATATATATATATATATATATATATATATATATATATATATATATATATATATATATATATATATATATAACTGGGATGCTTATATGTGCGTGGATGTAGTGCGGATGACAAGAAACAGATGATTGCTGATGCTATGAATGAAAAGAAGTTGGATGTCCTGGCCCTAAGCGAAACAAAGCTGAAGGGGGTAGGGGAGTTTCGGTGGGGGGAAATAAATGGGATTAAATCTGGAGTATCTGAGAGAGTTAGAGCAAAGGAAGGGGTAGCAGTAATGTTGAATGATCAGTTATGGAAGGAGAAAAGAGAATATGAATGTGTAAATTCAAGAATTATGTGGATTAAAGTAAAGGTTGGATGCGAGAAGTGGGTCATAATAAGCGTGTATGCACCTGGAGAAGAGAGGAATGTAGAGGAGAAAGAGAGATTTTGGGAGATGTTAAGTGAATGTATAGGAGCCTTTGAACCAAGTGAGAGAGTAATTGTGGTAGGGGACCTGAATGCTAAAGTAGGAGAAACTTTTAGAGAGGGTGTGGTAGGTAAGTTTGGGGTGCCAGGTGTAAATGATAATGGGAGCCCTTTGCTTGAACTTTGTATAGAAAGGGGTTTAGTTATAGGTAATACATATTTTAAGAAAAAGAGGATAAATAAGTATACAAGATATGATGTAGGGCGAAATGACAGTAGTTTGTTGGATTATGTATTGGTAGATAAAAGACTGTTGAGTAGACTTCAGGATGTACATGTTTATAGAGGGGCCACAGATATATCAGATCACTTTCTAGTTGTAGCTACACTGAGAGTAAAAGGTAGATGGGATACAGGGAGAATAGAAGCATCAGGGAAGAGAGAGGTGAAGGTTTATAAACTAAAAGAGGAGGCAGTTAGGGTAAGATATAAACAGCTATTGGAGGATAGATGGGCTAATGAGAGCACAGGCAATGGGGTCGAAGAGGTATAGGGTAGGTTTAAAAATGTAGTGTTAGAGTGTAGCAGCAGAAGTTTGTGGTTACAGGAAAGTGGGTGCGGGAGGGAAGAGGAGCGATTGGTGAAATGATGATGTGAAGAGAGTAGTAAGGGAGAAAAAGTTAGCATATGAGAAGTTTTTACAAAGTAGAAGTGATGAAAGGAGGGAAGAGTATATGGAGAAAAGGAGAGAGGTTAAGAGAGTGGTGAAGCAATGTAAAAAGAGAGCAAATGAGAGAGTGGGTGAGATGTTATCAACAAATTTTGTTGAAAATAAGAAAAAGTTTTGGAGTGAGATTAACAAGTTAAGAAAGCCTAGAGAACAAATGGATTTGTCAGTTAAAAATAGGAGAGGAGAGTTATTAAATGGAGAGTTAGAGGTATTGGGAAGATGGAGGGAATATTTTGAGGAATTGTTAAATGTTGATGAAGATAGGGAAGCTGTGATTTCGTGTATAGGGTAAGGAGGAACAACATCTTGTAGGAGTGAGGAAGAGCCAGTTGTGAGTGTGGGGGAAGTTCGTGAGGCAGTAGGTAAAATGAAAAGGGGTAAGGCAGCCGGGATTGATGGGATAAAGATAGAAATGTTAAAAGCAGGTGGGGATATAGTTTTGGAGTGGTTGGTGCAATTATTTAATAAATGTATGGAAGAGGGTAAGGTACCTAGGGATTGGCAGAGAGCATGCATAGTTCCTTTGTATAAAGGCAAAGGGGATAAAAGAGAGTGCAAAAATTATAGGGGGATAAGTCTGTTGAGTATACCTGGCAAAGTGTATGGTAGAGTTATAATTGAAAGAATTAAGAGTAAGACGGAGAATAGGATAGCAGATGAACAAGGAGGCTTTAGGAAAGGTAGGGGGTGTGTGGACCAGGTGTTTACAGTGAAACATATAAGTGAACAGTATTTAGATAAGGCTAAAGAGGTCTTTGTGGCATTTATGGATTTGGAAAAGGCGTATGACAGGGTGGATAGGGGGGCAATGTGGCAGATGTTGCAGGTGTATGGTGTAGGAGGTAAGTTACTGAAAGCAGTGAAGAGTTTTTACGAGGATAGTGAGGCTCAAGTTAGAGTATGTAGGAAAGAGGGAAATTATTTCCCAGTAAAAGTAGGCCTTAGACAAGGATGTGTGATGTCACCGTGGTTGTTTAATATATTTATAGATGGGGTTGTAAGAGAAGTAAATGCGAGGGTCTTGGCAAGAGGCGTGGAGTTAAAAGATAAAGAATCACACATAAAGTGGGAGTTGTCACAGTTGCTCTTTGCTGATGACACTGTGCTCTTGGGAGATTCTGAAGAGAAGTTGCAGAGATTGGTGGATGAATTTGGTAGGGTGTGCAAAAGAAGAAAATTGAAAGTGAATACAGGAAAGAGTAAGGTTATGAGGATCACAAAAAGATTAGGTGATGAAAGATTGGATATCAGATTGGAGGGAGAGAGTATGGAGGAGGTGAATGTATTCAGATATTTGGGAGTGGACGTGTCAGCGGATGGGTCTATGAAAGATGAGGTGAATCATAGAATTGATGAGGGGAAAAGGGTGAGCGGTGCACTTAGGAGTCTGTGGAGACAAAGAACTTTGTCCTTGGAGGCAAAGAGGGGAATGTATGAGAGTATAGTTTTACCAACGCTCTTATATGGGTGTGAAGCATGGGTGATGAATGTTGCAGAGAGGAGAAGGCTGGAGGCAGTGGAGATGTCATGTCTGAGGGCAATGTGTGGTGTGAATATAATACAGAGAATTCGTAGTTTAGAAGTTAGGAGGAGGTGCGGGATTACCAAAACTGTTGTCCAGAGGGCTGAGGAAGGGTTGTTGAGGTGGTTCGGACATGTAGAGAGAATGGAACGAAACAGAATGACTTCAAGAGTGTATCAGTCTGTAGTGGAAGGAAGGCGGGGTAGGGGTCGGCCTAGGAAAGGTTGGAGGGAGGGAGTAAAGGAGGTTTTGTGTGCGAGTGGCTTGGACTTCCAGTAGTCATTCGTGAGCGTGTTTGATAGGAGTGAATGGAGACAAATGGTTTTTAATACTTGACGTGCTGTTGGAGTGTGAGCAAAGTATCATTTATGAAGGGGTTCAGGGAAACCGGCAGGCCGGACTTGAGTCCTGGAGATGGGAAGTACAGTGCCTGCACTCTGAAGGAGGGGTGTTAATGTTGCAGTTTAAAAACTGTAGTGTAAAGCGCCATTCTGGCTAGACAGTGATGGAGTGAATGATGGTGAAAGTTTTTCTTTTTCGGCCACCCTGCCTTGGTGGGAATCGGCCAGTGTGATAATAATAATAATAATAATAATAATAATAATAATATATATGTATATATATATATATATATATGTATATATATATATGTATATATATATATATTTATATATATATATATTGTAGGTAGTAGGTTGGTAGACAGCAACCGCCCAGGGAGGTACTACCGTCCTGCCAAGTGAGTGTAAAACGAAAGCCTGTAATTGTTTTACATGATGGTAGGATTGCTGGTGTCTTTTGTCTGTCTCATAAATATGCAAGATTACAGGTAAGTCTTGCTACTTCTACTTACACTTAGGTCACACTACACATACATGTACAAGCATATATATACACACCCCTCTGGGTTTTCTTCTGTTTTCTTTCTAATTCTTGTTCTTGTTTATTTCCTCTTATCTCCATGGGGAAGTGGAACAGAATTCTTCCTCTGTAAGCCATGTGTGTCGTAAGAGGCGACTAAAATGCCGGGAGCAAGGGGCTAGTAACCCCTTCTCCTGTATATATTACTAAATTTAAAAGGAGAAACTTCAGTTTTTTTCTTTTGGGCCACCCTGCCTCAGTGGGATACGGCTGGTACGTTGAAAGAAGAATATATATATACTTGGAGTTTACCTGGAGAGAGTTCCGGGGGTCAACGCCCCCGCGGCCTGGTCTGTGACCAGGCCTCCTGGTGGATCAGAGCCTGATCAACCAGGCTGTTGCTGCTGGCTGCACGCAAACCAACGTATGAGCCACAGCCCGGCTGATCAGGAACTGACTTTAGGTGCTTGTCCAGTGACAGCTTGAAGACTGCCAGGGGTCTGTTGATAATCCCCCTTATGTGTGCTGGGAGGCAGTTGAACAGTCTCGGGCCCCTGACACTTATTGTATGGTCTCTTAACGTGCTAGTGACACCCCTGCTTTTCATTGGGGGGATGATGCATCGTCTGCCAAGTCTTTTGCTTTCGTAGTGAGTGATTTTCGTGTGCAAGTTCGGTACTAGTCCCTCTAGGATTTTCCAGGTGTATATAATCATGTATCTCTCCCTCCTGCGTTCCAGGGAATACAGCTTTAGGAACCTCAAGCGCTCCCAGTAATTGAGGTGTTTTATCTCCGTTATGCGCGCCGTGAAAGTTCTCTGTACATCTTCTAGGTCGGCAATTTCACCTGCCTTGAAAGGTGCTGTTAGTGTGCAGCAATATTCCGGCCTAGATAGAACAAGTGACCTGAAGAGTGTCATCATGGGCTTGGCCTCCCTAGTTTTGAAGGTTCTCATTATCCATCCTGTCATTTTTCTAGCAGATGCGATTCACACAATGTTATGGTCCTTGAAGGTGAGATCCTCCGACATAATCACTCCCAGATCTTTGACGTTGGTGTTTCGCTCTATTTTGTGGCCAGAATTTGTTTTGTACTCTGATGAAGATTTAATTTCCTCATGTTTACCATATCTGAGTAATTGAAATTTCTCATCGTTGAACTTCATATTGTTTTCTGCAGCCCACTGAAAGATTTGGTTGATGTCCGCCTGGAGCTTTGCAGTGTCTGCAATGGAAGACACTGTCATGCAGATTCGGGTGTCATCTGCAAAGGAAGACACGGTGCTGTGGCTGACATCCTTGTCTATGTCGGATATGAGGATGAGGAACAAGATGGGAGCGAGTACTGTGCCTTGTGGAACAGAGCTTTTCACCGTAGCTGCCTCGGACTTGACTCTGTTACAGCTTTCGACATCTTGCTATCTCCTGCGTGTATATACAACATAAACTACATTGCTCTGTAATTATGTTCCTGGACTAGATTCCACGTAAACAAGGAAAGGACATAAACAATGGTCAGACAAGGGTTGTCTTGAAACCAGACAAGATCAGCACACTTAGATAAAAGGACACGTACAACACTAGATCAACACACTTAGATAAAAGGACACACGTACAACACTAGATCAACACACTTAGATAAAAGGACACACGTACAACACTAGATCAACACACTTAGATAAAAGGACACACGTACAACACTAGATCAACACAGTTAGATAAAAGGACACACATACAACACTAGATCAACACACTTAGATAAAAGGACACACGTACAACACTAGATCAACACACTTAGATAAAAGGACACACGTACAACACTAGATCAACACAGTTAGATAAAAGGACACACATACAACACTAGATCAACACACTTAGATAAAAGGACACACGTACAACACTAGATCAACACAGTTAGATAAAAGGACACACATACAACACTAGATCAACACACTTAGATAAAAGGACACACGTACAACACTAGATCAACACAGTTAGATAAAAGGACACACATACAACACTAGATCAACACACTTAGATAAAAGGACACACGTACAACACTAGATCAACACACTTAGATAAAAGGACACACGTACAACACTAGATCAACACACTTAGATAAAAGGACACACGTACAACACTAGATCAACACACTTAGATAAAAGGACACACGTACAACACTAGATCAACACACTTAGATAAAAGGACACACGTACAACTAATGCGGTATTTTACAGTGACTCCTGGAGAGCGAAACGTTGCCACAATAAAATACTGTGGCTCCTGGAGAGCGAAACGTTGCCACAATAAAATACTGTGGCTCCTGGAGAGCGAAACGTTGCCACAATAAAATACTGTGGCTCCTGGAGAGCGAAACGTTGCCACAATAAAATACTGTGTCTCCTGGAGAGCGAAACGTTGCCACAATAAAATACTGTGGCTCCTGGAGAGCGAAACGTTGCCACAGTAAAATACTGTGGCTCCTGGAGAGCGAAACGTTGCCACAATAAAATACTGTGGTTCCTGGAGAGCGAAACGTTGCCACAATAAACTACTGTGGCTCCTGGAGAGCGAAACGTTGCCACAATAAAATACTGTGGCTCCTGGAGAGCGAAACGTTGCCACAATAAAATACTGTCTCCTGGAGAGCGAAACGTTGCCACAATAAAATACTGTGGCTCCTGGAGAGCGAAACGTTGCCACAAAATACTGTGGCTCCTGGAGAGCGAAACGTTGTCAAAATAAAATACTGTGGCTCCTGGAGAGTGAAACGTTGCCACAATAAAATACTGTGGCTCCTGGAGAGCGAAACGTTGCCACAATAAAATACTGTCTCCTGGAGAGCGAAACGTTGCCACAATAAAATACTGTGGCTCCTGGAGAGCGAAACGTTGCCACAGTAAAATACTGTGGCTCCTGGAGAACGAAACGTTACCACAATAAAATACTGTGGCTCCTGGAGAGCGAAACGTTGTTTACAATAAAATACTGTGTCTCCTGGGGAGCGAAACGTTGCCACAATAAAATACTCTGGCTCCTGGAGAGCGAAACGTTGCCACAATAAAATACTGTGTCTCCTGGAGAGCGAAACGTTGCCACAATAAAATACTGTGGCTCCTGGAGAGCGAAACGTTGCCACAGTAAAATACTGTGGCTCCTGGAGAGCGAAACGTTGCCACAATAAAATACTGTGGCTCCTGGAAAGCGAAACGTTGCCACAGTAAAATACTGTGGCTCCTGGAGAGCGAAACGTTGCCACAATAAAATACTGTGTCTCCTGGAGAGCGAAACGTTGCCACAATAAAATACTGTGGCTCCTGGAGAGCGAAACGTTGCCACAGTAAAATACTGTGGCTCCTGGAGAGCGAAACGTTGCCACAATAAAATACTGTGTCTCCTGGAGAGCGAAACGTTGCCACAATAAAATACTGTGGCTCCTGGAGAGCGAAACGTTGCCACAATAAAAAGTCACATTAATTTCACACGTGTCCTTGTACCTGACATATTGTCGGTAATTCTACCAACACTGTTACCATTAGATCAGCGTTAATATACGAGAATGGGATAAATTTCCCGTGCTTTGTTTATCCGCCTTACATTAACAGAACATCCAATAGGCTGAAAATTGGCTACAAAATAGATTCAACCATTTCTTGTATTGAGCATAATTGAATCTTTCCTAGGTAAACATGTTACAGGGCGGCCTTGATGTTCTTCTCATTCCTAGCCCCTCCAAGGGCTGAGAGATTTCATTCCTAGCCCCTCTAAGGGGTGGGAGACTTCATTCCTAGCCCCTCCAAGGGGTGGGAGACTTCATTCCTAGCCCCTCCAAGGGGTGGGAGACTTCATTTCTAGCCCCTCTAAGGGGTGGGAGACTTCATTCCTAGCCCCTCCAAGGGGTGGGAGACTTCATTCCTAGCCCCTCCAAGGGGTGGGAGACTTCATTTCTAGCCCCTCTAAGGGGTGGGAGACTTCATTCCTAGCCCCTCTAAGGGGTGAGAGACTTCATTCCTAGCCCCTCCAAGGGGTGGGAGACTTCATTCCTAGCCCCTCTAAGGGGTGAGAGACTTCATTCGTAGCCCCTCCAAGGGGTGGGAGACTTCATTCCTAGCCCCTCCAAGGGGTGAGAGACTTCATTGCTAGCCCCTCCGAGGGGTGAGAGACTTCATTCCTAGCCTCTCCAAGGGGTGAGAGACTTCATTCCTAGCCCCTCCAAGGGGTGGGAGACTTCATTCCTAGCCCCTCTAAGGGGTGAGAGACTTCATTCCTAGCCCCTCCAAGGGGTGGGAGACTTCATTCCTAGCCCCTCTAAGGGGTGAGAGACTTCATTCCTAGCCCCTCCAAGGGGTGAGAGACTTCATTCCTAGCCTCTCCAAGGGGTGAGAGACTTCATTCCTAGCCTCTCCAAGGTATGAGAGACTTCATTCCTAGCCCCTCTAAGGGGTGAGAGACTTCATTCCTAGCCCCTCAAAGGGGTGAGAGACTTCATTTGTAGCCCCTCCAAGGGGTGAGAGACTTCATTTGTAGCCCCTCCAAGGGGTGAGAGACTTCATTTGTAGCCCCTCCAAGGGGTGAGAGACTTCATTTGTAGCCCCTCCAAGGGGTGAGAGACTTCATTCGTAGCCCCTCCAAGGGGTGAGAGACTTCATTCGTAGCCCCTCCAAGGGGTGAGAGACTTCATTCGTAGCCCCTCCAAGGGGTGAGAGACTTTATTCGTAGCCCCTCCAAGGGGTGAGAGTCTTCATTCGTAGCCCCTCCAAGGGGTGAGAGACTTCATTCGTAGCCCCTCCATGGGGTGAGAGACTTCATTCGTAGCCCCTCCAAGGGGTGAGAGACTTCATTCGTAGCCCCTCCAAGGGGTGAGAGACTTCATTCCTAGCCCCTCCAAGGGGTGAGAGACTTCATTCGTAGCCCCTCCAAGGGGTAAGACTTCATTCGTAGCCCCTCCAAGGGGTAAGACTTCATTCCTAGCCCCTCCAAGGGTAAGACTTCATTCCTAATCCCTTCAATGGGTGAAAGTCATTCCTAGCATCTAAGGATGAGACGTCATTCCTGTCTCTTCCAAGGGAAAGATATCTAAGGGACTAGCGCAAATCTCCCCTTTCTTGTAACAAACCTAACTACCTCCTACATCCTAGGCGCTGTATGCTAGTAGATTCAGTGATTAGTGAAATCTTAGCTAGAGAGAGAGAATGATTTTCCTGATTTTTGGACCATTAACTGGTGTATTGTTCCAGTCAGCGTAATCCTACGGGTTTAGCGCTCCCCCATGATTATAATTGTATCCAGTCAGGGTATTGTGCCTTGTTGTTATTCATGTCACAATGTTGTTACCCCGATATACGGCAGAGTTTTCTGTGATATGTCCCGGAATTTCCCGTTTTCTATGCCGTCGCCAGCGGTCGAAGTGAGGCTAGTGGCGCCGGACGAACCTATGGTGGCGTCAGGATCTCGAGGCGCTGATGCCAGTTGTCGCGTTGCGCAGCTGGTGTCATTGGCGTTTTCTGGCGTCAAACGGCACCAGTGCCAGGTTCGCAGCTCTTTAGGATTACCAATCCTGAGAAGTTTTTTTATTCGATAACGGACGCAGCAGCTCAGTGTAAGAAAACAAAAGCCATCTAGTAGCAAAATTCGTAACTCGTATTTCAGTAATATGTTAATTTGTTTTCCATACGATTGAGAATTCCAGTGGAGAGGTTATAGACTAGGGCTGTAAATGGTGTTATGGGTTTGGGAAGGGTATGCGGCCAGTGCCACCTGGCAAGACTGTTACCAGTGATGGTAGCGGGAGTGGGGCCTCGGGAGTGCCGTCAGTGTGCCGGCGGTTGGCGTAGGGTGCATGTCAGGCAGGGTGTGAGTGTGCTGCTGCTGCTGCTGCTGTCGCTGCTGCTGCCGCTGCTGCTGTTACTGATACTACTGCCTGGATTAAACCAAGATCATCTCTGGCTGCACACACACACACACACACACACACAGTCCTCAGCAGGTCATCTGCAAGTCAGAGGTGCGACAGTTCCCACTCTTCCTCGCCCAGTACTAAGAGACCCATCTTTTACGCTAGTTAAACTAAATTTCAGCGAAGAATGTATATTTGTCTACTAGTTTCTAAAGGGGGATTTTTATTACTAGCTAAATACTCGACTTTACCCCCATCGAGAGGTTTAAACAATAAATAATTGCTAAAATACCATTCTTTAATCAGTAAAGAAGAAATGCTGAATTCTTTAAGCATTCTTACATTATATATATATATATATATATATATATATATATATATATATATATTTATTTATTTATTTACAAAATGTTAGTGGTAATTAGTTACCATAACTAGCGAGGAATTATTTGGTAGATTGTCATTAATCTGCAGTTGTTAGAACAAAGGTCACTGTAAATGACTAGCCAGTTATTAGTTTGGTATTAGTATTCGTTATTATTATTCGTTGGGGTAATAGGAGGTGATCAAGTCTGATGCACGAGAACAGTAGCTCCAATTCCTTGGAACAAGAGAATTACACTAATCTTCTCAAGACTTGACGCTATTGTGAAGTCCTGAGAGCTAGTCTATTCCAATGAGCTGCCTTGATGACCTGGTGAAGGGCTCTTAATCCAGGGATTTAGTGTTACCCTTGCCTTGGATCAACACTGATTTACCTCCTATTCTCCAGGTGCTGTGTGACCCCAAGGGTTTAACTCCTTATAACCCTTTGTAGTCCTAAAAACCTGTTATTGAACATTGTTCACTATACTTTAATATGAGGTGTCAACCAATGCAGTCAGATACTCGGGGGTCGAGATGTCACTGCGCATCCCCGTGCGCACAATTCTAGAATAGGCAACAAAGTTAGGAACACTGTTAGAAGGACTCACCACAGCCCTGGTCTCTTAACTTCTAAACCAGCAGCCCAGGGACTGGGATCACGCCCCCCCTCCTCACACAAGCGTGATTCGCATCACTGCCTCCACAGAAGTTCGACTATCGATTCAAGCACAACGCAGTCTTCGAACCTACACGAACCGCAGCGCGCTGCAGCCGATTCTCATCGCTGAGGCTTCGGTCGCAGCCGATTTTAATCTGAGGCTTCGACCGCAGCCGATTAAATCTGAGGCTTCGGCCGCAGTCGACTTCGTCTCAGAGTCTTCGGAGCATCACATGATCCGACTGATGAGCTAAAGGTAAGGAAAAGAGAGAAACAGCTATAATTAACCTTTATATTCATGACTTTCTGTGCGTGTTTTTCACTTCTATGTTACGAGTACCAGAATGAAACTTTTGGTTCAGTTATTTCCACCTGGATGCCTAGGCTTACTCACCTCAAAACATTGGCAGAGATGAAAGAAACTGATGAAGGCGCGGTTAGGGAGCTAGCTTTTGTCATGACTTTTATGTGCTGAGCTGTCATTGATTTGATAAATCTCTACATCGACCAGAACGTGGTCAATGCCTTTGTCTTTACTGTGGGCAGTATGCCTTTGGATACAAAGGCGTACTACCGTTGGCCACAGTTGTGGCCACAGTAAGCCACAACGTAAGGGCCAATGGACTGACCATCTAAGAAGTCAGTGTAAAATGCAGTTTAGGGAACAGTGTAGTGACAAGGCTAGCAACTAGTATAGTGTAGGTCTCACCATATATAGCCTGTGTAGGGACCAAAATATACACCCTGTGTATAGACCAGTTAAGGAACCAAAATATGGGCTCCAGTGTGGGGCTTTTGATATAGGCTCCAGTGTGGGGCCTTAGATATGGGCTCCAGTGTGGGGCCTTAGATATGGGCTCCAGTGTGAGGCCTTAGATATGGGCTCCAGTGTGGGGCCTTAGATATGGGCTCCAGTGTGGGGCCTTAGATATGGGCTCCAGTGTGGGGCCTTAGATATGGGCTCCAGTGTGGGGCCTTAGATATAGGCTCCAGTGTGGGGACTTAGATTTGATCTCTAGCATAACCCAAACATAGGTACCAAATATAAATGGTTTGGTAAGACACGTAAGCAAATACTAGGGCATATTTATTAAAAAATATTTCGGTGCTGGGATCTTGATCACTTCTAATATACAGAGGTTAAAAGACAGTACATATAGACGGAGAGTGTGGTGTGAATGACATACGGTGACCTGAAGAATGCCATATTGGAATGAGGACAGGTAGACGGTGGGATCATATGACTCCTGTGTTGTTAGGTAGTTTTTCTGTGTTTTAGTTTTCCAGCATTATGTCGTGTGTTAGAAGTTATCAAGGTTCTAGGACCGAAATGTTTTCTAATATGTCCTAGTGTCTTGCTAAACCAATTTGTCGGTATATATTACCAAAGTTTATACCACACCAATATAAAGAGGTAAGTGATAAAAGAATATAGGAGCTAAGTTAAAAATGCTAGTGGACTAGTGTAAAGGTTAGTAAAGAATAGAAGACTAGTAGTGGAGGTGGTATATTGTTAACTTTCCAAGATGTGTACCTTTGTTAGATGATGCTCGCTCAGTGCCCAGGCAGTCGCTGGAGTACAGGTGTTGAGCACCAGTGCCCAAGCAGCCGCTGGAGTACAAGTGTTGAGCACCAGTGCCCAAGCAGTCGCTGGAGTACAGGTGTTGAGCACCAGTGCCCAAGCAGCCGCTGGAGTACAAGTGTTGAGCACCAGTGCCCAAGCAGTCGCTGGAGTACAGGTGCTGAGCACCAGTGCCCAAGCAGTCGCTGGAGTACAGGCGCTGAGCATCAGTGCCCAAGCAGTCGCTGGAGTACATGTGCTGAGCACCAGTGCCCAAGCAGTCGCTGGAGTACATGTGCTGAGCACCAGCGCCCAAGCAGTCGCTGGAGTACATGTGCTGAGCACCAGTTTCCAAGCAGTCGCTGGAGTACATGTGCTGAGCATCAGTGCCCAAGAAGTCGCTGGAGTACATGTGCTGAGCACCAGTGCCCAAGAAGTCGCTGGAGTACAGGTGCTGAGCACCAGTGTAAGCCCGTTGGCTTACCGGCATTACATACCTGTTGTTAACGATGCATTGGCTTACCACATGAAGGCTCGCCACGTAATTTCCTTGGGTGGCGAATGATTCCTCTGTTTTTCCCTCCGTTGTTAGCATAACACCTGGTTAATGTAGACCACTGTATTTCCCCCGTTGTTAGCATAACACCTGGTTAATGTAGACCACTGTATTTCCCCCGTTGTTAGCACAACACCTGGTTAATGTAGACCACTGTATTTCCCCCGTTGTTAGCACAACACCTGGTTAATGTATAACACAAAAACACTGCCAACAGGAACTAGATGCATGAACTCCGTCCTCTCCCGCAATAAAACCCTTAATTTAAAAGTCCATCAAAAGGTGTTACCAGCTCCGCAAACCCAACATCTCTGAGGACAAAGGTGATGTTTTATTTAGGAAAATTGGTACATCAGCAGTGTGTTGCTGCCTTTTTCTGTGTAATAGTTAAGTAGTGGAAACATAAGCAGACGTAATTTTTCCTGTCGTATTCCGTCACTCAGAATGGTGTTGATGTATTGAAATCTGGGAGGCTTCGGTGGTGTCAGCCTGAGCTGGGAGGCTTCGGTAGTGTCAGCCGGAGCTGGGAGGCTTCGGTGGTGTCAGCCTGAGCTGGGAGGCTTCGGTGGTGTCAGCCTGAGCTGGGAGGCTTCGGTAGTGTCAGCCTGAGCTGGGAGGCTTCGGTGGTGTCAGCCTGAGCTGGGAGGCTTCTGTGGTGTCAGCCTGAGCTGGGAGGCTTCGGTGGTGTCAGCCTGAGCTGGGAGGCTTCGGTAGTGTCAGCCTGAGCTGGGAGGCTTCGGTGGTGTCAGCCTGAGCTGGGAGGCTTCGGTGGTGTCAGCCTGAGCTGGGAGGCTTCGGTGGTGTCAGCCTGAGCTGGGAGGCTTCGGTGGTGTCAGCCTGAGCTGGGAGGCTTCGGTGGTGTCAGCCTGAGCTGGGAGGCTTCGGTGGTGTCAGCCTGAGCTGGGAGGCTTCGGTGGTGTCAGCCTGAGCTGGGAGGCTTCGGTGGTGTCAGCCTGAGCTGGGAGGCTTCGGTAGTGTCAGCCTGAGCTGGGAGGCTTCGGTAGTGTCAGCCTGAGCTGGGAGGCTTCGGTAGTGTCAGCCTGAGCTGGGAGGCTTCGGTAGTGTCAGCCTGAGCTGGGAGGCTTCGGTAGTGTCAGCCTGAGCTGGGAGGCTTCGGTAGTGTCAGCCTGAGCTGGGAGGCTTCGGTAGTGTCAGCCTGAGCTGGGAGGCTTCAGTGGTGTCAGCCTGAGCTGGGAGGCTTCGGTAGTGTCAGCCTGAGCTGGGAGGCTTCGGTGGTGTCAGCCTGAGCTGGGAGGCTTCGGTAGTGTCAGCCTGAGCTGGGAGGCTTCGGTGGTGTCAGCCTGAGCTGGGAGGCTTCGGTGGTGTCAGCCTGAGCTGGGAGGCTTCGGTGGTGTCAGCCTGAGCTGGGAGGCTTCGGTGGTGTCAGCCTGAGCTGGGAGGCTTCGGTAGTGTCAGCCTGAGCTGGGAGGCTTCGGTAGTGTCAGCCTGAGCTGGGAGGCTTCGGTAGTGTCAGCCTGAGCTGGGAGGCTTCGGTAGTGTCAGCCTGAGCTGGGAGGCTTCGGTAGTGTCAGCCTGAGCTGGGAGGCTTCGGTGGTGTTATCATGTGGGATTCGAACACGTGGATAGGGTAAAGTAATACTCACGTAGGCTGGAAGTACGTATAATTACGGATAATGTGGGGAGCGCCCTAACAGCCGTAACCTTGCCTCCTTGCTCACTCTCGTAACACTGACTGCCCACAGTACCCATATGTGAGGGGGTCTTTGAATACTGCTGTGGTCAGCACAATATGAATACAGACAGTGACTCCGGCAGAGACGGTTGGTAGTGAGTCATCTACTGGTACACTGGTTACTGGTAACTGGTTACTACTACTGAGAGCTCGGCGACGCTAACGTATGTCGTCCCGACATACAACTAATACAAACTAGAGATGGCAGGTGTACGGCTTGGGCTGATTCTATACAATGTCAAAGTACACAACAATTGAACATTATAACATACATAAGTAGAACATTGGAATGGAAGCTTACGTAACTGAAACTGTAATGCAATACAAGGTATAATATAGCACAACTCATCGAATGAAACTCAACGTTTTGATTACACAATAGAAGTGATAAAAAAAAATTTGATCGATCGATCTGTATTCATGTGATCTACGGATTCTGAGGAAGGAATATATACAAAGAAAGAGTGTTTAACAGAAAGGCAGATTCGGTGCACTCAAATCTAGACTGTTAACTCTCAGAACTCGAAGAGAACGTGAACACAAAAAAAAATTCTTGAATACTGATAAGTTGATACTGTAATTATTCATCTATACAGGTTATTTACATTTAACCCCAACTCTGCTAGGGTAAGATTGACATATGCAGAATGAGTGTCATCTCTGGGAGGATCAAACTCTGTAGCACTGGCTAACTCATGCTGTATTTGAGGCAAATCTGAATTGGAAGTTACAAATGATACTTGAGGATTTCTCAATACCTGTCGTGTACGTAGGGAATAACGACATTCAGGTTGATCGTCTGACTGAGTATCAGAGGAAGAGAGTACAGGATCAGGAGGATTGTTAGAGTCTGTCACATTAGTCTGGGTTGGAACATCATTATCATCACATACTAACTTCATATGATCTAAATGCGATTCTTTATACTGACCAGTACTAATCTCTCTAACCTTATACTTATTACCAGTGATATGTTCAACTACTCGATAAGGACCAACAAACTTTTGATCAAGCTTTGGCATTGCAGACGTTTTGTTAAAGTTAGTCAGCATAACTCTCGAACCTACTTTGATTTTGGATGGCTTTGCTCGAGTGTTTGCGACTCTTGTAAATTCTGCTGTTGATTTATGAAGTGTTTCACGGATTCTTCTAAAAACACTTTGAGCTAAGCTGGTACGAGTTGCTATGAAATCATCAGGGTTGTAATTTGGTTTCGGATTAGAATATAACAACTCGTAAGGCAAACGTTTATCTACACCGTACAATGCATAATGTGGAGTGTCACCTATAGAAACATTGTAAGCAGAATTTATAGGACACTGCACATCAGGTATAACTTCATCCAAAGTTTCACTGTTGGGATTGATAGTGGCTCTCAAGACATCAAGTACTTTCTTATTGGTTCGTTCCGCTAACCCATTGCTGGCAGGATGATGAGGAACAATGGTGGATTTAGAGATCTTGTACAAGGTACACAAATTTTCAAGAATCTCATTACAGAATTCACCTCCATTATCTGTTACTAGGGACTTAGGGGTGATATGCCTGCAGATAATGCGTTCTTTAAACGCTTTAGCTACTGTCTCGGCAGTCTTATCTGCAATAGGAACTAACTCACAATATCTGGTGAAATGGTCTACCATAACACAGATGTTTGTTGCCTTGGAGGGAACATTGGAAATTAGTTAACAAATCTAGCGGAACTCTTTCCCACGGTTCGCTAGTGGTTGGATATACTTGGATTGGATTAGGGCCATTAGCATTACCCTTATGTTGCATGCAGACACTACATTTCTTAACATACTCAGAAATATCAGTTGCCATACGAGGCCAAAAGTATTTCAATCTGGCTTGTTTTACTGAACGATCCATACCAGGGTGTGCAACACCTGGTACATCGTGAACTAGCTGTAAGGCTACATTCACTAGTGACTGTGGAATTACTAACTGGTATACTCTTCTGCTAGGAGTACCCAACTCGGCTGTTCGATACAGTAATTCTTGGTTCATGACAAAGTCACTGATGGGTGCTGGTGGCTTCACAGTAAGAATAAGATCTTCCTGGAGCAGGAATCGAATCACACCAGACCACGTGGGATCTGTTCGTTGAGCATTCTTTACATCTTCAGCACTAAATGGAGGGTCTGCAGTTACTATACTAACATGTCACGATAAGGCATCTGCGACTACATTTGACTTGCCAGGTAAATGCTCAAAGGTGGGATTGAACTCTTGGATAGTCAAGGTCCATCTGGCTAACCTTCCAGTAGGTTGTTTGTTCTGGAATAAAGGTATCAGTGGAGCATGGTCTGTTAAGACATGAACAGAGTACTGATAAATAATGTCTCGGAAGTGCTTTAAAGACCATACTATTGCTAAAGCTTCTTGCTCAGTTACTGTATAATTACGTTCAGCCTTTGTAAGGACTCGGCTAGCAAATGCAACTGCGTTGTACTTGCCATCGGTCTTCTGAGCTAGTACGGCACCTATGCCAATTGAACTAGCATCAGTTGTCAGATAGAAGGGCTTAGAAAAATCTGGAAATTTCAAAATTGGAGCAGATGTTAGCTTTTCTTTTAGAGTTCGGAATGCTCTTTCTTGACGGAAGGTCCAAACAAAAGGAGCATCTTTCTTAAACAACTCAGAGGAGCAGCTATGGAAGAAAAATTGGCATTGAAAGATCTATAAAAACCTGCTAAGCCCACAAAGGATCTTACGGCATCAGCAGTTTTGGGAGTTGGAAAATTTAGTACTGCAGTTACTTTACTTTGGTCAGTCGTAACCCCTCTAGGAGTGACTACGTGACCAAGAAACTTAATTTCTGATCTGAAAAATTGACATTTAGACAGTTTGATCTTTAAATTGGCTTCTTCAAGCTTACCAAGTACTACATCAAGTCTTTTCAAGTGTGTATCCACGTCTTTAGACATGACGATTACGTCATCTAAGTACACCATAAGTGCATTACCTATGAGACCTCTAAAGATATTAGTCATGAGCCTTGAGAACGTGATAGGGGAAGATCGTAATCCAAACGCCATACAGAGGAAGTGATAATGACCTGTAGGAGTGGAGAATGCAGTTAGCTCTTGGCTGTCCTCGTGAAGAGGGACTTGCCAAAACCCTTGTAACAAATCCAGGGTTGAAAAGACTTTGTTATCTCCGATGTTACGTAAAAGATCACCCAGTACAGGAAGTGGGAAGCTATCTGGAATGGTTTTCGCATTTAACTTCCTAAAGTCAGTTACTGGGCGCCAAGTACCATCCTTCTTAGGTACTAGGATCAAGGGTGCATTCCAAGGTGAATTGCTAGGTGCAATAACTCCATCATCAAGCATTTGATTGATCAATTCTTCTGCGACAGCAACTTGTGAATGAGGCATTCTGTACGCAGGTATGTAGATAGGTCTAGTACCAGGTTCAAGTGGAATACGATGGGACAATAAGTTCGTTATACCCATCTTCTCACCTGGTAAGGCAATAGCTTTACGACGTTTGTTCAACAGAGTCAACAAACGCTTGACTTCATCTGGGAAGTCAGTGGGAGCTAAGTCTTTCTCCTCAACTGGTGGAACAGATTGATCCAGTGAAGTGGATGAGGTCTCCCCGGCAGAAATAGCACCGACCCACTGGTCAGGTGACAACTCATCCTCTACCTGAACAGGGTAAGGATAGTGAACAAGGTCAACAAGATTGGTATTTGCTCTGAGACGAACACTGACCAGAAGTGTTGGCTAGGAAGAAATGGATCTTACTATCTCTTACAACATGTAAGGATGGTTCAACAAATAGACCTTTTACTTTGCAGGAATCACTGTCAACTAGGACGTTATCACCATCTGAAACACTAGGAACAACTACAGACACTCGAGTGAGGGCACTAGCTGCGACAGAAACGTCTTTCTGCAGACGGCATGTGACATCAACAAGAGATGGCATTACTAGTTGCAAGTAATTGTTTTCCGACAAGGCGTCCCCTGTGGAGAAACTACTACTTGAACTAGCAGACATTGCAGGGATAGGCTCAGCACTCAAGGTAGTCAGAGCGTCCTCGGACACTTGAGGTAACTGGACACTATCTTGCAAGTCTGAAGTTGCAGGAACACAGACAGAAGTGACAGGATCATCAGTGCCTGACCGCTTGGGTACGCTACTGAAAAATGCACTGGCCTGTAAGGACTTAATTCGAGTGTCATACTCTGCGGCAGTATGGCAGATCTCGGATCCAAGCTGGTAACCCCAAAATGGTACGATCAAGTCATCAATTTGGGCATGCCATCGATAAGGGTCGAGCACAATGCGTAAGTCTCGCATGGAAGCAAAGCCCAGTAGAAGGTCACCAGGGAAAGTAATCTGGTCGACAACAAGGAAGGAAGCAGTGAAGTCTCTACCTTGGATAGAAAAGGTGAGGGAAGTCCGACCTCGGACACGCAGGTGAGAACCAGCTACTCCACTAAGGGAGGACACATGAGTCGGTTCTACGAGAAGGACATGTCGTAACTGCTTATCCTTAAACTAGACCTAATAATATTGACTTGCGCACCAGAGTCCATGAACAAATGAACGGGCACATTATGAACAGATGCTTGCACTATAGGGCCTATGGTTGCATTGGAAGTTATGTGCAAACAAAAAGGTGGATTGTCATCAGAAAAGACTTGTTCCACTTCATCCCCAAAATCATCTATGTCAGAGACATGTGAAGCAACATCATCAGCAGGATTGTCATTCTCAAGACTGCTTAAGGCTTCAAAGGAATTGTGAATGGGAATGGTGTACTCATTTTCACCTACTGTCACCATGGGACGGTTTGACTGGGGCGCTCGAATTCCCCCGAATTGGAAGAATGAGCCTGGTTCTGGTTAGTTTGGGAACCACGACGTCTGTTTCCTCTAGGGGTTCTGCGGTTGGAACGGCCACGGAAAGACCTAGAGTACTGAAGGTTATAGAGAGCATTGCACTCAGATGTGTCATGTCCATGTATTCTATGATAAGTACAGTAGGGAAGATCTGGGTACTCATCATCAGTACGACGTCTCTTAGGGTAACTATCAGGACAATTAATTGCAATATGGCCACGGAAACCACAGTTGTAACAAGTCCGCCGACTATGGTTACTGAATGTACTATGAATACTACGAGGTTTATAACGACTCTGTACACTGGTTCTTGGTGATCTCTGAGATGGTTGACGACCACGATTTGTCTCTGTGGCGCAAACAAGAGGTGGTGCAGACTGAGGCATAGGTGTGAAATTACTTTTGATACATGGGAAAGTACCCTGGGGGCACAAGGAACGTACATGATTTAAGGCTGTAAGTGGTTCCATCGTCACAGTTGGAGGATGAGCCTCATAAGCACACACAGAAGCAGGCGGCATTAGTTCTTTGATTGCTCCAAAAGCTGCTATTTTAGCAAGCGATTCTGTAAATGGTTTAGCCTCTTCAGGGAGAAAAGCTGATGACTGGACAGCATTGATAAATGATGATAAAAGTTTGTCTAATCTAACAGCAAATGCACTCAACGATTCATTACTCATGGGTGTAGCATTCACTAGTTCCCTAAGAACGACATATGGATCAGCTGTTTTTACTGGGACAAGGAAAGAACGAATCAGTTCCTCATATTGTGACCATTTAGTAAGATTCCTGAAGTCACGCATATCAAGGAGATCAACAACGTGAACAGCAGCAGGGGATCGATGAAGAGCTTCAACTAGAGCACCAGCACGAGAACGAATGGCAGTAAACCATGCTTCAAGACTATGTACATGGCCATTGAATAAAGGTAACGCATCAAGGGAATCACGAGTATAACTATAGTATCTCGGTGTCTGGGTCGGTCTGTCAGTCGCTAAGGAATTGTGAGGACTGATGACAGGAGCAACAGTAGCCTGAGAGGTCTGAGTGTCGACATTCACTAAAGTATCACTTGACGGTATGTGAGACATAATGGCGAAGAAGTTGCAGGAGAACAAATAAGGCAAAAATAATGAACAATAAAAATGATACAAAATGCTAGAATTGAAATAAAAGCGATGCAACTAATTCTGCAGAAGTAATAAAAAATGTCTAAGATACACTGCAAGAGGAAGGACAACTCAATGTAAAGGACTATTGGCCAAGATAAAAATTACATTGAAATATACAAGTAAAAATGTTACTGGAGACTGAATTAAATGCAAAATGAGCTGTCTTTACTCTTGCTAATAAAGGAATTAACTAATAAAATTTGAAATCAATGTAAAAAGTATAAAATAAAATTACTAAATTGTTAACTGGGAAATTTAAGTATTTTCTAAGAATGCATAAAAATATCAATAAAAGAAAATAATTCACTGCAGAACAAGTGCAACAAAATAAGGTGTAGAAATAATCACTGCAGTAATAAAGTCTCACTGGGAAAACTCAGATTAAATAATAAAATAAAAATATGAAGAAAAAACTGATTGAACACTAACTCTTAATTGTAAATTAGACAAAACAATTTACTCAAACAGAGTAAAGAAAACACTTTATGTTAAAAGTAATTGAAATTACATCAAGAGTGAATTTGTTCAAAGAAATATGAACAATATTTCTTCTATTGTCCATGGGGAAGTGGAAAAGAATCTTTCCTCCGTAAGCCATGCGTGTCGTATGAGGCGACTAAAATGCCGGGAGCAATGGGCTAGTAACCCCTTCTCCTGTATACAATTACTAAAAAAGAGAAGAAGAAAAACTTTATAAAACTGGGTTGCTTAAATGTGCGTGGATGTAGTGCGGATGACAAGAAACAGATGATCGCTGATGTTATGAATGAAAAGAAGTTGGATGTCCTGGCCCTAAGCGAAACAAAGCTGAAGGGGGTAGGAGAGTTTCAGTGGGGGGAAATAAATGGGATTAAATCTGGAGTATCTGAGAGAGTTAGAGCAAAGGAAGGGGTAGCAGTAATGTTAAATGATCAGTTATGGAAGGAGAAAAGAGAATATGAATGTGTAAATTCAAGAATTATGTGGATTAAAGTAAAGGTTGGATGCGAGAAGTGGGTCATAATAAGCGTGTATGCACCTGGAGAAGAGAGGAATGCAGAGGAGAGAGAGAGATTTTGGGAGATGTTAAGTGAATGTATAGGAGCCTTTGAACCAAGTGAGAGAGTAATTGTGGTAGGGGACTTGAATGCTAAAGTAGGAGAAACTTTTAGAGAGGGTGTGGTAGGTAAGTTTGGGGTGCCAGGTGTAAATGATAATGGGAGCCCTTTGATTGAACTTTGTATAGAAAGGGGTTTAGTTATAGGTAATACATATTTTAAGAAAAAGAGGATAAATAAGTATACACGATATGATGTAGGGCGAAATGACAGTAGTTTGTTGGATTATGTATTGGTAGATAAAAGACTGTTGAGTAGACTTCAGGATGTACATGTTTATAGAGGGGCCACAGATATATCAGATCACTTTCTAGTTGTAGCTACACTGAGAGTAAAAGGTAGATGGGATACAAGGAGAATAGAAGCATCAGGGAAGAGAGAGGTGAAGGTTTATAAACTAAAAGAGGAGGCAGTTAGGGTAAGATATAAACAGCTATTGGAGGATAGATGGGCTAATGAGAGCATAGGCAAAGGGGTCGAAGAGGTATGGGGTAGGTTTAAAAATGTAGTGTTAGAGTGTTCAGCAGAAGTTTGTGGTTACAGGAAAGTGGGTGCAGGAGGGAAGAGGAGCGATTGGTGGAATGATGATGTAAAGAGAGTAGTAAGGGAGAAAAAGTTAGCATATGAGAAGTTTTTACAAAGTAGAAGTGATGCAAGGAGGGAAGAGTATATGGAGAAAAAGAGAGAAGTTAAGAGAGTGGTGAAGCAATGTAAAAAGAGAGCAAATGAGAGAGTGGGTGAGATGTTATCAACAAATTTTGTTGAAAATAAGAAAAAGTTTTGGAGTGAGATTAACAAGTTAAGAAAGCCTAGAGAACAAATGGATTTGTCAGTTAAAAATAGGAGAGGAGAGTTATTAAATGGAGAGTTAGAGGTATTGGGAAGATGGAAGGAATATTTTGAGGAATTGTTAAATGTTGATGAAGATAGGGAAGCTGTGATTTCGTGTATAGGGCAAGGAGGAATAACATCTTGTAGGAGTGAGGAAGAGCCAGTTGTGAGTGTGGGGGAAGTTCGTGAGGCAGTAGGTAAAATGAAAGGGGGTAAGGCAGCCGGGATTGATGGGATAAAGATAGAAATGTTAAAAGCAGGTGGGGATATAGTTTTGGAGTGGTTGGTGCAATTATTTAATAAATGTATGGAAGAGGGTAAGGTACCTAGGGATTGGCAGAGAGCATGCATAGTTCCTTTGTATAAAGGCAAAGGGGATAAAAGAGAGTGCAAAAATTATAGGGGGATAAGTCTGTTGAGTGTACCTGGTAAAGTGTATGGTAGAGTTATAATTGAAAGAATTAAGAGTAAGACGGAGAATAGGATAGCAGATGAACAAGGAGGCTTTAGGAAAGGTAGGGGGTGTGTGGACCAGGTGTTTACAGTGAAACATATAAGTGAACAGTATTTAGATAAGGCTAAAGAGGTCTTTGTGGCATTTATGGATTTGGAAAAGGCGTATGACAGGGTGGATAGGGGGGCAATGTGGCAGATGTTGCAAGTGTATGGTGTAGGAGGTAGGTTACTGAAAGCAGTGAAGAGTTTTTACGAGGATAGTGAGGCTCAAGTTAGAGTATGTAGGAAAGAGGGAAATTTTTTCCCAGTAAAAGTAGGCCTTAGACAAGGATGTGTGATGTCACCGTGGTTGTTTAATATATTTATAGATGGGGTTGTAAGAGAAGTAAATGCGAGGGTCTTGGCAAGAGGCGTGGAGTTAAAAGATAAAGAATCACACACAAAGTGGGAGTTGTCACAGCTGCTCTTTGCTGATGACACTGTGCTCTTGGGAGATTCTGAAGAGAAGTTGCAGAGATTGGTGGATGAATTTGGTAGGGTGTGCAAAAGAAGAAAATTAAAGGTGAATACAGGAAAGAGTAAGGTTATGAGGATAACAAAAAGATTAGGTGATGAAAGATTGAATATCAGATTGGAGGGAGAGAGTATGGAGGAGGTGAACGTATTCAGATATTTGGGAGTGGACGTGTCAGCGGATGGGTCTATGAAAGATGAGGTGAATCATAGAATTGATGAGGGAAAAAGAGTGAGTGGTGCACTTAGGAGTCTGTGGAGACAAAGAACTTTGTCCTTGGAGGCAAAGAGGGGAATGTATGAGAGTATAGTTTTACCAATGCTCTTATATGGGTGTGAAGCATGGGTGATGAATGTTGCAGCGAGGAGAAGGCTGGAGGCAGTGGAGATGTCATGTCTGAGGGCAATGTGTGGTGTGAATATAATGCAGAGAATTCGTAGTTTGGAAGTTAGGAGGAGGTGCGGGATTACCAAAACTGTTGTCCAGAGGGCTGAGGAAGGGTTGTTGAGGTGGTTCGGACATGTAGAGAGAATGGAGCGAAACAGAATGACTTCAAGAGTGTATCAGTCTGTAGTGGAAGGAAGGCGGGGTAGGGGTCGGCCTAGGAAGGGTTGGAGGGAGGGGGTAAAGGAGGTTTTGTGTGCGAGGGGCTTGGACTTCCAGCAGGCATGCGTGAGCGTGTTTGATAGGAGTGAATGGAGACAAATGGTTTTTAATACTTGACGTGCTGTTGGAGTGTGAGCAAAGTAACATTTATGAAGGGATTCAGGGAAACCGGCAGGCCGGACTTGAGTCCTGGAGATGGGAAGTACAGTGCCTGCACTCTGAAGGAGAGGTGTTAATGTTGCAGTTTAAAAACTGTAGTGTAAAGCACCCTTCTGGCAAGACAGTGATGGAGTGAATGATGGTGAAAGTTTTTCTTTTTCGGGCCACCCTGCCTTGGTGGGAATCGGCCGGTGTGATAATAAAATAAAAAAAAATGAATAAAAATAAAACAAAGGAACAAAACAAAAGTTTAACACTTACAAGTGGCAGGGCACACAACACTTAATCACGTATTCATTATTTTAGTATATTCTTACAACAAAATCTTGCTGTGACTGATACGACAAAAATTTGCTGGCAAAAATAATGGTACACAAGTCTGCGAAAAAAAATTAGAGGAATGAGACACTGCTGGCATACGAAAGGTACACATAGAAATAAATGGATAATTTGGTAAACTGGGGTGAATATCACTGCATGAACTACAATGACAATTACTGGAGAATACAATGCTGAAAGAATACAATAAAAAAATGAATCACTTCACACAGAGTGACTCACTGGTACACTACACAATAATACTTACTACAGACAGGAGTAGCATAAAAAAAAAACACATAAAAAATATGAGATGAGCGATAACACGGAAAAATATTGCAAAAATAACGAGTCAAAGAAACACTGAGTCTACACTGAAAACACAAGGTTTAGAGTACACAAGAAATTCACTATAAATGTCTCACACACGCAAATGTCTTTAAATGCAAATGTCTCTAAACAGAAAATTATGGAGTCTGGAGTGGTCGACGGTGATGGTGACGAGGGTAGGTTGTCGGGTTGTCCTAAGCGGAGCGGTGATGACTGACGCCTCCTACACTCACTGTTGTCAGAAGAAATGCGCTTTCTTGGTGAACTCACATAACTGGCTTTATCGGTGGCGCTCAGCTACAATCTCTTGACCAATTACGTGAGCCAAAACAGTTCTAGGACCCGGTACAAGGGTGCAAACAACCACAGGTAGATGAGGTGGGTGGCTGGTGGTGGGTGGTTGGTGGTGGGTGGGTGGAGGGAGAGTGTATAGCGGTGGGTGAGGTGGTGACTCTTGCTGGCGCTCTGGCATGCACTCCACTCACTACCCACGAAGGTGGCTAGATAAGCCACTCTATGCCACAGGAATGGTGAAGAACACTCTTAGCATCCAACTGGCATCCAACTGGGAGCACAAAGCGATATATAAAACAATACTTCAGAGGATGCGTGGCTTACTTCTCTCTCTCAGCTGGGTTAGAAGCTGGGTTGGCTGACTGGCTTAACCCACGAGAATGACTGACTGGAAGACGTGTAACGATGCACACAGCATGGAGGAGCAGGTGGATGACAGGAGACAGGCTGGATGATAGGCTGACTGGCGTTCACTTCCACAGTCTGGTTTAATGACTGGCTTAATTGCAAAATCCGGGTCAACCCCTCGGAGATTGAAGCAGTTAGCACACGAACTAAGCCAGGAAGCTTGAAACGGCTGCAACAGGCTTGCAGGCTGGAGGGTGGAGGTTGTGAGGGGAGCGAGTAGCTAGAGTGGGTGAGACGGTTCACCTTTGACCCGCCGGCTACTCAGTCTTCTAACCTCTTGAAATACCCTTAAAAAGCTTAATTTCCACGCTCCACACCGGTGCCACCATTTATCATGTGGGATTTGAACACGTGGATAGGGTAAAGTAATACTCACATAGGCTGGAAGTACGTATAATTACGGATAATGTGGGGAGCGCCCTAACAGCCGTAACCTTGTCTCCTTGCTCACTCTCGTAACACTGACTGCCCACAGTACCCATATGTGAGGGGGTCTTTGAATACTGCTGTGGTCAGCACAATATGAATACAGACAGTGACTCAGGCAGAGACGGTTGGTAGTGAGTCATCTACTGGTACACTGGTTACTGGTAACTGGTTACTACTACTGAGAGTGTCAGCCTGAGCTGGGAGGCTTCGGTACTGTCAGCCTGAGCTGGGAGGCTTCGGTGGTGTCAGCCTGAGCTGGGAGGCTTCGGTAGTGTCAGCCTGAGCTGGGAGGCTTCGGTAGTGTCAGCCTGAGCTGGGAGGCTTCGGTAGTGTCAGCCTGAGCTGGGAGGCTTCGGTAGTGTCAGCCTGAGCTGGGAGGCTTCGGTAGTGTCAGCCTGAGCTGGGAGGCTTCGGTGGTGTCAGCCTGAGCTGGGAGGCTTCGGTGGTGTCAACCTGAGCTGGGAGGCTTCGGTGGTGTCAGCCTGAGCTGGGAGGCTTCGGTGGTGTCAGCCTGAGCTGGGAGGCTTCGGTAGTGTCAGCCTGAGCTGGGAGGCTTCGGTAGTGTCAGCCTGAGCTGGGAGGCTTCGGTAGTGTCAGCCTGAGCTGGGAGGCTTCGGTAGTGTCAGCCTGAGCTGGGAGGCTTCGGTGGTGTCAGCCTGAACTGGGAGGCTTCGGTGGTGTCAGCCTGAGCTGGGAGGCTTCGGTAGTGTCAGCCTGAGCTGAGAGGCTTCGGTGGTGTCAGCCTGAGCTGGGAGGCTTCGGTGGTGTCAGCCTGAGCTGGGAGGCTTCGGTGGTGTCAGCCTGAGCTGGGAGGCTTCAGTGGTGTCAGCCTGAGCTGGGAGGCTTCGGTGGTGTCAGCCTGAGCTGGGAGGCTTCGGTAGTGTCAGCCTGAGCTGGGAGGCTTCGGTAGTGTCTGCCTGAGCTGGGAGGCTTCGGTAGTGTCTGCCTGAGCTGGAAGGCTTCGGTAGTGTCTGCCTGAGCTGGGAGGCTTCGGTAGTGTCAGCCTGAGCTGGGAGGCTTCGGTGGTGTCAGCCTGAGCTGGGAGGCTTCGGTAGTTTCAGGCTGAGCTGGGAGGCTTCGGTAGTTTCAGGCTGAGCTGGGAGGCTTCGGTAGTTTCAGGCTGAGCTGGGAGGCTTCGGTAGTTTCAGGCTGAGCTGGGAGGCTTCGGTAGTTTCAGGCTGAGCTGGGAGGCTTCGGTAGTTTCAGGCTGAGCTGGGAGGCTTCGGTAGTTTCAGGCTGAGCTGGGAGGCTTCGGTAGTTTCAGGCTGAGCTGGGAGGCTTCGGTAGTTTCAGGCTGAGCTGGGAGGCTTCGGTAGTTTCAGGCTGAGCTGGGAGGCTTCGGTAGTTTCAGGCTGAGCTGGGAGGCTTCGGTAGTTTCAGGCTGAGCTGGGAGGCTTCGGTGGTGTCAGCCTGAGCTGGGAGGCTTCGGTGGTGTCAGCCTGAGCTGGGAGGCTTCGGTGGTGTCAGCCTGAGCTGGGAGGCTTCGGTGGTGTCAGCCTGAGCTGGGAGGCTTCGGTGGTGTCAGCCTGAGCTGGGAGGCTTCGGTGGTGTCAGCCTGAGCTGGGAGGCTTCGGTGGTGCCAGCCTGAGCTGGGAGGCTTCGGTGGTGTCAGCCTGAGCTGGGAGGCTTCGGTGGTGTCAGCCTGAGCTGGGAGGCTTCGGTGGTGTCAGCCTGAGCTGGGAGGCTTCGGTGGTGTCAGCCTGAGCTGGGAGGCTTCGGTGGTGTCAGCCTGAGCTGGGAGGCTTCGGTGGTGTCAGCCTGAGCTGGGAGGCTTCGGTGGTGTCAGCCTGAGCTGGGAGGCTTCGGTGGTGTCAGCCTGAGCTGGGAGGCTTCGGTGGTGTCAGCCTGAGCTGGGAGGCTTCGGTGGTGTCAGCCTGAGCTGGGAGGCTTCGGTGGTGTCAGCCTGAGCTGGGAGGCTTCGGTGGTGTCAGCCTGAGCTGGGAGGCTTCGGTGGTGTCAGCCTGAGCTGGGAGGCTTCGGTGGTGTCAGCCTGAGCTGGGAGGCTTCGGTAGTGTCAGCCTGAGCTGGGAGGCTTCGGTAGTGTCAGCCTGAGCTGGGAGGCTTCGGTGGTGTCAGCCTGAGCTGGGAGGCTTCGGTGGTGTCAGCCTGAGCTGGGAGGCTTCGGTGGTGTCAGCCTGAGCTGGGAGGCTTCGGTGGTGTCAGCCTGAGCTGGGAAATTTCAGTATGGCAGTGAGGATATCGTCAAGTATTCCAATGAAGGTTCATCAATTAAAGAAATTTTTAAGAAGAAACACAAACGCTATATAATATATTATATATATATATATATATATATATATATATATATATATATATATATATATATATATATATATATATATATATATATATTATTTATTATCACACTGGCCGATTCCCACCAAGGCAGGGTGGCCCGAAAAAGAAAAACTTTCACCATCATTCACTCCATCACTGTCTTGCCAGAAGGGTGCTTTACACTACAGTTTTTAAACTGCAACATTAACACCCCTCCTTCAGGGTGCAGGCACTGTACTTCCCATCTCCAGGACTCAAGTCCGGCCTGCCGGTTTCCCTGAACCCCTTCATAAATGTTACTTTGCTCACACTCCAACAGCACGTCAAGTATTAAAAACCATTTGTCTCCATTCACTCCTATCAAACACGCTCATGCATACCTGCTGGAAGTCCAAGCCCCTCGCACACAAAACCTCCTTTACCCCCTCTCTCCAACCTTTCCTAGGCCGACCCCTACCCCGCCTTCCTTCCACTACAGACTGATACACTCTTGAAGTCATTCTGTTTCGCTCCATTCTCTCTACATGTCCGAACCACCTCAACAACCCTTCCTCAGCCCTCTGGACAACAGTTTTGGTAATCCCGCACCTCCTCCTAACTTCCAAACTACGAATTCTCTGCATTATATTCACACCACACATTGCCCTCAGACATGACATCTCCACTGCCTCCAGCCTTCTCCTCGCTGCAACATTCATCACCCACGCTTCACACCCATATAAGAGCGTTGGTAAAACTATACTCTCATACATTCCCCTCTTTGCCTCCAAGGACAAAGTTCTTTGTCTCCACAGACTCCTAAGTGCACCACTCTCTTTTTCCCTCATCAATTCTATGATTCACCTCATCTTTCATAGACCCATCCGCTGACACGTCCACTCCCAAATATCTGAATACATTCACCTCCTCCATACTCTCTCCCTCCAATCTGATATTCAATCTTTTATCACCTAATCTTTTTGTTATCCTCATAACCTTACTCTTTCCTGTATTCACCTTTAATTTTCTTCTTTTGCACACCCTACCAAATTCATCCACCAATCTCTGCAACTTCTCTTCAGAATCTCCCAAGAGCACAGTGTCATCAGCAAAGAGCAGCTGTGACAACTCCCACTTTGTGTGTGATTCTTTATCTTTTAACTCCACGCCTCTTGCCAAGACCCTCGCATTTACTTCTCTTACAACCCCATCTATAAATATATTAAACAACCACGGTGACATCACACATCCTTGTCTAAGGCCTACTTTTACTGGGAAATAATTTCCCTCTTTCCTACATACTCTAACTTGAGCCTCACTATCCTCGTAAAAACTCTTCACTGCTTTCAGTAACCTACCTCCTACACCATACACTTGCAACATCTGCCACATTGCCCCCCTATCCACCCTGTCATACGCCTTTTCCAAATCCATAAATGCCACAAGACCTCTTTAGCCTTATCTAAATACTGTTCACTTATATGTTTCACTGTAAACACCTGGTCCACACACCCCCTACCTTTCCTAAAGCCTCCTTGTTCATCTGCTATCCTATTCTCCGTCTTACTCTTAATTCTTTCAATAATAACTCTACCATACACTTTACCAGGTATACTCAGCAGACTTATCCCCCTATAATTTTTGCACTCTCTTTTATCCCCTTTGCCTTTATACAAAGGAACTATGCATGCTCTCTGCCAATCCCTAGGTACCTTACCCTCTTCCATACATTTATTAAATAATTGCACCAACCACTCCAAAACTATATCCCCACCTGCTTTTAACATTTCTATCTTTATCCCATCAATCCCGGCTGCCTTACCCGCTTTCATTTTACCCACTGCCTCACGAACTTCCCCCACACTCACAACTGGCTCTTCCTCACTCCTACAAGATGTTATTCCTCCTTGCCCTATACACGAAATCACAGCTTCCCTATCTTCATCAACATTTAACAATTCCTCAAAATATTCCCTCCATCTTCCCAATACCTCTAACTCTCCATTTAATAACTCTCCTCTCCTATTTTTAACTGACAAATCCATTTGTTCTCTAGGCTTTCTTAACTTGTTAATCTCACTCCAAAACTTTTTCTTATTTTCAACAAAATTTGTTGATAACATCTCACCCACTCTCTCATTTGCTCTCTTTTTACATTGCTTCACCACTCTCTTAACCTCGCTCTTTTTCTCCATATACTTTTCCCTCTTTGCATCACTTCTACTTTGTAAAAACTTCTCATATGCTAACTTTTTCTCCCTTACTACTCTCTTTACATCATCATTCCACCAATCGCTCCTCTTCCCTCCCGCACCCACTTTCCTGTAACCACAAACTTCTGCTGAACACTCTAACACTACATTTTTAAACCTACCCCCATACCTCTTCGACCCCATTGCCTATGCTCTCATATATATATATATATATATATATATATATATATATATATATATATATATATATATATATATATATATATATATATATATATATATTATAATTTGCTGTATAGACGCCAGACCCCAGGGAAGGCTGGGGGTCTTAATCGACGCCAGACCCCAGGGAAGGCTGGGGGTCTGGCTGGTTGGCTAAACGTTCTCAGATAATGATACCCAGGTGTTGTGTACCTGTTCAGATCCTCCTCATGTCCCTATTATAAATCAATACTGTATTGACAGATGTTGTAGTAGCCAGGCTTAAGCTTCGTTACACGTGTTTCGGGCAGTTTAATTAAGACGATAGTGAGACTCCCCCCCCTTCCCCTCCAACAGTCTCATACTCAGAATCTATCATAAAAATTTACGGAATTGAACAATGGAAAAAATCGATGGTCACTTCCCGTTAAGATGTATAGAAACGACCAGAGCATACACTGTCATAGTCAGAGTCTTCAACACTGTGACTCAGTGTAGATAAATGGTCCGGAGAAACGACAAGTTGATAAATTAGACACTTGAGCAACACTTGGAAACGTTTCGCCACTGAGTAGCTTCATCAGTTCAATACAAAGAAGAATGGTGAAGATCAGGAGTAGTTTGAGGTAAACAGTCCGTCGGCCTGGGCTCACTGTAATTAGTCCGTAAGTCTTGATAAGAATGCAGAAGTATACACTTCTTCGAGCGTATGCTGTTTTCTTATCAAGACTGATGGACTGGTTACGTCGACTCCAGGCTGAGGGACTGATTACCTCAAACTACTCCTGATCTTCACCATTCTTCTTTGTACTGGACTGATGAAAACACTGGAAACGTTTCGTTACTGTGTGGCGAAACGTTTCCAAAAATACCCAAGTGTCGCACATGTGTCTAATTTATCATTGTGATTGGGTGTCCACTTTTTTGGGTGTCCACTTTTTTGGGTGTCCACTTTTTTGGGTGTCCACTTTTTGGGTGTCCACTTTTTGGGCGTCCACTTTTTGGGTGTCCACTTTTTGGGTGTCCACTTTTTGGGTGTCCACTTTTTGGGTGTCCACTTTTTGGGCGTCCACTTTTGGGGCGTCCACTTATTGGCCGTCCACTTACTGAGGAATGTAGAGGTAAAATATAACACCAGAAATTTTTGATCAGGTATCTTAAACGTGAGTATAACGATGTAAACAAGTCTTTAATTGTGACGACGTTTCGCTCAGGACTGAGCTGAATTACGTCGAACACTTCAGTGTTTAAAAGAAACGACGAACTTTTCAGAGGTAGTCCGAAATTAATTTAATTAATTAATAAAACGATGCATGCAGAGACTCGGGAAATTGCAAACCACGGAACGGGTGGGGTTTGAACTCGTGGCGAGTGAGTCATAAAACTCCAACCAAGACCAGTGGACTAGCGTACTGGTCTGGAGTTGTACGACTCACTCGCCAAAGGTTCGACCCCCACCCGTTCCCTGGTTTGTTTCATACAGAGGCATCAGTCACCAGTGGCGTCTTCAGTCCTAGCACAGAGAAAGCTGAAAAAAAAATAACAATAAATTAGTAAATGAAAATGAACAGTATTAAACACCGAAAAAAATATACTAATGCAGTATAATGCGGTGTCCTTTATGGACTACGTTTCGCCCCCACACTGGGCTTTATCAACTCAAAAGCCTTATTTCTCGGTCCGCAGCAGAATTCGAACCTGTGCAATCCGCACAGGTCGAATAGTCACTGTGACCTGATAAAGCCCACTGCGTGGGCGAAACGTAGTTAATGAAAGATTGCATTATGCTGCACTTGTCTGGTTTTTCGATGTGTAAATTACCAACAGTGAGGTGAGAGATTCGAACTAGGGTCTGTGAAAAAGACAGTCCACCGCGCTAACAACTGCGCCACCACCACCCTAGGTTAAGGTAGTGTACGGTTCTCAGTGTGGGCTGGATTAATAATTAATATTAATAATCATTATTTCTACAAGTACATGTACAAGGTTCACAGACCTAGCTGACATAAGAACATAAGAACGAAGGAACACTGCAGAAGGCCTACTGGCCCATGCGAGGCAGGTCCAAGTCTCCTACCGGCTTAAGCCAATGCACCCAACCTAGTCAGGTCAGGTCACATTGACTTAAGGGAGGAACACGGCAACCGACATACTACTATATAGAAAGCATTTCGGGCAAATTAGGTCAGTTGTGTCCCAGGATGCGACCCACTCCAGCTGACTAACAGCCAGGTACCTATTTTACTGATGGGTGAACAGGGACAGCAGGTGTCTTAAGGAAACACGTCCTAATGTTTCCACCCGTACCGAGGATCGACCCCTGGACCTCAGCGTGGTAACTTAGCACTCTACCAGTCGAGCTACGGGACACTATAACGTTCTTAGGAAAGGCTCCAGCATAATGCCCCTTATTTTCAATTATCGTGATAGAGGTAGGTAGGCAGGTAGGTCGGTAGGTAGGCAGGCAGGTAGGTCGGTAGGTAGGCAGGTAGGTCGGTAGGCAGGCAGGTCGGTAGGTAGGCAGGTAGGTCGGTAGGTAGGTCGGTAGGTAGGTAGGTAGGTAGGCAGGTAGGTCGGTAGGTAGGCAGGCAGGCAGGTCGGTAGGTAGGTAGGCAGGTAGGTCGGTAGGTAGGTTGGTAAAGTTAGTCAGGAAACAGGACAAGTGCTTCCTGACGCGGGTCTTAGTCATATGATGACCCACAGCTGGAGCTTTTGGTCAAAGAATCGTTACAATTTGTGTATGTGGGTGTTTCTGCGTGCCTAAAGTAAGTTTATCTTTTCCCGTGTGAAGTAACGCGTTAAGGTAAGATACCTGGCTATCTTTCTCTTCCTCTAGCGTGAATTTCCTGACTTATTCTAAATTGTTGTGCTGAGGATGCTCAACATAGCGAATCTCTTGTGGCTTGATGACCTCGTCTGTTGTATATACGTAATTCCCATTATGTCCTTGAATTTGTGTTGTTTCGCCATCCAGTGGCTTTATCATCTACATGTGTCTAATTCTTCATTTTGATGACCAACATATCAGCGACGTAGGATATGCAAATGACGGAGGGATAACGAAGTAGGATTCGGGTGGGATTCTACATGACTATAAACAACTCGGGGAGAGGGCAGGACTCCACACACAAGGTAATCGTAAAATTACTAAGCCAGCCTTGTAAGAACGTTGGCTTAGTAATCTTAGCATTGCTCTGCCACAGGTTGAGTCCTCGACACTGCTGAAGCACTGACAAGTACCTAAATAAAGCGAAAGCGCAGTATTTGTGCCATTTATTTTGGAAACGTTTCTCTTACTGGGAGTTTTGCCAATCCAAAAATTTTCTAAAATGAAGAATACAGTGAAGCACTTGTATTTATATACTACGTTTCACTCCATACTAGAAGATGCGTTCACTGAGAGAAATATGTTAGTGAATCTGTACAACAAAGCAACATTGCAACGGAGAAACATGCGTCCTTACGACAGGAAAGGTTAAGCTACAAGCACCGAGACGGTGGTGGCCAGGAATCGTCCAGATGACTTGCACATGTGGCAGACAAACCACGGAACGGATGGGGGTTGAACCCATAGCAAGCGAGTCGTAAAACCCCACCCATTTCGTGGTATGTTTAAAATCGTGTCAGTACGATTTCGTGAGTCAGATATGTGGCAGATCTACGTAATAACTCCCGAGGAGGAGAGAGAATATACACCGTGTGGAGAGGAGGATAACCACATTCTCTGACACTACGTTTTAAAAGTTAGCATAGAACAGGAGCAGAAATTTAACACCAAAGACGAATATGAATAGTGTAAACAGGTTGTAACTAAAGTTGGTAGCATTGTGCAGCATTATGCAGGATTTTCTGCAACTAGATCATTGTAATTTTTGAAGGTAGCAGTACCTGTAGACAGTGTACCTATAAACAGTATACCTAGTAGGTAGTATACCTGTAGATAGCATGCCTGTAGATAGCATACCTGTAGATAGCATACCTATAAATAGTATACCTGTAGATAGCACACCTGTAGATAGCATGCCTGTAGATGGTACCGCCAAGGTCGGAGCTGATATCGGCAATGGAGTGTCAATTGTTTCGAGTGTCAAGTACTGTCATTATGTCGCTTTGTTCACTCAAGGGATGAATGTCGCTGCTCAACAATTTCGCCCCTCGGGGCAAAAAATTGAAACTTTTCACTTACGGGTGATTCAGTGCAAGAAATGGTGAAGGCTCAGTTTGTATTATATATATATATATATATATATATATATATATATATATATATATATATATATATATATATATATATATAAACACTGATCTCTGGCTGAAGGAGACTCGAACCTACGAACCTTAGGACAAGATACGCAGTGCTTTACCAATCTACCCACACTGGACAATACCGTGGCGTGTAGCTAGCGCTACACGTTTGATCCAAGGCGGCCAGCTTTCAGGGAGAAGGCTTACAGCTTTTCATCTCATCCCCTGCATGCATCAGCCTTACTAGAAAATTTAACAATGCAAGGAATTCGCGTAGCGCTAGCTACACGCCAAGGTATTGTCCAGTGTGGGTAGACTGGTAAAGCACTGCGTACCTTGTCCTAAGGTTCGTAGGTTCGAGTCCCTTTCAGCCAGAGATCAGTGTTTGTGTATATTTCGCGTGCTCTCGCGAATTCCTTGCATATATATATATATATATATATATATATATATATATATATATATATATATATATATATATATATATACACACGCTGGTTTCTTGCTAACTGCTACCATATTCTCAATATGTTTAGGATACCCTTGTAGGATATCTGTAAGGAGCACTAGGATATTAGGATGCTAGGACACTAGATGAAGTGTAAGCTAGCAGACTTGTAACTATTTCCTGCGCAACATTTAACAAAATCTTCGCGTCATTTAGGCGCTTGTCTTGTTATATAGACTAATAATCCATCACTAACCTCAGAAGATCACTTTAGGAACTCTTCACGTGTTCCAGAACCACAAAGACGGTTTATTTTTTAAATGCATCCAGAGAGAGAGAGAAAAAAGTGGAGCTAGGTAAGTGTCACTGCCTGAGAGTCTCTCTCTCTCTCTCTCTCTCTCTCTCTCTCTCTCTCTCTTATCAGGATGCTCCATTGTGACTCTTGCCAGGATGCCCCATTGTGACTCTTGCCAGGATGGTACATTGTGAAACACTTTTGCCAGGATGCTCCATTGTGTCTCTTGCCAGGATGCCCCATTGTGTCTCTTGCCAGGATGGTACATTGTGAAACACTTTTGCCAGGATGCTCCATTGTGTCTCTTGCCAGGATGCCCCATTGTGTCTCTTGCCAGGATGGTACATTGTGAAACACTTTTGCCAGGATGCTCCATTGTGTCTCTTGCCAGGATGCCCCATTGTGTCTCTTGCCAGGATGCTCCATTGTGTCTCTTGCCAGGATACTCCATTGTGTCTCTTGCTAGGATGCTCCATTGTGTCTCTTGCCAGGATGCTCCATTGTGTCTCTTGCCAGGATGCTCCATTGTGTCTCTTGCCAGGATACTCCATTGTGTCTCTTGCTAGGATGCTCCATTGTGTCTCTTGCCAGGATGCTCCATTGTGTCTCTTGCCAGGATGCTCCATTGTGTCTCTTGCCAGGATGCTCCATTGTGACTCTTGCCAGGATGCTCCATTGTGACTTGCCAGGATGCTCCATTGTGACTCTTGCCAGGATGCTCCATTGTGACTCTTGGCAGGATGCTCCATTGTGACTCTTGGCAGGATGCTCCATTGTGACTCTTGCCAGGATGCTGTGGTGAAGGATCCTGAGAGGGAGAGAGTGAGAGTGAGAGTTAGAGAGAGAGAGAGAGAGAGAGAGAGAGAGAGAGAATGGAAGGAGGAAGAAAAAGAAGAGACAAAAGAAAGAGGAAGAAAGACCGAACGGACAAGAATGAGGACTCTGCAAACACCCAGACAGATTCAATAGATTATATCAGCGTAAGAAACCGGAACACCAAGTGAAGTCAAGATGGCGAGAAGTAAACAAGCCGAGGGGAGTGAGGGGAGATGAATGAGGGGAAGGTGAGGGTTATGATTCACACGGTCAGAGAATTAACAGCAAAATTGGATGCATCAGCAGCGTGTTGCTTGAGACCTCGCGGGCCTGGGAGATGTTTCAATCTTTGTTGTTTTTTTTTGCCTTTAGAGCTGTGGAGCTTGCGTGAGAGAGCTGTGGAGCTTGCGTGAGAGAGCTGTGGAGCTTGCGTGAGAGAGCTGTGGAGCTTGCATGAGAGAGCTGTGGAGCTTGTGTGAGAGAGCTGTGGAGCTTGTGTGAGAGAGCTGTGGAGCTTGTGTGAGAGAGCTGTGGAGCTTGTGTGAGAGAGCTGTGGAGCTTGCGTGAGAGAGCTGTGGAGCTTGCGTGAGAGAGCTGTGGAGCTTGCGTGAGAGAGCTGTGGAGCTTGTGTGAGAGAGCTGTGGAGCTTGTGTGAGAGAGCTGTGGAGCTTGCGTGAGAGAGCTGTGGAGCTTGTGTGAGAGAGCTGTGGAGCTTGCGTGAGAGAGCTGTGGAGCTTGCGTGAGAGAGCTGTGGAGCTTGCGTGAGAGAGCTGTGGAGCTTGCGTGAGAGAGCTGTGGAGCTTGTGTGAGAGAGCTGTGGAGCTTGTGTGAGAGAGCTGTGGAGCTTGTGTGAGAGAGCTGTGGAGCTTGTGTGAGAGAGCTGTGGAGCTTGCGTGAGAGAGCTGTGGAGCTTGCGTGAGAGAGCTGTGGAGCTTGCGTGAGAGAGCTGTGGAGCTTGTGTGAGAGAGCTGTGGAGCTTGCGTGAGAGAGCTGTGGAGCTTGCGTGAGAGAGCTGTGGAGCTTGCATAAGGGAGCTGTGAAACTTGCATGGAGCTGTGGGAGAGCTGCTGGCAGAAGGAGAGCTGTGGAGCTTGCATAAGGGAGCTGTGAAACTTGCATGAAGGAGCTGTGGGAGAGCTGCTGGCAGAAGGAGAGCTTTGGAGAGTACATGCAGCAGAAGCTGTTCGGAAGGTGTGATGAGTTGTGGCGTGCAGCTGGAGCTGCGGTAAAGATATCTCAGGCTTTAACATTAACATCAAGTTTAGGTTCTATATGGTCTTTCTGAGGTTCATTTAGATACTAACTTATAAAATAGTCCCGTCTTTACAAACAAAGATGCAGACTTTGCGCGCATATACATACAGATGAACAACGATTATTGTGTATACTTAATCCATTAAGGGAGCTAGAGTAAGTAAGAAAGTAAGTAAGTTTATTCAGGTATACACAAATACAGTTACATAGAATTATCATACATAGCAGCATATGTGTAGAGAACCTGGGATAACCCAAAAAAGTCAGACAGAGTGACTTATTTCCATTGGGGAGAGAGAGAGAGAGAGAGAGAGAGAGAGTTTAAGGCAGAGGTTAATATATTTGTAGAGCGAGGGAGGCTGTGTTCATAGAGCGAAAGTTAATGTATTCGTAGAGCGAGAGAGGTTAGTATATTCGTACAGCGAGGGAGGTTAGCATATTCGTACAGCGAGGGAGGTTAGCATATTCGTACAGCGAGGGAGGTTAGTATATTCGTACAGCGAGGGAGGTTAGCATATTCGTACAGCGAGGGAGGTTAGTATATTCGTACAGCGAGGGAGGTTAGCATATTCGTACAGCGAGGGAGGTTAGCATATTCGTACAGCGAGGGAGGTTAGCATATTCGTACAGCGAGGGAGGTTAGCATATTCGTACAGCGAGGGAGGTTAGTATATTCGTACAGCGAGGGAGGTTAGCATATTCGTACAGCGAGGGAGGTTAGTATATTCGTACAGCGAGGGAGGTTAGCATATTCGTACAGCGAGAGAGGTTAGTATATTCGTACAGCGAGGGAGGTTAGCATATTCGTACAGCGAGGGAGGTTAGCATATTCGTACAGCGAGGGAGGTTAGTATATTCGTACAGCGAGGGAGGTTAGTATATTCGTACAGCGAGGGAGGTTAGTATATTCGTACAGCGAGGGAGGTTAGCATATTCGTACAGCGAGGGAGGTTAGTATATTCGTACAGCGAGGGAGGTTAGTATATTCGTACAGCGAGGGAGGTTAGTATATTCGTACAGCGAGGGAGGTTAGTATATTCGTACAGCGAGGGAGGTTAGTATATTCGTACAGCGAGGGAGGTTAGTATATTCGTACAGCGAGGGAGGTTAGTATATTCGTACAGCGAGGGAGGTTAGTATATTCGTACAGCGAGGGAGGTTAGTATATTCGTACAGCGAGGGAGGTTAGTATATTCGTACAGCGAGGGAGGTTAGTATATTCGTACAGCGAGGGAGGTTAGTATATTCGTACAGCGAGGGAGGTTAGTATATTCGTACAGCGAGGGAGGTTAGTATATTCGTACAGCGAGGGAGGTTAGTATATTCGTACAACGAGGGAGGTTAATATATTCGTACAGCGAGGGAGGTTAGTATATTCGTACAGCGAGGGAGGTTAGTATATTCGTACAGCGAGGGAGGTTAGTATATTCGTACAGCGAGGGAGGTTAGTATATTCGTACAGCGAGGGAGGTTAGTATATTCGTACAGCGAGGGAGGTTAGTATATTCGTACAACGAGGGAGGTTAATATATTCGTACAGCGAGGGAGGTTAGTATATTCGTACAGCGAGGGAGGTTAGTATATTCGTACAGCGAGGGAGGTTAGTATATTCGTACAGCGAGGGACGTTAGTATATTCGTACAGCGAGGGAGGTTAGTATATTCGTACAGCGAGAGAGGTTAGTATATTCGTACAGCGAGGGAGGTTAGTATATTCGTACAGCGAGGGAGGTTAGTATATTCGTACAGCGAGGGAGGTTAGTATATTCGTACAGCGAGGGAGGTTAGTATATTCGTACAGCGAGGGAGGTTAGTATATTCGTACAGCGAGGGAGGTTAGTATATTCGTACAGCGAGGGAGGTTAGTATATTCGTACAGCGAGGGAGGTTAGTATATTCGTACAACGAGGGAGGTTAATATATTCGTACAGCGAGGGAGGTTAGTATATTCGTACAGCGAGGGAGGTTAGTATATTCGTACAACGAGGGAGGTTAATATATTCGTACAGCGAGGGAGGTTAGTATATTCGTACAGCGAGGGAGGTTAGTATATTCGTACAACGAGGGAGGTTAATATATTCGTACAGCGAGGGAGGTTAAGATATTCGTTCCATCGAAGCTAATTTATTCATAGTGATGAAGGCCAGTGTTTACATGCACACGTTTATGAAGAGTTTCGGGGGAAACACGGGACTTGAGAGGTGGAAGGTAGAGTGCTTGCACTCTGGCTGCTGATACTGCAGTTTGCAGGACCATCTGAACTATTTCAACACACTTCTAGCAAGACAGCGACTGAATGAATGATGGTGAATGCGTTTCGTCTTTCTTGGGTTACCGTGCCTCGGTGGGAGGCGGCCGGTGAGCTGAAGAAAGGAATTACGCAGGAAGTTTGATCAAAGGAAGGGATGAAGTTGCATTTATGCTCTGTAATGCGTACACACAGGGATGGTAATGTTGGGTAAAAGGACACAAGCCGTGACGGCTCTGTCAGAAACTCCTGGAGAGCGAAACGTTGCCACAATAAAATGTCACATTAGTTGCACTTGTGTCCTTTTACCTAACATATTGTGGGTAATTTTACCAACATTATTACAGGGATGGTAATGTAAGGGACTTCCAGTGTATAGGACAGCAAAGAAGTGCTATTTGTGGAAGGGGTAGTGGGACTGTAGTGGGGCTCGAAAGAAAGCGCAGAGAAGGTAGACGAAATTTGAGAATATATAACGAAAGTATGAGGATTGGCCAGTAGGTGCTGCAAGATTCTGTTGTCTCCGGGCCGCGGGGGGCGTCGACCCCCGGAATACCTTTCAGGTATACCCTCCATGGGAACGCTTGGAACACTGGCTGGTGGCTCTTCATCTGAGGAAAGGGCAACTGAATTTTTTTCTCTCTCGGATTGTACCAAAATACTTAAAAAAAAATTTATTACGGTAACAGCAATATTATATATATATATATATATATATATATATATATATATATATATATATATATATATATATATATATATATATATATATATATATATAATCAGCAAACTGCGCAGAGAGAAACAGGCTGTCTATCAAGCAGGTGGTCGTTGTTGATGTGTGGCCCCGTATCATCAATGACAGAACCAACTGACAGTGACGATACCGGAGGCAAGATGGGTGAACACTCGCTTTCTCTACCACCCTATAACGTTTGTTGCTTGTAGCGTCCACTGCTTGTTTGGTTAATGGTGGCTTAGTCTGTCGACTACAGCAAGGTCATTAAGGCTGCAGGCAACCTTTTAAACACCAGCCAAGAATACTTGAGTGCCTAAAGTAGTGATTAAAGTAAATTCTCATCATATATACACTGAGAGAAATACACCTCTTGGCTTTCTTCTCAGCATCTGCCTGTTTATTACCAGGGACGCGAAAATCACCAATGGTTTATTGAGAGAGATGACAGCAGACCCCGGGGTTCTGGCTGTGTGACAAAAATACTGTGTATTTTGATGCAGAGTGCACAGGTTCGAATCTTTCTGTAGACTGATAGTGTGTGTGTGTGTGTGTGTGTATATATATATATATATATATATATATATATATATATATATATATATATATATATATATATATATATATATATATATATATGTCGTGCCGAATATGTAAAACTGGTCAATTAGCAAGAACTCATTTAAAATTAAGCCCTTTCTAAAATTTTCTCTTATACGTTTAAAGATATATTTTTTATCATTAATGTTAATGTAAAAATTTATAATTTTGCACTAAAGGAATCTTAGAAAACTTGCCTAACCTTATTATAACAAGAGTAATTTATTTTAGCCTAACCCAACTAAATATATTTTAGATTTGTTTACAGTAATTTAATACTAAACAAACACAGTGAAATATATTTTTTTCGTTAGGTTCAGAATGATTTTGGCGAAATTATTGCATACACAAACTTTCGCCTGTCCTATATGGCAAGATGAGCGTTGCTATTTAAGCCAAGATCGCAAGTTCTGCCTATTCGGCACGACACATTATATATATATATATATAAAATCAGTTGTGTATACAATGTATTTTAGTTGTATTTATGTCTTCGACTTTAATACGCCCTTACGTGCGATAATTGTTGAATACTGGGATGACTGTGGTTTGGAACTGATTTCTGTTTCATCATCTGGTAACTGGACTGGTTCCAGCACTCTGTAAACCCTCTTCATTCCTGTATCCACCCCCCTCACCCACATCGCTACCGTCCCAGCCCTCTCTTCTCTCCTTTCCCGGACTTCGATGTTTTTCAGCCTCGCTCGCTGCCAATCCTTCTCCTCACCCAAATCTTGCTACCTTCCGCCATCTGCCGAGGAAGTCTGCCATTCTCTCGTCTTATTTTCCACCGGATATTACACATTTCCAGACAATTTTCCCCTGTATGTGTGTGGAAAAGTCGCAGGTTTGATGCCTCAATATGTTCCACCTTTATTTTCACTACTACAAAGGGCAAAGGAGGCTGCAGTGCTGACAACAGGTTATTGACATCATTTATATTTTTAATTCGATGTTATTAGCTATTTAGGAATACATCTGCCGGTTTAACGAAAACGTCCGCTGTTTTCACAAGAACATCTGCCGTGTTTACGAGAAAGTCTGCCCTTTATTAGGCAATTGTACAAGTCTCGTTTGCTCCGCGAAATTTAGACTACATGACGACACTTTGAAAACCTCTCTCAAATTCAGCGACTTTAAGCTCTGCAGCAGCGCCCCTTTACCATCTTTGTTAAGAATAATGAGTGTAAGTGACAACAGTTCATTAACAGTCTGATGGAACTCATCAGGAGTGACACAAGTACACGACGCTGTTTGAGAAGATCTTGACAGTGGAGGCGTGTGTGTGTGTGTGTGTGTGTGTGTGTGTGTGTGTGTGTGTGTGTGTGTGTGTGTGTGTGTGTGTGTGTGTGTGTGTGCGTGTGTGTGCGTGTGTGTGTGTGTGTGTGTGTGTGTGTGTGTGTGTGTGTGTGTGTGTGTGTGTGTGTGTGTGTGTGTGTGTGTGTGTGTGTGTGTGTGTGTGTGTGTATGTGTGTGTGTGTGTGTGTGTGTGTTAGTTACCATTTTGTCCTACGCACATGTCGATTAGACACTAGGCCTGTGTGTGTGTGTGTATCTGTGTGTGTGTGTGTGTGTGTGTGTGTACTCACCTAGTTGTACTCACCTAGTTGAGGTTGCGGGGGTCGAGTCCGAGCTCCTGGCCCCGCCTCTTCACTGATCGCTACTAGGTCACTCTCCCTGAGCCGTGAGCTTTATCGTACCTCTGCTTAAAGCTATGTATGGATCCTGCCTCCACTACATCGCTTCCCAAACTATTCCACTTACTGACTACTCTGTGGCTGAAGAAATACTTCCTAACATCCCTGTGATTCATCTGTGTCTTTAGCTTCCAACTGTGTCCCCTTGTTACTGTGTCCAATCTCTGGAACATCCTGTTTTTGTCCACCTTGTCAATTCCTCTCAGTATTTTGTATGTCGTTATCATGTCCCCCCTATCTCTCCTGTCCTCCAGTGTCGTCAGGTTGATTTCCCTTAACCTCTCCTCGTAGGACATACCTCTTAGCTCTGGGACTAGTCTTGTTGCAAACCTTTGCACTTTCTCTAGTTTCTTTACGTGCTTGGCTAGGTGTGGGTTCCAAACTGGTGCCGCATACTCCAATATGGGCCTAACGTATACGGTGTACAGGGTCCTGAACGATTCCTTATTAAGATGTCGGAATGCTGTTCTGAGGTTTGCTAGGCGCCCATATGCTGCAGCAGTTATTTGGTTGATGTGCGCTTCAGGAGATGTGCCTGGTGTTATACTCACCCCAAGATCTTTTTCCTTGAGTGAGGTTTGTAGTCTCTGACCCCCTAGACTGTACTCCGTTTGCGGCCTTCTTTGCCCTTCCCCAATCTTCATGACTTTGCACTTGGTGGGATTGAACTCCAGGAGCCAATTGCTGGACCAGTTCTGCAGCCTGTCCAGATCCCTTTGTAGTTCTGCCTGGTCTTCGATCGAGTGTATTCTTCTCATCAACTTCACGTCATCTGCAAACAGGGACACCTCAGAGTCTATTCCTTCCGTCATGTCGTTCACAAATACCAGAAACAGCACTGGTCCTAGGACTGACCCCTGCGGGACCCCGCTGGTCACAGGTGCCCACTCTGACACCTCGCCACGTACCATGACTCGC
>NC_091365.1:8845014-8920014 GCF_038502225.1 Cherax quadricarinatus
GCTGCGTCACCCCCACCACCTGTGCTGCGTCACCCCCACCACCTGTGCTTACCATAAATCTCAACAGTTATAATGAGAGAATTTACTTAAGACTTTATCATTCACTATAGACAATTCAATATGCATATTTAGCAAAATTTGCATAATCTACATTGGACTGGAGTGAGTCTGTCTCTCTCTCTCTCTCTCTCTCTCTCTCTCTCTCTCTCTCTCTCTCTTTCTTTCACTCTCTCTCTCTCTCTCTCTCTCTCTCTCTCTCGCCATCTGCAGTTCGATCTCATCTCTGGATCTCTGCTCTTTCTCAGATTTCATCTTCTCAGAATCCTCTTATCCTCTTTAATCCTCTTCATATAATCACATTGTCGCTCGCTCCTTCTCCTCCTCCTCTTCCTATCATATATATATATATATATATATATATATATATATATATATATATATATATATATATATATATATATATATATATATGAATTCCCTCTCATTCCATGGGTTTCAGGAATGATGGTGTTACATGGTCAGTGGTGTTTTGAGTAATGGTGTTTCCTGCATCTGTGCTGTACGTCCGCAAACCTTCAACACAGAATTTTCCCCGCGTAGACCAACCCCTTCCGATGATCCCAGAGAGAAAGTTCCAACTGTGAGATCGAGGCTTCTCATCAGCCACTCCACAAGACCTCAACGACCTTTCCTAGTGACCCTGTAGTTCCTGGCTTACGGGACTCCCTGTCTTAACCCTCCACTTCTGACACACACTTGGGAATCATCCTTGTGTTCACTGTACATTCTCTTCCCTTCTCTCTTCCACCGGCTAGACTGGTGGCAGCAGGTGAAGAAATATATTGATATGTTGTCGTGGTTTTGTTTTGGTATCAGTTGCTTACTTCTTTCTTCTTCTCTTCTTCCTCTTCCTGCCACTGTCTCCTCCCTCCATCAGACAACTCTTCCCTTGTTCACCACACTAATGAACAAAGAGCAATAAAACCCACACATGTTACCAATGTTCACTTCGTTAATGCCAAGAACAGATAATACCTTTTGTAAGTATATTAAGGCCACTTTTTAAATTATTACAATTATTATTATTATTTCAACAAACCGGCCGTATCCCACCGAGGCAGGGTGGTCCTAAAAGAAAAACAAGTTTCTCTTTTTAACTTCAGTAATGTATACAGCAGAAGGGGGTTACTAGCCCCTTGCTCCCGGCATTTTAGTCGCCTCTTACAACACGCATGGCTTACGGAGGAAGAATTCTGTTCCACTTCCCCATGGAGATAATAGGGAATAAACAAGAACAAGAACTAGTAAGAAAATAGAAAACTCAGAAGGGTATGTATATATATGCTTGTACATGTATATGTAGTGTGACCTAAGTGTAAGTAGAAGTAGCAAGACGTACCTGAAATCTATTATTATTAATACAATAATGATAATACAATAACTTATTAATTTTAATTATTATTATCCTTTTTTAAGTAAGATTACTTATCTTGAGTGTGGGGAGTTGTCTCTTGAGAAAGTAAACAATATATGTACGCTTGCTTACGTTAGTAAATGCGTGTGCATGCGTTGAATGTGTGCTTAGGCGTGCGGTTCCGTGTGTCAGCCTGCGCCTTTGCGTACGCGCGCGTCTGCGCATGCGTGCACACATGCGTGTGCGTAGGTGCGTGCGACTTGTGGCCCTGCTCAGGTCTGATATTCTCCCAAAATCGATGTTTGTGTTGTGGTTGGTGCGATTACCCTGGTTCCCCCTCCCCTCCCCTCCCCTCTTCCCCTCTCCTCCGCCCTCCCCATCTCTTTCTTCCTCCTTCCCCCGTCATCCACCCCCACCCCCATCTCCCTTGTACCTCACTCGCCAGGTAGATCACTAGTATAGAATATAAGGCATATTTGGGGCTCAGGGTTCTAGCTGAACCTGATTGGACTGTGGCAGAGACTGTGTGAGGTTGGCAGTGTGTGTCTCAACTTGGCAGTGTGTGTCTGAACTTGGCGGTGTGTGTCTGAATTTGGTAGTGTGTGTCTGAACTTGGTAGTGTGTGTCTGAACTTGGTAGTGTGTGTCTGAACTTGGCAGTGTGTGTCTGAACTTGGCAGTGTGTGTCTGAACTTGGCAGTGTGTGTCTGAACTTGGCAGTGTGTGTCTGAACTTGGTAGTGTGTGTCTGAACTTGGTAGTGTGTGTCTGAACTTGGCAGTGTGTGTCTGAACTTGGCAGTGTGTGTCTGAACTTGGCAGTGTGTGTCTGAACTTGGCAGTGTGTGTCTGAACTTGGCAGTGTGTGTCTGAACTTGGCAGTGTGTCTGAGCTTGGTAGTGTCTGAACTTGGCAGTGTGTGTCTGAACTTGGTAGTGTGTATCTGAACTTGGTAGTGTGTGTCTGAACTTGGTAGTGTTTGAACTTGGCAGTGTATGTCTGAATTTGGCAGTGTGTGTCTGAACTTGGTAGTGTGTGTCTGAACTTGGTAGTGTGTGTCTGAACTTGGTAGTGTGTATCTGAACTTGGTAGTGTGTGTCTGAACTTGGTAGTGTGTGTCTGAACTTGGTAGTGTGTGTCTGAACTTGGTAGTGTTTGAACTTGGCAGTGTGTGTCTGAACTTGGTAGTGTGTGTCTGAACTTGGTAGTGTGTGTCTGAACTTGGTAGTGTGTGTCTGAACTTGGTAGTGTGTGTCTGAACTTGGTAGTGTCTGAACTTGGCAGTGTGTGTCTGAACTTGGTAGTGTGTGTCTGAACTTGGCAGTGTGTGTCTGAACTTGGTAGTGTGTGTCTGAACTTGGCAGTGTGTGTCTGAACTTGGTAGTGTCTGAACTTGGCAGTGTGTGTCTGAACTTGATAGTGTGTGTCTGAACTTGGCAGTGTGTGTCTGAACTTGGTAGTGTGTGTCTGAACTTGGCAGTGTGTGTCTGAACTTGGTAGTGTCTGAACTTGGCAGTGTGTGTCTGAACTTGGTAGTGTGTGTCTGAACTTGGCAGTGTGTGTCTGAACTTGGTAGTGTGTGTCTGAACTTGGTAGTGTGTGTCTGAACTTGGTAGTGTGTGTCTGAACTTGGTAGTGTGTGTCTGAACTTGGTAGTGTGTGTCTGAACTTGGACTGAACAGTGTGTGTCTGAAGTAGTGTGTGTCTGAACTTGGTAGTGTGTGTCTGAACTTGGTAGTGTCTGAACTTGGCAGTGTGTGTCTGAACTTGGTAGTGTGTGTCTGAACTTGGCAGTGTGTGTCTGAACTTGGACACAGAGACAAATAGAGAAACTCAGAGACGGGGAGACAGTGAAAAAAAAATAATGGAAGTGAGGGAGATCACGCAACACCTGGAGGAAAAAGAAAGAGAGAGAGAGAGAGAGAAAAAAAAAAAAGCGAGAACAGGAGTAACAGAGACACTAAGAAAAACGTAGCAGAGAGAGGAAAGTGAATCTGTGAGAGCCAAATAAAACTTACGGAAACGAAGGAATAAAACTTGACATATGAAAGGGAGGGAAAACAAACACACACACACACACACACACACACACACACACACACACACACACACACACACACACACACACACACACACACACACACACACAAACGAAGGAGAAAAAAGTGAGAGAGGGCGATAGGGCAGCAACAGCTGAGAAGACACACAAGGAAGAAACTACCTAGAAAGTAACCAAGACCCACCTGCAACAGCTGGGTATCTTGAGACGTTTCACCCGCCCTGTACGGCTTTTTCTGTTGAAGTCTGTGGAACAGGGAAAGCCGTCCAGCCTATGAATGCTACACAAGTCATCTACTGAAAGCAGGTCTACGAAACATGAAAAAGTCGAATGAAAAAGAGATGAAGGGATGGAGGGAGGAAAAAGAGACAGAGAAAAGAGAAACAAGGGAGTAAGAGAGAAGGAAAGTTGAGTTTTAAGGGAGAAAATGTGTGAAGGGAGGGGGTAGTCCCTGGAGGAGATGGAAAGGGGAAGGATGAGGAGAAATTGGGAAGGAGTGGATAAAAGGGGAGAAAAAGAAAGAAATGAAATAAGAATAGAAAAAAGTGAAAGTTAAGGGAATAGAGTAATGAAAGAAATAAGAGAACGGAGGGAAAGCAGAAAGAGAAAGGGGAAAATGTTGAGAAGTGGAAAGGAGAGGAATGTAGAGGAGAAATAAATGAACCATAAAATGAGAGAGAAATTAAAAGAAGGATTGAAAGAGAGAGAGAGATTAAACGAGGTTAAGATTATAAGAAAGGATAAATTAGGGAAAGACGTAAGGAAAATCAAAAAAATTGAAAGGAATAAAATTTCTATTGAATATACAGATAATTTGAAAAGTTGAAGCCGATCGGATGAGCCATTCCCCAGTTATGGCTTTTTCTATTTTTCTTTGTAGTTGAGCGAAGCTGGCCCTGGTGGGCGAAACGTAGCCTCAGTAAACGTCTTAATAATCACATACGTATACTTTTCTAGAACTTTTGTTAAAATGTTTTCAAATTATTACTTTTAAGAGTCCATTATCTTGTTTTGGTTATGAGATTTTCGTAAAAGTTCTGCCGAGCCATTTAAATGGTGGTTCCTAAATTGTGGTTCGTAAATGGTGGTTCGTAAATGGTGGTTCGTAAATGGTGGTTCGTAAATGGTGGTTCGTAAATGGTGGTTCGTAAATGGTGGTTCGTAAATGGTGGTTCGTAAATGGTGGTTCGTAAATGGTGGTTCGTAAATGGTGGTTCGTAAATGGTGGTTCAAAACTGGTGGTTCGTAAATGGTGGTTCGTAAATGGTGGTTCGTAAATGGTGGTTCAAAACTGGTGGTTCGTAAATGGTGGTTCGTAAATGGTGGTTCGTAAATGGTGGTTCGTAAATGGTGGTTCGTAAATGGTGGTTCAAAACTGGTGGTTCGTAAATGGTGGTTCGTAAATGGTGGTTCGTAAATGGTGGTTCGTAAATGGTGGTTCGTAATTTATGAGTAGCAACATTGTAATTCGGAATATTAATAAGTAACTAATAATCAACATCCATGAAGCTACAGCTTTATTGATTAATTTATTGATATTTTTATTACCCTCCAACACAATTTAAAAACATTTTATTGATTGCTAGTAGTTCACCTGACGTTGATTCTCCAGCCCCATCAATGGCACCTTTCCCTCCCTCGGATCAAACCACAGGTACTCAGCGACCCCCTTTACATAGGCTGAAATTCCCACCAGTTTGGAAGGTTCGTAAATTTCAATCGACTTTTTGTGTGTCGGTAATTATGATTTAAATTTTTTTTGGAGGGTGATGAGTGAGGGACAGTAATTGATGTGATATATACTTTGTGTGAAGCCTTTACAAAGGCTGTCAAAAGGGTTGTCAACAGTGGCAATGGCTTCGTTATAAGAGAGGGAGAGTGAAGGAAGAAGAGAGGTTAAGGTTGAAGGGGTGTAGAGTGAAGGAGGGAGAAGGAAAGAGATAAGGATATAGGGAGGTAGAGTGAACGAGGGTGTAAGGGTAACGAAGCGAAATGGAGAAGAGGGTTAAGTAAGAGTGAGGAATTCAAAAGAAATCGTAAAAAGAGAGGGAGAGAGACAGACAAAATAACCTACTGCCAGTAATAATAAACAAAAGATACATTGGAGGTAAATTCTTTCATTAGGATAATGAACGTGTCAAGATCGTTACCAAATCTTACCAGCAAAAGATCTCAACAGTAACGTTGCTCAGGACTCGAAAAAGATCCTTCAGTAATATACAGATATTAATTTCGTGCAGCGCCTGTCTTATTCAGTCACGTTAATTTGTAAAAAAAAAAAAAATTGCGAGATTCGAGAAATGTGAATTACTTTTACGAAATCAATTTAGCAGCGCTGCTTACTGTTCATTTTACGAAGGAACTGGAAAAGTTAGCAGAACTTTTCACTGCAAACGTAACCCAAGTGATAATCACTGTGGGATATTTTTTTGGGGGGGAATAACAGTGCAATTGTTATATGCTTGCAGATATTGCTTCTTGCATATAAGTGGAACTTTTCAATAACGGATTATCGATGATTACTTCAATTCTTGTACGATCGTCCAAAATGATCTTGGCTTCAAAATGGCTAGCTAGCATCAGTGATTCATCAGCCTGTTTGTCCTCAAAGAATTATCACTGTTTGAACTACCAAATTGTTTCTCAAGCAGAAGTTTAAAAAAATAGTGAAAAACTAGCAAACGAGTTTAAAGAAAAACACAAAGAGGAACTAGTAGATCCATTAACCATCGTAATGAATTGTATCAAGTAAGACATTGCTGTGAAGAAAGTAACAAGGTTAGTCTACAAATCGTTGTTACTGCTAGATTATAACTAGGCTACAAGTATCTCTAGCAACACAGTATTCACTGCTAGACTGACTAGCTACAAGTATCTCTAGCAACACAGTATTCACTGCTAGACTAAGACTAGCTACAAGTATCTCTAGCAACACAGTATTCACTGCTAGACTAAGACTAGCTACAAGTATCTCTAGCAACACAGTATTCACTGCTAGACTGACTAGCTACAAGTATCTCTAGCAACACAGTATTCACTGCTAGACTGACTAGCTACAAGTATCTCTAGCAACACAGTATTCACTGCTAGACTGACTAGGTACAAGTATCTCTAGCAACACAGTATTCACTGCTAGACTGACTAGCTACAAGTATCTCTAGCAACACAGTATTCACTGCTAGACTGACTAGCTACAAGTATCTCTAGCAACACAGTATTCACTGCTAGACTGACTAGCTACAAGTATCTCTAGCAACACAGTATTCACTGCTAGACTGACTAGCTACAAGTATCTCTAGCAACACAGTATTCACTGCTAGACTGACTAGCTACAAGTATCTCTAGCAACACAGTATTCACTGCTAGACTGACTAGCTACAAGTATCTCTAGCAACACAGTATTCACTGCTAGACTGACTAGCTACAAGTATCTCTAGCAACACAGTATTCACTGCTAGACTGACTAGCTACAAGTATCTCTAGCAACACAGTATTCACTGCTAGACTGACTAGCTACAAGTATCTCTAGCAACACAGTATTCACTGCTAGACTGACTAGCTACAAGTATCTCTAGCAACACAGTATTCACTGCTAGACTGACTAGCTACAAGTATATCTAGCAACACAGTATTCACTGCTAGACTAAGACTAGCTACAAGTATCTCTAGCAACACAGTATTCACTGCTAGACTAAGACTAGCTACAAGTATCTCTAGCAACACAGTATTCACTGCTAGACTAAGACTAGCTACAAGTATCTCTAGCAACACAGTATTCACTGCTAGACTAAGACTAGCTACAAGTATCTCTAGCAACACAGTATTCACTGCTAGACTGAGACTAGCTACAAGTATCTCTAGCAACACAGTATTCACTGCTAGACTAAGACTAGCTACAAGTATCTCTAGCAACACAGTATTCACTGCTAGACTAAGACTAGCTACAAGTATCTCTAGCAGTACAGTAGTCATTGCTAGACTGACTAGCTACAAGTATCTCTGGCAATGCACTTTGATGATACCTGTGACATAAAATGTCAAGGCTACAGAGGGAAGCACACACCCACACTGGAATATTACATCCTGGAATGACCAAACATTCCAGCCATTTAGAGACATGTTTAAACAAACCAGACAAGAAATAACACTTCACTGATATTCAGTGAAATCTTGAGATTGTATCCACATTTTGTCACGTCTACAGGAATGAATACACATTGCAGCTAAGACCTTAAATATGTCAGAAAGGTCCCTAAACCGCTTTGACACATCGAAATGTGAAATAAAACTGTTCTGTCTCTTGTTCTACATACGATGGTATTTCTATTTTTTTAAATAGTTAACAAAAGTTTCTGTTATGTGACGAGCTTGTAATCAGTAAAGACCAATGTGTTTTTAATGATGGTAAGACACTTGAATTTTCTGAACCTGTATATATTGCTCAGATCGATACTGTGAGTAACTGTAATGTAGGGAATGTAAGACAAAACCCCCTAGGACAAAACCCCCTAGGACAAAACCCCCTGGGACAAAACCCCCTAGGACAAAACCCCTTAGGACAAAACTCCCTAGGACAAAACCCCCTAGGACAAAACCCCCTAGGACAAAACCCCCTAGGACAAAACCCCTAGGACAAAACCCCCTAGGACAAAACCCCCTAGGACAAAACCCCCTAGGACAAAACCCCCTAGGACAAAACCCCCTAGGACAAAACCCTCTAGGGCAAAACCCTCTAGGGCAAAACCCCCAGGACATAACCCTCAAGGAAAACCCGGAGGACAACCCTCCAGGACAAATAATATACACTTACATTATCAATTTTATATCCCACTGTTTTACAGGAAAAAACTTCACAATCATAATGACTATAATAAAAAGAACATCAAATAAAATAAAACAAACAATTTTGAAAACTTCAGTAAGTGCTAAGTTTAATTTAAAGTTAATTTCACTACCACCTAACCTAACATAACCTAACCTAACAAACTAACCTAACCTAACATAACATAACATAACATAACATAACATAACATAACATAACCTAACCTAACCTAACCTAACCTAACCTAACCTAACTTAACCTAACCTAACATAAACTAACCTAACATAACCTAACCTAACATAAACTAACCTAACATAACCTAACCTAACATAAACTAACCTAACATAAACTAACCTAACATAAACTAACCTAACATAAACTAACCTAACATAAACTAACCTAACCTAACATAAACTAACCTAACATAACCTAACCTAACATAAACTAACCTAACATAAACTAACCTAACATAACCTAACCTAACATAAACTAACCTAACATAAACTAACCTAACATAAACTAAACTAACATAAACTAACCTAACATAAACTAACCTAACATAAACTAACCTAACATAAACTAACCTAACATAACCTAACCTAACCTAACCTAACCTAACCTAACATAACCTAACCTAACATAAACTAACCTAACATAAACTAAACTAACATAAACTAACCTAACATAAACTAACCTAACATTAACTAACCTAACATAAACTAACCTAACATAAACTAACCTAACATAAACTAACCTAACATAACCTAACCTAACATAAACTAACCTAACATAAACTAACCTAACATAAACTAACCTAACATAAACTAACCTAACATAAACTAACCTAACATAAACTAACCTAACATAAACTAACCTAACATAAACTAACCTAACATAAACTAACCTAACATAAACTAACCTAACATAAACTAAACTAACATAAACTAACCTAACCTAACATAAACTAACCTAACATAAACTAACCTAACATAAACTAAACTAACATAAACTAACCTAACCTAACATAAACTAACCTAACTTAACCTAACCTAACAAACTAACCTAACCTAACATAAACTAACCTAACATAAACTAACCTAACATAAACTAACCTAACATAAACTAACCTAACATAAACTAACCTAACTTAACCTAACCTAACAAACTAACCTAACCTAACCTAACCTAACCTAACATAAACTAACCTAACAAACTAACCTAACCTAACATAAACTAACCTAACAAACTAACCTAACCTAACATAAACTAACCTAACATAAACTAACCTAACATAAACTAACATAAACTAACCTAACTTAACCTAACCTAACATTAACCTAACCTAACATTAACTAACCTAACATAAACTAACCTAACATAAACTAACCTAACATAAACTAACCTAACATAACCTAACCTAACATAAACTAACCTAACATAAACTAACCTAACATAAACTAACCTAACATAAACTAACCTAACATAAACTAACCTAACCTAACATAAACTAACCTAACATAAACTAACCTAACATAAACTAACATAAACTAACCTAACTTAACCTAACCTAACATTAACCTAACCTAACATTAACTAACCTAACATAAACTAACCTAACATAAACTAACCTAACATAAACTAACCTAACATAAACTAACCTAACCTAACATAAACTAACCTAACATAAACTAACCTAACATAAACTAACATAAACTAACCTAACTTAACCTAACCTAACATTAACCTAACCTAACATTAACTAACCTAACATAAACTAACCTAACATAAACTAACCTAACATAAACTAACCTAACATAACCTAACCTAACATAAACTAACCTAACATAAACTAACCTAACATAAACTAACCTAACATAAACTAACCTAACATTAACCTAACCTAACATTAACTAACCTAACATAAACACCTAACCTAACCTAACATAGCCTAACCTAACATAAACTAACCTAACATAACCTAACATAACCTAACCTAACTTAACCTAACATAAACTAACCTAACAAACTAACCTAACCTAGCATAAACTAACCTAACCTAACATAAACTAACCTAACGTAACAAACTAACCTAACCTAACATAAACTAACGTAACATAAACTAACGTAACCTAACATAAACTAACCTAACCTAACATAACATGCCCTAACCTAACTTAACGCAACCTAACCTAACATAATATACACTAACTTAACCTAATGAGCATAATAAAATCAGAGAGAGGGTTGTTCTAGGGTGTTTGTCAGAACCCCGTAAACTAGGATATGACCGTAATATCTTTATAGCTGTAACTATGCCTAATGGCGTGGGATAAAGACCCATTGTGACCTCTGTAATCCTACTCTTTGGTGCTACCGCTCACAGGATGAGCTGCGGGTGCACAATAAACTAGGTGCTCAGGCGGCAGTAAGTATGTACTGAATACTGCAGTTGAGTCCCGCCGTGAGAGGGGGCATGACTGTGTCAGAGAGAGAGAGAGAGAGAGAGAGAGAGAGAGAGAGAGAGAGAATGAGAATACGGTAGAAAGGAGCAAGTATCTCTGCATGACAAGGACAAAGAGGAAGAGAGAACTCTTACTAAAGGAATAACGACAGAAAATGGGGAAACAGAGGTTTTACCTGTCTCGTAAGGAATCAAAAGGACCCGTCTCATAAGAGGACGCGTGTCTGGCTTCAGATGGACAAGGGTTCCTCCAGCGCCTCTCTGTCTTGCCAGATTTTCCTCAGGTCATGCTTGATGACCTATTTGAACTCTGCTGGTTTAGCGCTTCTACGTTAATTAAAAACAACAATTGTCTCACCATTGTTGGTATTTACGATGCTCATGACTGTGTGTGTGTGTGTGTGTGTGTGTGTGTGTGTGTGTGTGTGTGTGTGTGTGTGTGTGTGTGTGTGTGTGTGTGTGTGTGTGTGTCTGTCTGTCTTTCCGCGCTGAATAACCTCAAGATGAACGGTTTGCTTGATGCATACAATATAATACAGTACAATACATTCCAATACAATACAATCTCTTGGGTAATTACCCCTAATAGCCTAGAACAGTTCTATTTTTTTCCAAGTAATATATCCCCCCCCCCAGACACACATGATAAGAAATAAAATTTTAATCTCCCTTAATTGAGAAAAATCGAGCACTGGCACCCCAAGGATCTGCGACCCACAGTGTGATGTTCATTGATCAGTGTGATGTTCATTGACCAGTGTGATGTTCATTGACCAGTGTGATGTTCATTGATCAGTGTGATGATCATTGATCAGTGTGATGATCATTGATCAGTGTGATGTTCATTGACCAGTGTTATGTTCATTGACCAGTGTTATGTTCATTGACCAGTGTGATGTTCATTGATCAGTGTGATGTTCATTGACCAGTGTTATGTTCATTGATCAGTGTGATGTTCATTGACCAGTGTTATGTTCATTGACCAGTGTTATGTTCATTGATCAGTGTGATGATCATTGACCAGTGTTATGTTCATTGATCAGTGTGATGTTCATTGACCAGTGTTATGTTCATTGACCAGTGTTATGTTCATTGATCAGTGTGATGATCATTGACCAGTGTTATGTTCATTGATCAGTGTGATGATCATTGACCAGTGTTATGTTCATTGATCAGTGTGATGATCATTGACCAGTGTGATGTTCATTGATCAGTGTGATGTTCATTGATCAGTGTGATGTTCATTGACCAGTGTGATGTTCATTGATCAGTGTGATGTTCATTGATCAGTGTGATGATCATTGATCAGTGTGATGTTCATTGACCAGTGTTATGTTCATTGACCAGTGTTATGTTCATTGACCAGTGTGGTGTTCATTGTCCAGTGTGATGTTCATTGATCACTGTGATCATTGATCACTGTGATCATTGATCACTGTGATGTCCATTGACCCTGGAAGGAACCGCTGCTCATTATCGTGGCAATAAACACGTTCATTTCTTTCGCCACTCCTGTGTTCTCTCTCTCTCTCTCTCTCTCTCTCTCTCTCTCTCTCTCTCTCTCTCTCTCTCTCTCTCTCTCTCTCTCTCTCTCTCTCTCTCTCTCTCTCTCAATATATTTTTTCAGATTCTACAGTTTCAGTTTTCGTATTTTTGTCGCCTCTTCTGTTAGTGAATTAATATTTTTCAGCGTTATTTCCGTTTTTCTTTGCTGTTCTGCGAATGGGTTTCTGCACCAGTGCTGCTGATATTGCTGCTGCTGTTGTTGCTGCTGTTAATTCTGTTGCTACTATTGCTGCTGCTGCTGTTGCCTGCTGTTACTGCTGCTGCTGTTACTACTGTTGCTGCTGCTGTTTCTGCTGTTGTTGCTGCTGCTGTTGTTGCTGTTGCTGCTGTTTCTGTTGTTGCTGCTGTTTGTTGCTGCTGTTATTGCTGGTGGTGGTGGTCTTGCCTGACCCTAATAAGCTTGTATGGCGTATATTATTTAATAGTTTGAATAGATATCGCCTCTGTAGCCTGACTTCAGACTAGGTCCCCTGAATGTTGACTTCAGACTAGGTCCCCTGAATGTTGACTTCAGACTAGGTCCCCTGAATGTTGACTTCAGACTAGGTCCCCTGAATGTTGACTTCAGACTAGGTCCCCTGATTGTTGACTTCAGACTAGGTCCCCTGAATGTTGACTTCAGACTAGGTCCTCTGAATGTTGACTTCAGACTAGGTCCCCTGATTGTTGACTTCAGACTAGGTCCCCTGATTGTTGACTTCAGACTAGGTCCCCTGAATGTTGACTTCAGACTAGGTCCCCTGAATGTTGACTTCAGACTAGGTCCTCTGAATGTTGACTTCAGACTAGGTCCCCTGAATGTTGACTTCAGACTAGGTCCCCTGAATGTTGACTTCAGACTAGGTCCCCTGATTGTTGACTTCAGACTAGGTCCCCTGATTGTTGACTTCAGACTAGGTCCCCTGATTGTTGACTTCAGACTAGGTCCCCTGATTGTTGACTTCAGACTAGGTCCCCTGATTGTTGACTTCAGACTAGGTTCTCTGAATGTTGACTTCAGACTAGGTCCCCTGAATGTTGACTTCAGACTAGGTCCCCTGATTGTTGACTTCAGACTAGGTCCCCTGATTGTTGACTTCAGACTAGGTTCTCTGAATGTTGACTTCAGACTAGGTCCCCTGATTGTTGACTTCAGACTAGGTCCCCTGATTGTTGACTTCAGACTAGGTCCCCTGATTGTTGACTTCAGACTAGGTTCTCTGAATGTTGACTTCAGACTAGGTCCCCTGATTGTTGACTTCAGACTAGGTCCCCTGAATGTTGACTTCAGACTAGGTCCTCTGAATGTTGACTTTATAGATTCACAATAAACATTAAGGAAAACAATGGAAAGGTAAATTGAGGAATGTCGGAAGAATCTTTTAACTTCCCGTTTACCGAGACGGACAAGACCAACAGTCCTGTTAGAACGGGAAAACGTCCAACAGGCTTCCGTTGCACACCCGCATAACATGACTATAACACCAACGTAAACTCTTAACGTCGAGTGTTGTGTTTGAAGCGTCATCTGTCAGTGGCAACATTCTAAGTCGTATTGCAAGTTGCATGTGTGTGGGGGGAGGGGAAGGGAAGGGAGAGGTATGGGGGGAGGGGGAGGGAAGGGAGAGGTATGGGGGGAGGGGGAGGGAAGGGAGAGGTATGGGGGGAGGGGGAGGGAAGGGAGAGGTATGGGGGGAGGGGGGAGGGAAGGGAGAGGTATGGGGGGAGGGGGAGGGAAGGGAGAGGTATGGGGGGAGGGGGAGGGAAGGGAGAGGTATGAGGGGAGGGGGAGGGAAGGGAGAGGTATGGGGGGAGGGGGAGGGAAGGGAGAGGTATGGGGGGAGGGGGAGGGAAGGGAGAGGTATGGGGGGAGGGGGAGGGAAGGGAGAGGTATGGGGGGAGGGGGAGGGAAGGGAGAGGTATGGGGGGAGGGGGAGGGAAGGGAGAGGTATGGGGGAGGGGGAGGGAAGGGAGAGGTATGGGGGGAGGGGGAGGGAAGGGAGAGGTATGGGGGGAGGGGGAGGGAAGGGAGAGGTATGGGGGGAGGGGGAGGGAAGGGAGAGGTATGGGGGGAGGGGGAGGGAAGGGAGAGGTATGGGGGGAGGGGGAGGGAAGGGAGAGGTTATGGGGGGAGGGGGAGGGAAGGGAGAGGTATGGGGGAGGGGAGGGAAGGGAGAGGTATGGGGGGAGGGGGAGGGAAGGGAGAGGTATGGGGGGAGGGGGAGGAAGGGAGAGGTATGGGGGGAGGGGGAGGGAAGGGAGAGGTATGGGGGGAGGGGGAGGGAAGGGAGAGGTATGGGGGGAGGGGGAGGGAAGGGAGAGGTATGAGGGGAGGGGGAGGGAAGGGAGAGGTATGGGGGGAGGGGGAGGGAAGGGAGAGGTATGGGGGGAGGGGGAGGGAAGGGAGAGGTATGGGGGGAGGGGGAGGGAAGGGAGAGGTATGGGGGGAGGGGGAGGGAAGGGAGAGGTATGGGGGGAGGGGAAGGGAAGGGAGAGGTATGGGGGGAGGGGGAGGGAAGGGAGAGGTATGAGGGGGGACTCGAGATAAGGGAAAAAATGGATGAGTAGGGCGGAGAGTGCGTCCTCCGCCTCTTCCTATTCGTCCTCTTCCACCTTCTCTTATGCCTCTCTTTACCTTTGCCTTGTTCCTTTATCGTCGTCCTTCCCTTCCTCTCCTCTTTCTCCTTCTCCAACTATTCTTCTCCATCCGCCCTCCTCATCCCTTCTCTTTCATCTCTCCCCCCGTCCTCTTCTCCTTGTCCTCTCCTCCTCCACCCCTCGTGAACGCTTTATCAGATATGTTCGTCTCCCATAGTAGTGTCTTACCTAGGTTTCCTCTCCTTTCCCTCCCTCCATCTCTTTTCTCCCTCCATCTCTTCCCTCCATCCCTCCCTATGCTTGCTATCTCGCTCTGTGCAGCTGAGACTCGACCCTCCCAAACACCACACACACACACACACACACACACACACACACACACACACACACCCACACCCAATATCCCTGGGAAACTCGCCCAAGTAATATCAACTGAAACCTCTCTGGAACGATACTATAAGCCACCATAGCTACTGAACCCATAGTGGAATACTTGACGATAGCCCCATCAACGTGGCGAAATGTTCCAGCTCAGACTGACACATTTCATCCCCTCGTATATGCATCATATCCTGTAGGATAGAACATGACAAGGGAAAACGTAGCTTTGCTTTTTTTCCCAAAATATTGCTATCATACAAAACAGGATAGCAGGATAATGCTGGTGTAACTATTTTTAATGGAAAAAATTACGAGTTTGTTTTATACTAGTAGATTTCTAAACCTTCTTAACCAATATTAATATATACATGTACTTTCAGATTTATGTCACTCAGAGAGCGTGAGCGTGTGTGTACTCACCTACTCACTTATTTGTGGTTGCAGGGGTCGAGTCATAGCTCCTGGCCTCGCCTCTTCACTGACTGCTACTAGGTCCTCTCTCTCCCTGCTCCATGAGCTTTATCATACCTCGTCTTAAAACTATGTATGGTTCCCGCCTCCACTACGTCACTTTCTAGGCTATTCCACGGCCTGACTACTCTATGACTGAAGAAATACTTCCTAACATCCCTTTGATTCATCTGAGTCTTCAACTTCCAATTGTGATCTCTTATTTCTGTGTCAAATCTCTGGAACATCCCGTCTTTGTCCACCTTGTCTATTCCGCGCAGTATTTTATATGTCGTTATCATGTCTCCCCTGACCCTCCTTGCCTCCAGTGTCGTCAGGCCGATTTCCCTCAACCTTTCTTCGTAAGACAATCCCCTTAGCTCTGGGACTAGTCTTGTTGCAAACCTTTGCAGTTTCTCTTATTTATTGACGTGCTTGATCAGGTGTGGATTCCAAACTGGTGGTGCATACTCCAGTATGGGCCTGACGTAAATGGTGTACAGAGTCTTGAGCGATTCCTTACTGAGGTATCGGAACGCTATCCTTAGGTTTGCCAGACTCCCGTATGCTGCAGCAGTTATCTGATTGATGTGTGTGTGTGTGTGTCTGTACTCACCTATAATCACCTATGTAGTTGCAGGGGTCGAGTATGTGTGTATTTAATCTTCAGGTATTAAAGTCTTCTTGACTGGTGGTGAGCAGGTGACATGGAGCCTTAATGACCCTCGTGTAGTCGACAGGCTTTAAACCCCCCATAAACCAACAATCCAATAGCCTTCATATATATGGATGTGGACATTCCAAATACGCTTTTCACAAGGAGCATTGGATCAAAACTAAGATACGCAGTTGAACTGTGTTGCCCATACCATAAACACAAATTGGAAACACTAAGTTAAGATCGGAGTGGAACACAATATAACAGAAGTGATTGCAACACCTTCAACACTGAGGTTTCACTTGTATACAAAGAAGTATGTCGGCACAGTGATTGAAAGTATTTTTTCAGTGGAGACAGACTGCTCTGATGGCATCCAGGGCAGGTCAGAGTTCTCCAGCCGCTGAAGAAATCAATTTTTTTTTTTTGTAATAATTAAACTGAACACTGAAGACTGGACATTACTAATGTGCTCCTTCGCCTGTAACTGCAAGTATATTATAGTCAGTCTGTCTCTCTCTCTCTGTCTCTCTCTCTCTCTCTGTCTCTCTCTCTCTCTCTCTCTCCTTCATTCATTCATTCATTCATTCGTATGTGCGTAAATATAGTAACATCGCAATTGCCACAATATATTCGTAATAAACAGAAACAGCCAGTAAAACAATAAACTGGAGACAGAGACGGAATAACAAAGGGAAGAAAATTCGACCCAAGAAGAAATTAATAAGAAAAGTAGTCCTCACTAGGCACATTTTTATTATATTCGAAACGAAGCATTAAAATCCGTATGGAATACGGATTTCGGTGACACCTTCCCTTGGCTCGCGCAGCCGCCGAAATACGTCTACTTATTTTGTAGTCTATCGTATATTTCATCAGCTTTAAATTTCTAAAGACCAGGCCTTTGCGCCACACCATTAATATTGTTAGTGATATTAGTCAGGCTCTGGTTGATGTGGCTGGTCTGGCTGCCTGGCTTCACCTGCACCAATCCCCTCATTAATATCTCTCCCTTCCATCCCTTGCTCTGTGTCCTTGTTTATCGTATTTTCCTAGTGAGAGTTGTATATTAGTGAAACAAACTCTGTGTAGCGTCACTTAGGTAGTACAAACTTTGGGTAGCACTGAAAATAGGTTGGGCAAATATATTTTTTAGCGGGATGTATTTGAGGAGGACCTGCCAAGTATGGGCCAGCAGGCCTGTTGCAGTGTTTCTCCTTTTTTATATTGTAGGTTTATAGGTTAGGACGGGTATGTGAGTGGGTGTGAGTTCGACCTGCCTTGCAAGGGTCAGTAGGTCTACTGACCTATTGATTCTTGACCTACTGATCTTCGGCCTGATGCTGCCGAAGGGTTTGTGAGATAACTTACTGGACAAAACAGTCTAACGAAATGAGCAGGATAATTAAAGCTTCCTTACATGTTGGTTAAGGTTCGTCAGGAAACAGGACAAATGTATCCTGACGCGGGTCTTAGTCAGATAACCTGCCGTTGGAGTTTTTGGTCATCTGACCGAGGCCTTCCGCTGGCAGGTTAGTGTAGAGGGGAGGCAGGTTAGTGTAGAGGGGAGGCAGGTTGGTGTAGAGGGGAGGCAGGTTGGTGTAGAGGGGAGGCAGGTTGGTGTAGAGGGGAGGCAGGCTGGTGTAGAGGGGAGGCAGGTTGGTGTAGAGGGGAGGCAGGTTGGTGTAGAGGGGAGGCAGGATGGTGTAGAGGGGAGGCAGGTTGGTGTAGAGGGGAGGCAGGTTGGTGTAGAGGGGAGGCAGGTTGGTGTAGAGGGGAGGCAGGTTGGTGTAGACGGGAGGCAGGTTGGTGTAGAGGGGAGGCAGGTTGGAGTAGAGGGGAGGCAGGTTGGTGTAGAGGGGAGGCAGGTTGGTGTAGACGGGAGGCAGGTTGGTGTAGAGGGGAGGCAGGTTGGTGTAGAGGGGAGGCAGGTTGGTGTAGAGGGGAGGCAGGATGGTGTAGAGGGGAGGCAGGTTGGTGTAGAGGGGAGGCAGGTTGGTGTAGAGGGGAGGCAGGATGGTGTAGAGGGGAGGCAGGTTGGTGTAGACGGGAGGCAGGTTGGTGTAGAGGGGAGGCAGGTTGGAGTAGAGGGGAGACAGGACAGTGTAGAGGCGAGACAGGACAGTGTAGAGGCGAGGCAGGACAGTGTAGAGGCGAGGCAGGACAGTGTAGAGGCGAGGCAGGACAGTGTAGAGGCGGGACAGGTCAGTGTAGAGGCGGGACAGGTCAGTGTAGAGGCGGGACAGGTCAGTGTAGAGGCGGGACAGGTCAGTGTAGAGGCGGGACAGGTCAGTGTAGAGGCGGGACAGGTCAGTGTAGAGGCGGGACAGGTCAGTGTAGAGGCGGGACAAGTCAGTGTAGAGGCGGGACAGGTCAGTGTAGAGGCGGGACAGGTCAGTGTAGAGGCGGGACAGGACAGAGTAGAGGCGGGACAGGACAGTGTAGAGGCGAGACAGGAGAGTGTAGAGGCGAGACAGGAGAGTGTAGAGGCGAGACAGGACAGTGTAGAGGCGAGACAGGACAGTGTAGAGGCGGGACAGGTCAGTGTAGAGGCGGGACAGGACAGAGTAGAGGCGGGACAGGACAGTGTAGAGGCGGGACAGGACAGTGTAGAGGCGAGACAGGACAGTGTAGAGGCGAGACAGGACAGTGTAGAGGCGAGACAGGACAGTGTAGAGGCGAGACAGGACAGTGTAGAGGCGAGACAGGACAGTGTAGAGGCGAGACAGGACAGTGTAGAGGCGAGACAGGACAGTGTAGAGGCGAGACAGGACAGTGTAGAGGCGAGACAGGACAGTGTAGAGGCGGGACAGGTCAGTGTAGAGGCGGGACAGGTCAGTGTAGAGGCGGGACAGGACAGAGTAGAGGCGGGACAGGACAGTGTAGGCGGGACAGGACGGGACAGGACAGTGTAGAGGCGAGACAGGACAGTGTAGAGGCGAGACAGGACAGTGTAGAGGCGAGACAGGACAGTGTAGAGGCGAGACAGGACAGTGTAGAGGCGAGGCAGGACAGTGTAGAGGCGAGGCAGGACAGTGTAGAGGCGAGGCAGGAGAGTGTAGAGGCTAGTCAGGACAGTGTAGAGGCGAGGCAGGACAGTGTAGAGGCGAGGCAGGACAGTGTAGAGGCGAGACAGGAGAGTGTAGAGGCGAGACAGGAGAGTGTAGAGGCGAGGCAGGACAGTGTAGAGGCGAGGCAGGACAGTGTAGAGGCGAGGCAGGACAGTGTAGAGGCGAGACAGGACAGTGTAGAGGCGAGGCAGGACAGTGTAGAGGCGAGGCAGGACAGGACAGTGTAGAGGCGAGACAGGAGAGTGTAGAGGCGAGGCAGGACAGTGTAGAGGCGAGACAGGAGAGTGTAGAGAGACAGTGTAGAGGCGAGGCAGGACAGTGTAGGCAGGACAGTGTAGAGGCAGGACAGTGTAGAGGCGAGACAGGACAGTGTAGAGGCGAGGCAGGACAGTGTAGAGGCGAGGCAGGACAGTGTAGAGGCGAGGGCAGGACAGTGTAGAGGCGAGGCAGGACAGTGTAGCAGGACAGTGTAGAGGCGAGGACAGTGTAGAGGCGAGACAGGACAGTGTAGAGGCGAGACAGGACAGTGTAGAGGCGAGACAGGACAGTGTAGAGGCGAGACAGGACAGTGTAGAGGCGAGACAGGACAGTGTAGAGGACGAGACAGGACAGTGTAGAGGCGAGGCAGGACAGTGTAGAGGCGAGACAGGACAGTGTAGAGGCGAGGCAGGACAGTGTAGAGGCGAGGCAGGACAGTGTAGAGGCGAGGCAGGACAGTGTAGAGGCGAGGCAGGACAGTGTAGAGGCGAGAGGACGAGGCAGGACAGTGTAGAGGCGAGGCAGGACAGTGTAGAGGCGAGACAGGACAGTGTAGAGGCGAGGCAGGACAGTGTAGAGGCGAGACAGGACAGTGTAGAGGCGAGACAGGACAGTGTAGAGGCGAGACAGGACAGTGTAGAGGCGAGACAGGACAGTGTAGAGGCGAGGCAGGACAGTGTAGAGGCGAGACAGGACAGTGTAGAGGCGAGACAGGACAGTGTAGAGGCGAGGACAGTGTAGAGGCGAGGCAGGACAGTGTAGAGGCGAGGCAGGACAGTGTAGAGGCGAGGCAGGACAGTGTAGAGGCGAGGCAGGACAGTGTAGAGGCGAGGCAGGACAGTGTAGAGGCGAGGCAGGACAGTGTAGAGGCGAGGCAGGACAGTGTAGAGGCGAGGCAGGACAGTGTAGAGGCGAGGCAGGACAGTGTAGAGGCGAGGCAGGACAGTGTAGAGGCGAGGCAGGACAGTGTAGAGGCGAGGCAGGACAGTGTAGAGGCGAGGCAGGACAGTGTAGAGGCGAGACAGGACAGTGTAGAGGCGAGGCAGGACAGTGTAGAGGCGAGGCAGGACAGTGTAGAGGCGAGGCAGGACAGTGTAGAGGCGAGGCAGGACAGTGTAGAGGCGAGGCAGGACAGTGTAGAGGCGAGACAGGACAGTGTAGAGGCGAGACAGGACAGTGTAGAGGCGAGACAGGACAGTGTAGAGGCGAGACAGGACAGTGTAGAGGCGAGACAGGACAGTGTAGAGGCGAGACAGGACAGTGTAGAGGCGAGACAGGACAGTGTAGAGGCGAGGCAGGACAGTGTAGAGGCGAGGCAGGACAGTGTAGAGGCGAGGCAGGACAGTGTAGAGGCGAGGCAGGACAGTGTAGAGGCGAGGCAGGACAGTGTAGAGGCGAGGCAGGACAGTGTAGAGGCGAGTCAGGACAGTGTAGAGGCGAGGCAGGACAGTGTAGAGGCGAGGCAGGACAGTGTAGAGGCGAGACAGGACAGTGTAGAGGCGAGACAGGACAGTGTAGAGGCGAGACAGGACAGTGTAGAGGCGAGGCAGGACAGTGTAGAGGCGAGACAGGACAGTGTAGAGGCGAGGCAGGACAGTGTAGAGGCGAGACAGGACAGTGTAGAGGCGAGGCAGGACAGTGTAGAGGCGAGGCAGGACAGTGTAGAGGACGAGGCAGGACAGTGTAGAGGCGAGGCAGGACAGTGTAGAGGCGAGGCAGGACAGTGTAGAGGCGAGGCAGGACAGTGTAGAGGCGAGGCAGGACAGTGTAGAGGCGAGGCAGGACAGTGTAGAGGCGAGGCAGGACAGTGTAGAGGCGAGGCAGGACAGTGTAGAGGCGAGGCAGGACAGTGTAGAGGCGAGGCAGGACAGTGTAGAGGCGAGGCAGGACAGTGTAGAGGCGAGGCAGGACAGTGTAGAGGCGAGGCAGGACAGTGTAGAGGCGAGGCAGGACAGTGTAGAGGCGAGGCAGGACAGTGTAGAGGCGAGGCAGGACAGTGTAGAGGCGAGACAGGACGAGGACAGGACAGTGTAGAGGACGAGGCGACAGGACAGTGTAGAGGCGAGACAGGACAGTGTAGAGGCGAGACAGGACAGTGTAGAGGCGAGGCAGGACAGTGTAGAGGCGAGACAGGACAGTGTAGAGGCGAGGCAGGACAGTGTAGAGGCGAGGCAGGACAGTGTAGAGGCGAGGCAGGACAGTGTAGACAGGACGAGGCGAGGCAGGACAGTGTAGAGGCGAGGCAGGACAGTGTAGAGGCGAGGCAGGACAGTGTAGAGGCGAGACAGGACAGTGTAGAGGCGAGGCAGGACAGTGTAGAGGCGAGGCAGGACAGTGTAGAGGCGAGACAGGACAGTGTAGAGGCGAGGCAGGACAGTGTAGAGGCGAGGCAGGACAGTGTAGAGGCGAGGCAGGACAGTGTAGAGGCGAGACAGGACAGTGTAGAGGCGAGGCAGGACAGTGTAGAGGCGAGACAGGACAGTGTAGAGGCGAGGCAGGACAGTGTAGAGAGACAGGACAGTGTAGAGGCGAGGCAGGACAGTGTAGAGGCAGGACAGTGTAGAGGCGAGGCAGGACAGTGTAGAGGCGAGACAGGACAGTGTAGAGGCGAGGCAGGACAGTGTAGAGGCGAGGCAGGACAGTGTAGAGGCGAGGCAGGACAGTGTAGAGGCGAGACAGGACAGTGTAGAGGCGAGGCAGGACAGTGTAGAGGCGAGGCAGGACAGTGTAGAGGCGAGACAGGGACAGTGTTGAGGCGAGTCAGGACAGTGTAGAGGCGAGGCAGGACAGTGTAGAGGCGAGGCAGGACAGTGTAGAGGCGAGGCAGGACAGTGTAGAGGCGAGACAGGACAGTGTAGAGGCGAGACAGGACAGTGTAGAGGCGAGGCAGGACAGTGTAGAGGCGAGACAGGACAGCAGAGTAAAACAATGAATGAGATACCAAGCGAGAGAGCTGTCCTTCGTTTTCTTGCCAAATAGAGAGAGAGAGAGAGAGAGAGAGAGAGAGAGAGAGAGAGAGAGGTGATGTGACGGAGGGATAACGCACAAAGAGAGGGAAGGGGAAAAGAGAATGATTGAGGAGAAAGAGGTTGGAAGGATATAAACTAAAACAAAATTCAGAGACACTTCACAAATTTTGTATTTTAATTTTCAATTTTCTTCCGTATTTGTATTCTCATTCTTCCCATAACACTTTCATCACCATCCACCATCAGTGGGTTGTTTTTTATTTGAGACACTCTCTCTCTTTCTCTCTCTCTCTCTCTCTCTCTCTCTCTCTCTCTCTCTCTCTCTCTCTCTCTCTCTCTCTTTCTCTCTCTCTCTCTCTCTCTCTCTCTCTCTCTCTCTCTCTCTCTCTCACACATACCCAGTGATCCGTCTTTTTGATAAATGTTTCAGTTCGGAGGTATTAAAAGATTATAAGAGTTTCTATAAGTATTATAAAAGTTAGGAGATGTTATCTTCACAAAGCTCTTTAATCCTCTCTTCCTCTTTCATTTCCTCTCCCACTCTCTTCTAACCTTTGCCCTCTTCTCTTATATCTATCTCCCCTTTCCTCCATCTCCCTTCGTTATCTCTTACTTTTACCTCTCGTAAAATCCTTCTCTCCACCAACTCTCCTCTCACCTTCCTAATCCTCTCTTTGTCTCTCTCTCTCTCTCTCTCTCTCTGCTCTTTGTGCAAGTTAGAGAAAAACAACACTAGAAGAATAACTATAGTAAGCAGTTAGATAAATGAACTTAAATGTATTTATGAAGGTTGGAGCCTAGAGAACTGTATTGAATCTAATGAGAGAGAGAGAGATGTATGATACAGTACTGTGAGGGAGAGAGAGAGAGAGATACAGGTGCATAATACAAACTAAGAGGAGGGAGCAGTACAGACAATAACTAGTCCTCTTGTACGTTAATTACCCTAAGTTAATGACCTGTCCTCCAGCACCTCGCACAGCCAACAACTTTCATCATGACTAGAGACACTTAAATGGGTTCTAGAGACACACTAACTAGAGAGAGAGAGAGATGAGTTAACTTTGTTATCCTCAGAGCAGTGGGTGCTTCCTAACACTATAACTCCAGACCATGGAACTGAACTCTTCTCAAGGCTGAGGGACTGACCACCTCAAATATTGTTTCTCCAAGGTTGATTGACTGATTAAAGAGAACTGCTGCATATGCGTCTTAATCTTCACACCAGTAATATCTTAGTCAATTCTGAATTTTAATTCTCAAAACTGGTATAGGATTTTTTTTTTTGGGGGGGGGCAGAAATTCTAATTTTTATAGAAAATGAACAATATCAGTATTTTTAAATATATTTTTTTACGTTCGAGTTTTTCAAGTATTTTTATATATTTTTTCATTGAAATTAAAATACATTTGGTCATAGAGTATCTGTTATGTAATTAAAATATCGATACTTATGCATGTTGACTGTGACATATTTCATCTGGTTAAATGATATACACTGTTAAACAAGCTATACCACGGGTGGGGATAGAACTCGCGATCAGAGAGTCTCAAAACTCCTGACCGTCGCGTTAACCACTGGTCCAGTGGCTAACGCGACGGTCTGGAGTTTTGAGATTCTGACCGCGGGTTCTATCCATGCCCGTGGTATGGTTTGTTTGCAATCGTGTCATTACGATTTCGTGAGGCACTGTTAAAGAAGTTATCTGGCGTCTGAAGTGATCTGGGTTTTCATGGCAGACAGGTCGAGATGCACATAGTTGTACCCATGAGAGGTTCTCTGATGGGTCTCTGAACCAGTGGGATGTTTGATAAGAGGTCTCTGAACCAGTGGGATGTTTGATAAGAGGTCTCTGAACCAGTGGGATGTTTGATAAGAGGTCTCTGAACCACTGTGAAGAAAGTTTATGGTTTACTGACAATTCTTGTAAAGATCGAACAGGGAAGTCTTCTTAATGAAATAAGAAACAAAACTGGGAGTGACCTAATACAACAGTCTCTCTCTCTCTCTCTCTCTCTCTCTCTCTCTCTCTCTCTCTCTCTCTCTCTCTCTCTCTCTCTCTCTCTCTCTCTCTCTCTCTCTCTCTCTCTCTCTATGTTACAAGCAATTAGGATATCAAAATCAATCCATACATGAACTCCCATAATTTCCGATAAGTTGAACAAACTCCCGAGTAGCGCCATTGAAAACGACAACCTTGTGTAGCTTTAAAAGTAGGTTAGACAAGTACATGAGTGGGTGTGGGTGTGAGTTAGATCTGCCTAGCATGAACCAGTAGGCCTGCTGCAGTGCTTCCTTCCTTAAGTTCTTATGAAGCAGACCTGGTCTGGGACCGGACTACGGGGGCGATCACAGTCCGGAATCGACTCAAGAATAAGAAACACTTACGCTATTTTGTCGTTTCCGTATCTCTTAACACGCCACTCCAATTTTCACGATATATAGTCGTTGTAAAATCACTGATTGTGAGTTAGTGGCGTTCTTGATGGCTGTGAGGTAGACAGGTCCTTGATGAATGTGATGCAGAATACATTACTGCCCAAGAAATCAAGGTCTCGAGTACTGCCCAGGACACAGAGGTCTACAGTAGTACCCAGGACGTCAAGGTCCATAATACTGCCCAAGACTTAGAAGTCTACAGTACTAGCCAAGGGAGATAAGGTTGTAGTTCTTTCCCAGAATCAGGTTTCTAAATTTTTTAAAATTACTCTAAATAAAGCTTTACCTTATTTTTCAAGCTTAGAAATGTTACTAAAGTTTGTACCCAGTACCGTCAGGCTGATGAATGGACATACGTGCAACTCTTGGGTATCTTTATTGCGGAAACGTTTCGCCTACACAGCAGGCGAAACGTTCCAGTCAATAAAAACACCCAACTGTTGCACTCTTCTTCAAAGACAACACCGGGAGATTTTAGAGAAAATAATTGTAATTTTACAATAGCCTGTCCCTGGGCATTTAATTAGGACAGTGGTAAACCTCGAGATTCTGAAGATGACTGACAGCTCTGCTTACTCATTAAAAGTTAAGCTCGTTAAACGACGCGTTTGTTTTTCTCCTTAGACGTATTTCCGTCGTCAGGAACATGTGGACTTAAGGACGTATACATCGTTAGCGGAATTAATATATAAAAATAAATCTGTGTTATAGAACTCGTTTTAAAACTGGTATATAATTATATACTAAAGTGTCGGTCATGGACCAGGCCACGAGGGGCGTTGACCCCCGAAATTCACTCCAGGTGTACTCCAAGTATACGAAATGATATATATATATATATATTATATATGTCGTGCCGAATAGGCAGAACTTGCGACCTTGGCTTAAATAGCAACGCTCATCTTGCCATATAGGACAAGTGAAAATTTGTATATTCAATAATTTCGCCAAAATCATTCTGAACCTAACGAAAAAAATATATTTCACTGTTTGTTTAGTTTTAAATTATTGTAAACAAATCTAAAATATATTTAGTTGGGTTAGGCTAAAATAAATTGTTCTTGTTATAATAAGGTTAGGTAAGTTTTCTAAGGTTCTTTTGGTGCAAAATTAAAAACTTTTGCATTAACATTAATGAAAAATATATATCTTTAAACGTATAAGAGAAAATTTTAGAAAGGACTTAAATTTAAATGAGTTCTTGCTAATTGACCAATTTTACATATTCGGCAGTACATACATATATATATATATATATATATATATATATATATATATATATATATATATATATATATATATATATATATATATATATATATATACGTGATGTGGGTTTTCAGTGTCCCATACTGAAAAAGGTAAATTTTTTGCTGTGAAAATACAAGCGTAAATAAAACTGAAAGAGAGGCGTAAATTAAGGTGAAGGAGAAAGATGTAAAAATAATCAAGAAGAAAGACGTAAACAAAGGCGAATGAAAAAGACACATACAAAAGCGAGGGAAAGAAGACATAAAGCGAGGGGAAAAAGACAAACAAACGTAATGAGAAAGATGGAAACAAAGGAGGAGGAAACAGACATAAAAGTGAAGAAGAGCAGGTATTAGCCACAAGTATTGGAACACACGCTGGTGTAGGTGTTTGGCTCTACATAGAGCTTGATACACTGCATGAAACTATACTCAACGAAGCCTTCTCTGTATTAGAGACTTGTCTACACTCTCTCTCTCTCTCTCTCTGTTATGTACTTGTCTCCATGCCTTTTCTCTCTTTTCCCTCCCTTGTTCCCCTCTTTCTTTCCCTATCATCCCCTTCTCCTCCTCCTCCAGTTTCTTCCTCTCATCTTCTTTCTCTCCCCGTCCGTCTTAAACTTTTTCTTCGCCATATATAAAATAAATAGGGGCAGAACCATTAAGGCAAAGTTGACTTTGTAATTCTGGGAGGCGTGATGTTAGCCTGACGAGGCACGGCTGCCAGGAGAGTCTGGCCCCTGTGGCACCGGGCCATAGGAACGAGAGTACCATGCTGCTGCTTCCATCTCCCTCCGTGGCCCCATCACCCTTTTGCGTATTGTCATGATTGTTCCAGTTGGGGAGGAGTCTGCCCGTCTGTCTGCTCGCTCGACTGTCTGCTCGCCTGTCTGCCCGTGCCCGCCACAGAGAACTGGTGATTGGAGAAACTTGCTGCCAGCATGTTAAGGATGCAACGAAAGAGAGAGGAGCGAGGAGCCAGCAAGACAAGATCTATTGTTTACCACAAGTACATCTGATATAGGTGTAATAAATGATAACTATAATTTTTCAATGGGTTGAGGGGTAAGCCAGTGGAAGGCCTCAGTCAGATGACCAAAAGTTGCAACTGCAGGTCGTCGTATGACTAAGACCCGCGTTAGGAAACATTTATCCTGTTTCCTGACAAACTTGCCCTAACTTAACCTAACCTAGGTGTAATGGAATGTGAGAGGCTCCTGGTTGCTAGCGGATCATACAGTATTGACTTTCGAAAACTCTGTGGAATTAAACATCGAGGGATGACTAGCAGGGTTCAAAACATAGTGGGTGCGTTTGGAGTAATACACAACTGCTCTGCATGGCATTTAATTAGAAAACATCGTGTAGTCTGCCAGCGTATCCTAAGCATATTCTGCAGCTTGACGTCTGCATGTTGACCGAGATCTGTCCCGCGGGCAAGCCGAGGGTTTGAAACTGGAGGTCAGCGTCAGTGACCTCTCAGCGTGACTCAAGCTGGAAAAATAAACTCAAATGCAGTATAATGCGATACTTTACTGATCATGTTTCGCCCACACAGTGGGTTTTATCAAGTCGCAAACAGATCTGTGACTTGATATAGAAATGTTTGTGATATGATAAAGCCCAGTGTGTGAGCGAAACGTAGTCAGTAAATGTCACTTGTAATTCCTTCATCAAGGTCATTAATGTAAATTATGAACAAGAATGGGCCTAAAACTGATCCCTGTGGAACGCCACTAGTAACCAGTCTCCATTCAGATTTGACCCCATTAATGGAAACACTCTTGGTAAGCCATGCCTCTATCCATGCTAGAACTTTACCTCCTATACCATGAGCTGCTACTTCTTTTTAAGTCTTTTGTGAGGTACTCTATCGTAGGCTTTACTGTAATCTAAATAAACAACATCAAATTCTTTATCACTACTGCCTCAAATGTTGTATTGAACTTCAGTAAATTTGTCAGGCAGGAACGACCTCTCGTGAACCCTTGCTGAGATTCATTAATCAAATTATGCTCTTCAGTGTCTTTTCTAATAATTATTTTATTTATTAACACACTGGCCGATTCCCACCAAGGCAGGGTGGCCCGAGAAAGAAAAACTTTCACCATCATTCACTCCATCACCATCAGAACGGTGCTTTACACTGCAGTTTTTAAACTGCAACATTAGCACCCTTCCTTCAGAAGGGTGTTAATGTTGCAGTTATAATTGCAGCTATAATTGATTCTAATAATTTGTCTACTATAGACATCAGGCTTATTAGACGGTAATTTGAAGGAATGGACTTATCCCCTGATTTGAATACAGGAACTACATTGGCTATGTTCCACATCTCTGGCACAACACCAATTAGGATGGACGCGTGAAACACGCTCGTTAATGGCTGACTAAGTTCCATGTAGCTTTAAGTACACTGGAAAACAACTCGTCGGGTCCTTGGGACTTATTTTGTTTCAGTTTATCTATCTGTTTGATAACCATGTCCCTCGTGACAGTAATATTAATTTGAATTCATCAGGAACCGAATAATTGTAAAGTCTGACAAAAAATAATCGTTAAATAAGGAACACATTTCCAGTTTATCAGTCAGCTGTCCATTCCCAATTTTCAGAAATCCTACTTTTTCCCTCACCTTCGTCCTATACACACAAAAAAAAAAAACCTTTTGGATTTGTCTTTGATTCATTAGCAACACTAATTTCACAGTCACATTTAGCCTTTCTAATTCCCTTTTTTACTTCTGTTTTAAGCTGAACATATTGGTCAATAAGGTTAACCTCTCCTCTTTTGATGCGCTTATAAATTTCTCTTCTCTCCTAATAGATGCTTTTGCCTCCTGTTCATCCATTTGGAATCATTATTATTTGACCTAATTTCTTTCTGGGGAATACACTCTGAGCACGTTGTTCATTATTAAGAAAAAAAAATCATAAATGCAGATCCCTTCGTAACCACAAGTATGATCATCGTTAATAAAATCATTAGCTAGATTACCCCAGTCGAGATTAGACAGGTGTTCCCGAAGTCCATTATAATCGGCAGAACGAAAATCGGGGACTTTCTTACTAAAATCGGGAACTTTTTCACAAAAATCGGGGACTTTTATGTTATGTCGACACAAGCTCAGTACTGTAGACACAAGCACATTGGTACAATGGAAGTTTCAAGGCTAAGACAAAGGAATATCTCCACAAGTTCTGGATTTTGATACCAATCTCTGCACTGAGATACTTGTCCTTGGGTAAACTTCCTGGTATTCAGGATGCAACCAAACACTAATAACAGGAGCTGTTCTTACGTGAGCTTACAGCTGCGCTGGCGTAAGCTGTACGGCGTAATTTTAGAACTGTCAGTGTTGACTGTGGCCAGAAAAAATGCTCTAAGTGAGAAGGATGTCTTTGATAAGCTGACTTTGTGAAACTGGTAGACTGCAGGTGGGAAAGACGGGACGAGGAGGGAAGGAAAGAGAATACAACATAGAAACATACAAACATTACACAAATAACCAGTACGTGGATTGATTACATTGTCTTCACATCTCTACTGCTTCTACTAACTCTTCTGCACTCGACTGACGAAGCCTGCTGTGTAGGCGAAACGTTTCGCAACGATTAAATGTCACAATAAAATGTCACATTAGTTTCACTTGTGTCCTTTTACCTAACATATTGTCGGTAATTTTACCAACATTCTACAAGACATTCCTAGCACTGGGAAAGTCAGGAAAGATTAAAAGGTCCGAATCAGTTCAAAAAAAAAATCAACTACAGGTTTAAATCCTGTCTCGTGCTCTAAAAACAATTTAACAGTTTCTCAGAACTTTTCCGAAACATTTGCATAGCTAAAAGGGTAAAAGTTTAATCAAAACACACAATGTTATTGGTGAGAAATAAGCCTGAAATAAAAACATTGGTGTTAAAGCCGGTTGACATGAACTGGGATAAGCTTACCAGTCTTACCGCAGCCGCCATTAAGATCACTGTGTTAGAATATGCACGATCTTGGATCCGAATTCCGTCTAGTTTTTGAAAAAAACTGCAGTTATTTATTGTGTCATAAAATGTGGTAATTTTCTCCGTTTTTTAAGTCCAATATAACAGATACAAAGAAGAGGTTCTTAATGTAACATAAAAACCATCAGAAACGAGGAACACTGCAGCAAGACGTGTTGCTGCAGTGTATTTGCAACATACGGGAATCTTTACTGAAGAAACGTTTCGCCACACAGTAGCTTCATCAGTCCAATACAAAGCAGAAAGGTGTAAGCAGTTGTTAGTTTAATATCCTTATTGTGTACCCCATACCCATCCTATGGATGATAGTCAAAAGATTACAGAGGTACATAATGGGTCCAGGGACTGGGCCCCAAAGTTATGATAGCTGAACTAGTTACAAAGGTAATGAACTCCAGGTAGAAGGAGAGGAGGAGTTTGAGGTAATCAGTCCCTCAGCCACTGATGAAGCCACTGTCTAGCGAAACATCTATAATAAAGACACACAGATGTTGCAAATGTGTCTAATTCCTCATCAAGAAGCCTTTTGCTGGGACTAAGTTTCATAAGAACATAAGAAAGGAGGAACATTACAGCAGGCCTACGGGTCTATACTAGACAAGTCCTTCTCAAACCCAGACCCACTTAACAAAAATATTTGCCCAACCCATTTTCAATACTATCCAGGGAATAAGTTTCGATGACCCTATTAACCCGTGTGCAAATCCCACTCAAATCTAACCCCTCTCACTCGTGTATTTATCTGTATGTAGAGCTTCGTCAAGCTGTACCGAAAGCAAAAGTTTTTCTGGGTAAAAGCTTGATCTCTATAGCCGGCAGCACGCCATATGGATCCAGCAAGCAGGCATTAGAGTACATATATATGCAAAGATGAACAGATTTGAACAAGGCATCAGTTTTAATGGTAAGAAAATGGCCTTGGTGTAGCACGAACGTTAGTCGAATCACACGAACGAATATAAATATTTGTCTTCGCCGAGATCTTAATCTGGACGTGTGTATGTGTGTGTGTATCTGTCGTAACACAGATTCTGTAGTGATTAATTGGCGTGTCAGTCTATGGAGACTCATGGTACTGTATTCCCTTTCTGCCTGTCAGCCATAGCACTACGGGTTCTCTGTAATCCATCAGGCTGTCCCTTTCTGCCTGCCCGTCTCTTGGTTTCTGTCAGCCTGTCTTTTCGAAGAAGCCATAATCCTTTCATCTGGTTCATTAGTAGAGTGGGCGGGGAAGACTCGTCTGGCAGGTTAGCAACTAGCGGGGTTGAAGCTTTGCCTAAAGCTGATGATGCCTTGCTAACTCCACACACTTCACTACTCAGGCACCTCACGCATCAGGTACCTCACGGCTCAGGTACCTTCCACCTCAAGTACTCCACTACTCAGTTACCTCAGGCCTCAAGTACTTCACACCTCAGGTACATCATTACTCAGGTACCTCACACCACAGGTACCTCACACCACAGGTACCTCACACCAGTGCAAATTTGGCACCTAAAAATGAGAGGGGGGCTAAGTACAACCCAGAGGCACAGCAGACAAAGGAAATGAACCAAGTCGTTAGACAAGGGTTAAGAGGCAGGCCCAGAAACTGTGACTCGACCCTCTGCAAAGAGTAAAACATACACACACACACACACACACACACACACACACACACGCGCGCGCGCGCACACACACACCCCATTTACCCAGAGTGTGAACGTTTATCATGGCGAATAAAGGACATATATAGCCTGCCCTTAGAGTAAGGGGAAGGGGGTACCCTACTTTTCAGGTGGCTGGGGAAGGGGAGTAGCTGATGGAGTCCTTCGCATCCAGGAGCACAAAGACTTTCCCCTCTACCGGAGACAATAGATTTTCTCCAGGATCTCCAGTAACGCACTTGACTCAGAGCGCATGTCTGTGCAGTGACGCACTTGAGCGCATGTCTGTGCAGTGACGCACGAGAGCCGGATATCAGAGCCCGTCTCATCCTTTTATTAAAACTGTTGGTAAGACAGTTAAATGGGGAACTGTTTAACCAGCCTTCAACAGTGATTATAGACAGCACTGAAAATGGGTTGGGCAAATATTTTTGTTAGTAGGTTGGAGTTGAGAATGATCTACCCAGTATGGGCCAGTAGGCCTGTGGCAGTGTTCCTCATTTCTCACGTTCTTACGTTAATTAGACTTTTTTGGGCGCACTCGAGTGGGCCCTCACTCTGTCATCTCCATCTTGTAAGGTTTTAAAGCTGACTTTTATTGTTACAGGACAGCAGTAATAACATGGTTGATCAGACCCTGATCCACCACAAGGCCTGGTCTCAGACCGGGCCGCGGGGGCGTTGACCCTCTGAACCCTCTCCAGGTATAGAAGAAAGAAACTTATGACGACATTTCTGTCTGATTTATACCATTAACTAGTCACACTACCACACGAAGGTAAGGGAACCATAGGGCATCATAGCTCATTCGTGACTTGACAATGGCCCAGGATGGATCGAAACGTAGCCACTAGGTAACGGTGTGCGCTCGATCCTCCGTCCGCTAAGCGTTTCCCGGTCTCTGATCAGGCAAGCTGTTGGTGGCAGCTTGGAGTCTGTTTTCACTTCAAAAGGAAAAAATAAACGTAAACAAAACATTAACCAAAAAAAATCTTCTAATTATGATTTTTCTAATAATTTTTAATTGAGTTTTTTTTGGAGGGGGGAAAAAGACCTTTTTTAATTTGACTTGATAAAAATCAAGATTTTTACAATTGATGTTTCTTCAGGGAAGGAGAAGGGGGCTCCTGATCCGAGGAGTTGGATCTCTTCTCCTTTCCCTTGGATCAAATTTGAAGGTTCCCCCCCCCGGTCCTAGGCACTCTGACACGCCATGAATGTAGTAATACGGGACGTTTCGAGCTTAACAGGTACTGCTCTGTTAACAGTCGTTTCGATCTCAACAGATAAAGCTCTGCTAACAGACGTTTCGACCTCAACAGATAAAGCTCTGCTAACAGACGTTTCGACCTCAACAGATAAAGCTCTGCTAACAGACATTTCGATCACAACACAATAGTGCTGAAAGTTAGTTAAAGCCATTCTTAATAGACAACGTTTCACTCTCAACAGATAAAGCTCTATATAGAGCGAAAGTCTCCAGAGTCTAGATGAATCTTTGCTTTGTAAACATCGTTTCGACCTCAACATATAAAGCTCCAATTAGAACTTTGCTCTATACACAGTGGAGAGGGTGATCGCCAGACCCGTAGGGGCCACACAACAGGGGAGGGTAGGTCCAGTTCCTGGGATCAAGAGCCTACCCAAGGCCTCGACAGCCGGGAGAAGGTTAGTGGGGGCGTCCTTATCAGATCGTCCTTTCGGGAGAATACCTCACCATCGTCAGATGGGATATACATATATATATATATATATATATATATATATATATATATATATATATATATATATTTATTTATTTATTTCATGTTTGGCGATGTACAGGCAACTTCGAAATTTTCCAAGGACAAATAAAATGTTGACAAGGGTTGAAAAATTTGAAGCCGATCGGTCGAGCATCCTTGAGTTATAAATGATAAAATTAATACTGTGCCTGACACTGTGCCTGACACTGTGCCTGACACTGTGCCTGACACTGTGCCTGACACTGTGCCTGACACTGTGCCTGACACTGTGCCTGACACTGTGCCTGACACTGTGCCTGACACTGTGCCTGACACTGTGCCTGACACTGTGCCTGACACTGTGCCTGACACTGTGCCTGACACTGTGCATGACACTGTGCCTGACACTGTGCCTGACACTGTGCCTGACACTGTGCCTGACTGTGCCTGACACTGTGCCTGACTGTGCCTGACACTGTGCCTGACACTGTGCCTGACACTGTGCTTGACACTGTGCCTGACACTGTGCCTGACACTGTGCCTGACACTGTGCATGACACTGTGCATGACACTGTGCCTGACACTGTGCCTGACACTGTGCCTGACACTGTGCCTGACACTGTGCCGACTCAAACATTAACTCGTACAGTATTTAGCTGCAGAATGGCTGTAGCATAGACTTAGAATACCTGAAAGACTGAAGAATGTTAGTAGAACACCATGTAGGTGACTGAAGGACGCTTTCAGGACGCCTGCGGGACGCTGAAGACTGCAGTGGCAGACTGTGGACGTCCTATCTTAGACATAAATCTTCAGTGACGTAAGATTTCCAGAAGTTGACCTTATCTCAACACTTCATAAAAACGCCTATAGATTTATCCACTGTGGAGGGAGGGAGGGAGGGAGAGAGGGAGGGAAGGAGGGAGGGAGGGAGTGAAGGAGGGAGGGAGGGAGGGGAGGGAAGGAGGGAGGGAGGGAAGGAGGGAGGGAAGGAGGGAGGGAAGGAGGGAGGGAGGGAGGGAGGGAAGGAGGGAGGAGGGAGGGAAGGAGGGAGGGAGGGAAGGAGGGAGGGAGGGAAGGAGGGAGGGAGGGAGGGAGGGAAGGAGGGAGGGAAGGAGGGAGGGAGGGAAGGAGGGAGGGAAGGAGGGAGGGAGGGAAGGAGGGAGGGAGGGAGGGAGGGAGGGAGGGAAGGAGGGAGGGAGGGAAGGAGGGAAGGAGGGAGGAGGGAGGGAGGGAGGTAAGGAGGGAGGGAAGGAGGAAGGGAGGGAAGGAGGGAGGAGGGAGGGAGGGAGGGTAGGAGGGAGGGAAGGAGGGAGGGAGGGAAGGAGGGAGGGAGGGAAGGAGGGAGGGAGGGAGGGAGGGAAGGAGGGTGGGATGGTGGGAGGGAGGGAAGGAGGGAGGGAAGGAGGGAGGGAGGGAAGGAGGGAGGGAAGGAGGGAGGGAGGGAAGGAGGGAGGGAGGGAAGGAGGGAGAGAAGGAGGTAGGGAGGGAAAGAAGGAGGGAGGGAAGAATGGAGGGAGAGAGGGAGGGAAGGAGGGAGGGAAGGAGGGAGGTAGGGAAGGAGGTAGGAAGGGAGAGAGGTAGGGAAGGAGGTAGGGAGGGAGGAAGGGAAGGAGGCATGGAGGGAGAGAGGCAGGGAAGGAGGTAGGGAGGGAGAGAGGTAGGGAAGGAGGTAGGGAGGGAGAGAGGTAGGGAAGGAGGTAGGGAGGGAGAGAGGTAGGGAAGGAGGTAGGGAGGGAGAGAGGTAGGGAAGGAGGGAGCGAGGGAAGGATGGATGGAGGGAGGGAGGGAGGGAAGGAGGGAGGGAGGGAAGGAGGGAGGGAGGGGGAAGGAGGGAAGGAGAGAGGTAAGGAGGGAGATAGGGAGGGAGAGGAGGGAGGCAGAGAGGGAGGAAAGGAGGGAGGGAAGGATGGGAGGGAGAGGGAAGGAGGGAGGGAAGGAGGGAGGGAGGGAGGGAAGGAGGGAGGGAAGGAGGGAGGGAGGGAAGGAGGGAGGGAAGGAGGGAGGGAGGGAGGGAAGGAGGGAGGGAGGGAAGGAGGGAGGGAGGGAAGGAGGGAGGGAGGGAGGGAGGGAAGGAGGGAGGGAGGGAGGGAGGGAAGGAGGGAGGGAAGGAGGGAGGGAGGGAAGGAGGGAGGAAGGGAGGGAGGGAGGGAAGGAGGGAGGGAAGGAGGGAGAAAGGGAGGGAGGGAGGGAAGGAGGGAGGGAAGGAGGGAGGGAGGGAAGGAGGGAGGAAGGGAAGGAGGGAGGGAGGGAAGGAGGGAGGGAGGGAGGGAGGGAAGGAGGGAGGGAAGGAGGGAGGGAGGGAAGGAGGGAGGGAAGGAGGGAGGGAGGGAAGGAGGGAGGGAGGGAGGGAGGGAGGGAAGGAGGGATGGAGGGAGCGAGGGAGGGAAGGAGGGAGGGAAGGAGGGAGGGAGGGAAGGAGGGAGGGAGGGAGGGAGGGAGGGAAGGAGGGAGGGAGGGAAGGAGGGAGGGAAGGAGGGAGGGAAGGAGGGAGGGAGGAAGGGAAGGAGGGAGGGAGGGAAGGAGGGAGGGAAGGAGGGGGGAAGGGAAGGAGGGAGGGAGGGAGGGAGGGAAGGAGGGAGGGAGGGAAGGAGGGAGGGAAGAAGGGAGGGAAGGAGGGAGGGAGGGAAGGAGGGAGGGAAGGAGGGAGGGAGGGAAGGAGGGAGGGACGGAGGGAGGGAGGGAAGGAGGGAGGGAGGGAAGGAGGGAGGGAAGGAGGGAGGGAGGGACGGAGGGAGGGAGGGAGGTAGGGAAGGAGGGAGGGAAGGAGGGAGGGAGGGAGGAGGGAGGGAGGGAGGGAGGGAAAGAGGGAGGGAGGGAGGGAGGGAAGGAGGGAAGGAGGGAGAGAGGGATGGAAGGAGGGAGGGAGGGAAGGAGGGAGAGAGGGAGGGAAGGAGGGAGAGAGGGAGGGAAGGAGGGAGAGAGGGAGGGAAGGAGGGAGAGAGGGAGGGAAGGAGGGAGAGAGGGAGGGAAGGAGGGAGAGAGGGAGGGAAGGAGGGAGAGAGGGAGGGAAGGAGGGAGAGAGGGAGGGAAGGAGGGAGGGAAGGAGGGAGGGAGGGAAGGAGGGAGGGAGGGAGGTAGGGAGGGAGGGAGGGAAGGAGGGAGAGAGGGATGGAAGGAGGGAGAGAGGGATGGAAGGAGGGAGAGAGGGAAGGAGGGAGAGAGGGAGGGAAGGTGGGAGAGAGGGAGGGAAGGTGGGAGAGAGGGAGGGAAGGTGGGAGAGAGGGAGGGAAGGTGGGAGAGAGGGAGGGAAGGAGGGAGAGAGGGAGGGAAGGTGGGAGAGAGGGAGGGAAGGAGGGAGAGAGGGAGGGAAGGTGGGAGAGAGGGAGGGAAGGAGGGAGAGAAGGAGGGAGGGAAATGAAGGGAGGGAGGGGAGGATGGGGAGAAAGGATTCGTTTTGGAATTGGGGAAGTGTGGGGAAGGGAGAGGGATTCTAGGAGTGTTTTATTTTATTAAGGGAAATTGGATACATTGATGGGGAAATGGGATTTAATGTTGGTGAGAGGGAGTTGTAGTGTTGGAGAGAGGGAGTTGTAGTGTTGGTGAGAGGGAGTGGTAGTGTTGGTGAGAGGGAGTGGTAGTGTTGGTGAGAGGGAGTGGTAGTGTTGGTGAGAGGGAGTGGTTGTGTTGGTGAGAGGGAGTGGTTGTGTTGGTGAGAGGGAGTGGTTGTGTTGGTGAGAGGGAGTGGTAGTGTTGGTGAGAGGGAGTGGTAGTGTTGGTGAGAGGTAGAGTGTGTTGGTGAGAGGTAGAGTGTGTTGGTGAGAGGTAGAGTGTGTTGGTGAGAGGTAGAGTGTGTTGGTGAGAGGTAGAGTGTGTTGGTGAGAGGTAGAGTGTGTTGGTGAGAGAGTGTGTTGGTGAGAGGTAGAGTGTGTTGGTGAGAGGTAGAGTGTGTTGGTGAGAGGTAGAGTGTGTTGGTGAGAGGGAGTGGTTGTGTTGGTGAGAGGGAGTGGTAGTGTTGGTGAGAGGGAGTGGTAGTGTTGGTGAGAGGGAGTGGTAGTGTTGGTGAGAGGGAGTGGTAGTGTTGGTGAGAGGAAGGGGTTGAAGAGGGAGGGGTGGGGAGGAAGGGATCTGGGGAAGGAGTTGGGGAGGAAGGGATCTTGCTTAGGGAGGGAGGGGGATGACTTATAACGGGGTTTATCCTTGTCTAAATATTTTCCACTGTGATAGAGGTGCAGGGGTTGTTAAGGGTAGGGGGAGGTATGGCAGTGAGGGAGGGAGGGAGGGAGGGAGGGAGGGAGGGTATGAAGGTCTGTCAGTGTATGAGTGATGGAGTGTGGGACTCAGTGTAATGGGTTGAAGGGTGATGGGCTGGCGGTGTAGGGAGGGTGTAGAGCTGGCGGTGTAGGGAGGATGTAGAGCTGGCGGTGTAGGGAGGATGTAGAGCTGGCGGTGTAGGGAGGATGTAGAGCTGGCGGTGTAGGGAGGATGTAGAGCTGGCGGTGTAGGGAGGATGTAGAGCTGGCGGTGTAGGGAGGATGTAGAGCTGGCGGTGTAGGGAGGGTGTAGAGCTGGCGGTGTAGGGAGGATGTAGAGCTGGCGGTGTAGGGAGGATGTAGAGCTGGCGGTGTAGGGAGGATGTAGAGCTGGCGGTGTAGGGAGGGTGTAGAGCTGGCGGTGTAGGGAGGATGTAGAGCTGGCGGTGTAGGGAGGGTGTAGAGCTGGCGGTGTAGGGAGGATGTAGAGCTGGCGGTGTAGGGAGGATGTAGAGCTGGCGGTGTAGGGAGGATGTAGACCTGGCGGTGTAGGGAGGGTGTAGAGCTGGCGGTGTAGGGAGGGTGTAGACCTGGCGGTGTAGGGAGGGTGTAGAGCTGGCGGTGTAGGGAGGGTGTAGACCTGGCGGTGTAGGGAGGGTGTAGACCTGGCGGTGTAGGGAGGGTGTAGACCTGGCGGTGTAGGGAGGGTGTAGACCTGGCGGTGTAGGGAGGGTGTAGAGCTGGCGGTGTAGGGAGGGTGTAGACCTGGCGGTGTAGGGAGGGTGTAGACCTGGCGGTGTAGGGAGGGTGTAGAGCTGGCGGTGTAGGGAGGGTGTAGACCTGGCGGTGTAGGGAGGGTGTAGACCTGGCGGTGTAGGGAGGGTGTAGACCTGGCGGTGTAGGGAGGGTGTAGACCTGGCGGTGTAGGGAGGGTGTAGAGCTGGCGGTGTAGGGAGGGTGTAGACCTGGCGGTGTAGGGAGGGTGTAGACCTGGCGGTGTAGGGAGGGTGTAGACCTGGCGGTGTAGGGAGGGTGTAGACCTGGCGGTGTAGGGAGGGTGTAGAGCTGGCGGTGTAGGGAGGGTGTAGAGCTGGCGGTGTAGGGAGGGTGTAGAGCTGGCAGTGTAGGGAGGGTGTAGACCTGGCGGTGTAGGGAGGGTGTAGACCTGGCGGTGTAGGGAGGGTGTAGAGCTGGCAGTGTAGGGAGGGTGTAGAGCTGGCGGTGTAGGGAGGGTGTAGAGCTGGCGGTGTAGGGAGGGTGTAGAGCTGGCGGTGTAGGGAGGGTGTAGAGCTGGCAGTGTAGGGAGGGTGTAGAGCTGGCAGTGTAGGGAGGGTATAGAGGTGGCAGTGTAGGGAGGGTATAGAGCTGGCAGTGTAGGGAAGGTGTAGAGCTGGCAGTGTAGGGAGGGTATAGAGCTGGCAGTGTAGGGAGGGTGTAGAGCTGGCAGTGTAGGGAGGGTATAGAGCTGGCAGTGTAGGGTGTAGAGCTGGCAGTGTAGGGAGGGTATAGAGCTGGCAGTGTAGGGAGGGTATAGAGCTGGCAGTGTAGGGCGGGGTTCCACACATAACATCAGTAGAACCCTGGGTTTTATTGAAAGACTATTGGGGTTCCCTAAGATCTTCCATTAAAAAACTAAGCAGGAGGCGTGAAATATTACCATCATTATTCTATTCTTGTTTCTCTAATGAGAGAATGACAATATAGAAGTATGACGTGAGGATATAGTAGTAGCGAGACATTCTAGATTAAAAACTTTCTAAACTAGATTTTAGATTTTGCCGCCGAAGCCACTAGTTAATGGCGCGCACCATGTGCATCCCGTGGAGGGTAGCACAAGAGCTTCTAGATACACAAAAGGCCTAGGAACAAGACCCCCAAAATGGTTAACGGGAATACCTCTGGATATCTGCAGTTTGTATTCCCTCTGTTGCAGGCAAATTTAGAGTATTTGACTCACTAAATCGTCATGATACGATTGCAAACAAACTGGTTTAGAGGTTTACGACTCATTCGCCAAGGGTTCAACCCCCCACCTGTTCCGTGGCTTGTTTAGAAAATTCGTTTAAACTGCATGGTAATTTATTTTATTAATAAGACATTTTTATATACGGCAGAGGTTAACAAAATTGATAACTTTCAAGAACGTAAATTTGTTACCTTGACGCAGTAACAAACAGAAACTGTAGCTTTTGTGAAGCCCAGGTCATGGTCAGACAACACAGGTTATGGTCAGACAACACAGGTCATGGTCAGACAACACAGCTCATGGTCATACAACACAGGTCATGGTCAGACAACACAGGTCATGGTCAGACAACACAGTTCATGGTCAGACAACACAGGTCATGGTCAGACAACACAGGTCATGGTCAGACAACACAGGTCATGGTCAGACAACACAGGTCATGGTCAGACAACACAGGTCATGGTCAGACAACACAGGTCATGGCCAGACAACACAGGTCATGGTCAGACAACACAGGTCATGGTCAGACAACACAGGTCATGGTAAGTTATAAACATTCACTACTATGGAGATGTATAAAATACCAACACGATGGAAAAATTAGCACAAATTATGTGATTCCTTATTGACTACGTTTCTCCCACACAGTGGGCTTTATTAAGTCACAAACCCACTGTGTGAGCGAAACGTAGTCAATAATCACATGATACTGCATTGTGTTTATTTTTCCAAGCTTTTACTACAATGAGAATTCTGGGTTCACGAGAGTTGTGGCAGAGTTTAATATATCAGATTCACTTCACATTCTGCGTAACTAAACGAACATAATATTTGGTAAATTTTGGCGAGACTGCAATAAACGGTCAGCAAGAAGTTACATGTCAGTTTCCCTTCCAAAATTACGTCAGCAGAGACCTGAGAACTTCTCTTGTATAGACCCGGTGTAGCTTTTGGTCACTTGACCGTGAACTTCCACTGGCTTTCCGCTCCACCTTAAAAATAAAAGTCATACGAGTGAGAATTTCCAAAGCATTATTTAAAAGCAAACACGAGGAACCGAAGTCAATTTTCCCACGGGAAAATTGCCAGAAATGCGGGCAAATACTGAGAATTTATATTATGTTTAATTAACAGTTTTAACATGTAGATACGGGTCCCTCATATATTAGAGTTTATCCCTTCATATATTCCTGCCGCTGCCCTCCCCTCCCCCCTCTCTCTCTCGCTATTAATTATATGACACCAAGGGAGGTGTCGCCGCTCAAGAGGTGAAAAAAGAGATGGTTAAGGGGACGTGTGAGGTACAAACAGGTGTATGTCTGTGAAATAGATAGACAAGTAGATAAGGTGGGACCTTACTCTGCCACACATCATTTCTCTCGTTCACACACACACACACACACACACACACACACACACACACACACACACACACACACACACACTGCAGACAAGCTGAGTCGTAAACAACACCTACCAACTGCTGCCACAGTTGCATTTTATTTAACAAATTAAGCCAAATCATTTTAATTCAAGAAGTTAATAATAGCACTTTTTACAATGGTTTATGTACATATTTTAGATAAAAAATTAAATACGTCAAAAAGTACTTAAAACAGCACTGAATCGTCGACATATGCAGTAAAATAACGTTTTAACACATTTTTCTCACTGATATATTAAGCAAATTTCCTAAAGTAGCCTGTAACAGATAAGTAAAATGTATATATATATCCAAATGTACTCCTGTAAACCCTTTTGGAGCCTAGTTCCTAGGCCTTTTGTTTATCCATATGTTCTTGTGGAAAAAATCTAATCTTCTCATAGACGGTAAATCCTCTCTCACATGACTCACGAAATCGTAATGACACGATTGCAAACAAACCATACCCCGGCTGGGATTGAACCCGCGGTCAGAGAGTCTCAAAACTCCAGCCCGTCGCGTTAGCCACTAGACCAGCTAGCCACAATAAGATTCGTCCAACTAGGTATATTTCTACACCATAGGAAGGTTAGCACAGGCACCTCTGTGACCACAAATGCAAGTTTTTACAGACGAATCTCCAGCTAGCGTGGCCGTGACGAACTCTAGCTCAAGTCCCTTCACTGCCGTGAACATGACTCACGAAATCGTAATGGCACGATTGCAAACAAACTTGCATTTGTGGTCACAGAGGTGCCTGTGCTAACCTTCCTATGGTGTAGAAATATACCTAGTTGGACGAATCTTATTGTGGCTAGCTGGTCTAGTGGCTAACGCGACGGGCTGGAGTTTTGAGACTCTCTGACCGCGGGTTCAATCCCAGCCGGGGTATGGTTTCTCTCTCACAAACTTGCTGCTGGATTTGTTTTTAATGAGCAACAGATGTAAAGAAAAAACAGGGCGAGATGGGTGAATTGCATTTTCTTGGACTAGAAGAACGCACTTGAGGTGAAGGAACTAGATCAAGGTCAGGAACTAGATCAAGGTGAAGGAACTAGATCAGGGGCAGGAACTAGATCAAGGGCAGGAACTAGATCAAGGGCAGGAACTAGATCAAGGGCAGGAACTCGATGTAGGGCAGGTACGAAGTCTAGTAAGAGAGTTTAGGATCAGCATCTGCAAAATCTTTGGTTTCAGACCAAGAACGACTTCGTTAGTTGGTACAGTGCTGCTACCTCTTCGTTAGTTGGTACAGTGCTGCTACCTCTTCGTTAGTTGGTACAGTGCTGCTACCTCTTCGTTAGTTGGTACAGTGCTGCTACCTCTTCGTTAGCTGGTACAGTGCTGCTACCTCTTCGTTAGTTGGTACAGTGCTGCTACCTCTTCGTTAGCTGGTACAGTGCTGCTGCCTTTTCGTTAGTTGGTACAGTGCTGCTACCTCTTCGTTAGTTGGTACAGTGCTGCTACCTCTTCGTTAGTTGGTACAGTGCTGCTACCTCTTCGTTAGTTGGTACAGTGCTGCTACCTCTTCGTTAGCTGGTACAGTGCTGCTACCTCTTCGTTAGTTGGTACAGTGCTGCTACCTCTTCGTTAGCTGGTACAGTGCTGCTACCTCTTCGTTAGTTGGTACAGTGCTGCTACCTCTTCGTTAGTTGGTACAGTGCTGCTACCTCTTCGTTAGTTGGTACAGTGCTGCTACCTCTTCGTTAGTTGGTACAGTGCTGCTACCTCTTCGTTAGCTGGTACAGTGCTGCTGCCTTTTCGTTAAATGGCACTATGCTTCTACCCATCGTTAACTGTAACTGTGGCAATACCTCCTCGTCGGGTGGGACGATGCAAGTCCCTCCGGCATTTATACTGCTGTAATCCTTGACTGCATTTTTATTTTGTTTCTGTAAATAAAATAGCCAGCCAGAGAGGAGTTAATACCCTCATGGGCTGCTTTATTAATCTACTCTCATATGGAAAATAATTGATGTAATATTCAAATTGCGTTTGATTTTTAAACACTGTCAAACTTGTGTAATAGGGAAGCCATTATCCCTGGCTGTTGCAACATTCTGATCTGTTTTTTGTTGTTGTTGTTGCTCGTTTCAATGTGCATTATTGATATGTTAAAATTTTGATTTATAGCGTTTGTGTATTAATTAGTCGTGTTTAGATTTTTTTTCAGTTTTGCACTAGTTTTGTTATGGGGAGCTGGTGGTAGGGTGGTGGTGGTTGAGGTGGTAGTTGAAGTAGTGGTGGTAGTTGAGGTGGTGGTGGTGGTGGGTGGAGTGATGGGACGCACTAGTTTAAGACCCTCAAATATATATATATATATATATATATATATATATATATATATATATATATATATATATATATATATATATATATATATATTCTCCATGGGGAAGTGGAGCAGAATTCTTCCTCCGTAAGCCATGCGTGTTGTAAGAGGCGACTAAAATGCCCGGAGCAAGGGGCTAGTAACCCCCTTCTCCTGTATAAATTACTAAATTTAAAAAGGGAAACTTTCGTTTTTCTTTTTGGGCCACCCTGCCTCGGTGGGATACGGCCGGTTTGTTGAAAGAAAGAAAGAATATATATATATATATATATATATATATATATATATATATATATATATATATATATATATATATATATATATATATATATATATATGTAAATTTAAGAAACATAACCAATGTTATTTGCAGCCAGTGTACAAATTTTGAAATATCCATTACATTCATTGTCGACGAATGTCGATTTTTTTTAAACATCGTTTCAATACGCTGATTATGTTTTCATCAGAACCTGCCTTGTCTGGTAACCCCAGGCGGTCTGAGTTTCCAGTTACAATGGCGATTGTTCTACTGTTGTTGGACCTGGGGCTTTGCTAAGAGGTTCTGGATGCAAGAATCACCTGTAGTAAAATTAGCTCCATTGATCGATATCATCAATCTTATGCTTGAACTTCTGACTTTGAACATACGAAGGTTCTAAGTGGAGGTTTCATCTAAAGAAAACGTGCTTTGCAGAACATTTATCAGGAGAACGTTTGGCTCTTTGTAGACCTTTATCAGGTCATTACTTAATAAATTTATTTACACAGAGCGGAATGTTGTCTCAATAAAAATTTGTTCTACAGCACTTTTCCTTTGTTCACTGTTGTCCGTAACACACATTGATCCCACGTCTGTTCTAACCTGTCGGGTCACCACATGGCGAAGACCCGGGTGAAAACCCGGGCCAGGACCCGTCCTGGCGAACCTGCCTGTACCTGTTCTAACCCTCTGTGTAAACCACCTTAGTAGAGCCAGTGTATAGAGTTGCTATGTTACGTCAGGGACCATGGTTATCCCATAAGCTTATTCTCTTTCAAAACTATCTGTATACCACTTCCAGTCTGAACAATTAGACGTGCAACACCTGTGTGTCTTTATTTGTAAACGTATCACCGTCCAGTGACTTTATTTATACAAGGACACAGTGTGAAAAATTTTAGACGAAAGATGAGGTAATCATTATTTAGTTTATATATGGCATGGTTATTTTCCTGTCCAACATTTAGAAATTTGCATTTGTCTAATTGAAGTGGCAGATGCAGTTTAATATAGACAAATGCAAAGTTCTCAATGTTGGACAGGACAATAACAATGCCACATATAAACTAAATAATGTAGATCTTAATATTACGGACTGCGAAAAGAATTTAGGAGTTCTGGTTAGCAGTAATCTGAAATCAAGACAACAGTGCATAAGTGTTCGCAATAAAGCTAACAGAATTCTTGGCTTCATATCTAGAAGTAAAAATAATAGAAGTCCTCAGGTTGTTCTTCAACTCTATATATCCTTGGTTAGGCCTCATTTAGACTATGCTGCTCAGTTCTGGTCACCGTATTACAGAATGGATATAAATGCTCTGGAAAACGTACAAAGGAGGATGACAAAGTTGATCCCATGTATCATAAATCTTCCCTATGAGGAGAGGCTGAGGCCCTGAATCTGCACTCTCTAGAAAGGCGTAGAATTAGGGGGGATATGATTGATGTGTGTAAATGGAAAACTAGCATAGGACTCGCAGCAATGGTTTAAAGTTGGAAAAATACAAATTCAGGAAGGATATAGGAAAGCACTGGTTAATTAATAGAGTTGTGGATGAGTGGAACAAACTCCCGAGTACCGTCATAGAAGTTAAGACGTTGTGTAGTTTTTAAAATAGGTTGGATAAATACACGAGTGGGTATGAATGTGTGTGAGTTGGACCTGACTAGCTTGTGCTACTAGGTCAGATGTAATTCTCCTCCCTTATGTGATTGTGAGTGACCTGACTAGGTTAAGGCATTGGCTTAAGCCGGTGGGAGAATTGGATCTTCCTGGCATAGGCCAGTAGGCCTGTTGCAGTATTCCTTCTTTCTTATGCTCAGTCTTGGAGTTGACGATCACCAGTCTGCACTGTTTAAGTATTGTTGATCAGTGTAATGTCGTGTCTTGTTCTCCGTGTGAATTCATCATATCTGATGGATGAAACGTCGTCACATTAAAATGTCATAACCCGCAGTGCGTTATTTACATACTCTCAGTATACTGTAGTATTATATATATTATTATTTAGTGGGAAGGTTTGTAGACGCCATCACAAAAATGAGTCGCTGCCTCCTTTTTCGTTTCCGTTTTTTTTTTTTTTTTTTTTCACTGCTACGTCATTTATTATGGTTTTAGTCATGGAATGATCCTTTGAGTGGTGCCTCCCAGAGTTCACTGTCTCGACTCCCAAAGCCATGATCTGACTTCAGTTTGATAGTTACACAGTGGTAACAGAAGCTAGTTAAGTTTTCTCCGTCACGTTCTATCACACAGTATAGACTACGGTGATATTGTTGATACGTCACTCAGAGCGCAGAAGAGACATTAGAGATAAACTCTACGGAGATGTCACTCCGTGTTTAACATATTCCCGACGGTCAAATATGATCAGTCTAATAAAAATTTCCTAGTTTTTAGATATCGTTCATCCATTACTCAGGATTACCTTCCCAAATAATTTTTTTTATCTTGTATAGTATATCTATCAAGATATTGATATAATTTTTAGCTTTCTTGGGATAGCAGGAGACAGTCGTAGACGGTGATTATCTTCGTTTTTCAAGGCTGTTACTATTGAAATCATCATAGTCACTGTTTTCTTTTGTTTCGGCTGGAGACTAGAATGTAATCATTGTCATGAACGTAAACACTGCCTCCTGGGGACACCAAGTGACAATCATGAACGTAAACACTGCCTCCTGGGGACACCAGGTGACAGTCATGAACGTAAACACTGCCTCCCGGAGACACCAGGTGACAGTCATGAACGTAAACAATGCTTCCTGGGGACACCAGGTGACAGTCATGAACATAAACACTGCCTCCTGGGGACACCAGATGACAGTCATGAACATAAACTGCCTCCTGGGGACACCAGGTGACAGTCATGAACATAAACACTGCCTCCTGGGGACACCAGATGACAGTCATGAACATAAACTGCCTCCTGGGGACACCAGATGACAGTCATGAACATAAACTGCCTCCTGGGGACACCAGGTGACAGTCATGAACGTAAACACTGCCTCATGGGGACACCAAGTGACAGTCATGAACGTCTTGTTCCGGAAAGTCCGTTTTCAAGAATGTTTGTAACTCTCTCTTCATCCTTCACTAATCTCAGGATCTGTGATTAATAGTAATAAAAATATAATAATGATAAAAATTAAAAAAATAATTCCAATTGGAGGTTCATAGATTCAGAGAAAATCAATAAAAATGATTATAGTTATTATAAGTAAGGTCTTCTTTTACAGGTAATGTGACGCCATCTTTGCAGTAGTCATCATCAGAGGTAAATATTAATAAATTTTCCTTCAATTATACATTTCTGAATGACCATTCGGGCGATTATTAGTCAGAAATACTGATGTATCATATATATATATATATATATATATATATATATATATATATATATATATATATATATATATATATATATATATATATATATATATATATATATATATATGTCGTGCCGAATAGGCAGAATTTGCGATCTTGGCTTAAATAGCAACGCTCATGTTGCCATATAGAACAAGTGAAAATTTGTGTATGCAATAATTTCGCCAAAATCATTCTGAACCTGACGAAAAAAATATATTTCACTGTGTTTGTTTAGTATTAAATTACTGTAAACAAATCTAAAATATATTTAGTTGGGTTAGGCTAAAATAAATTGCTCTTGTTATAATAAGGTTAGGTAAGTTTTCTAAGATTCTTTTGGTGCAAAATTAAATTTTTTTACATTAATGAAAAAAATATATCTTTAAACGTATAAGAGAAAATTTCAGAAAGGACTTAATTTTAAATGAGTTCTTGCTAATTGACCAGTTTCACATATTCGGCACGACATATATATATATATATATATATATATATATATATATATATATATATATATATATATATATATATATATATATATATATATATATATATATATATATATATATATATATATATATACACAAAACTGGTAAATTATAAACACACTTTAAAAAAGGGTATGAGTATAGAGATTTTAGGATATTTTAAGAGAAGATTAAGGGAATTTTGAGTAAAGTGTGAGGATATGAGTGTGTTTAGGGATTTTTATGAACTACGAGGCACTGTTTCGTATGGTATTTCAAGTGTGTTGGTATTAAAGGATGGAGTATCGAGTCTGCATTATTCCTTGAGGCTGTGTTACCTTGATGATCCATCCAGTAACAGGAGATAATAGGAGACTTAGAACTAGTAATAGGTTTGACATAGCTAACAGGAGGCTTGGAATAGCTAAAAAGAGGTATGACACACCTGGTAGAAGACTTGGCACTAGTAATAAGAGGCTTGGCACTGCTAATAGGAGACTTGACACTAGTAATAGGAGGCTTGACATGGATAATAGCAGACTTGAGACTAGTAATATGCATAACTAGTAGGAGGCTTGGCACAGTTAATAGGAGACTTGGCACAGCTAATGTAGGACTTGGCATAGCTAATGCAAGACTTGGCACAGCTAATGCAAGACTTGGCACAGCTAATGCAGGTCTTGGCACAGCTAATACAAGACTTGGCACAGTTAATAGAGACTTAACGCCAGTAACTAATAGGAGACCTGACACAGCTAACTGAGGCACCCGTCAGATAGTTTTACGGGGATGATCTCAGCCTCCGAAATCCTGAAGGATGTTCCGGGGATCAAGGCCCCCGCGGCCCGGTCCCAGACCAGACCTCCCTGCATCTGTGACCAGTCACAGTGAGATGGTGTAGTGAGATGGAACTGGCAGCTAGAGCTTGGTTCTGTTGATCGGGAATCTGGTGTTAATCTGATTTCTAGTGCTAATCTGAATTCTGGTGCTAATCTGGAACCTGCCTCTTTTATTCAGGAATTTGGAGATGCTAAACGCGATTTTTTTGCGTTGGTGAAGAATTTTTTTTGTCTATTTCAGTGAGGCTGGAGTAAGACAAGTGTTCTGTCTTTGTTCTTACTAAGAATAGGTGTTCTGTTCTTGTTATTCCTAGGAGATTAAAACAGGTGTTCTACTCTTGTTATTGCTGGGAGGCTAAGACAAATATTCTATTTCTCTGTCTGTCTCTTTGTCTCTGTCTGTCTCTTTGTCTCTGTCTGTCTCTGTCTCTGTCTCTCTCTCCATCTACTAATAGCCTGGATGCCTGTTATAAAATCGGTACCTATCTGAATTTCAAATGCACTCTATGCTACCCTTCTCCCACTCATTCCTCCCTCCCTCCCTCCCTCCATCTATCCACCTTCCCTCCAATCCTTTCTCTGTACATGCTCTTATCCCTGCTCATCCATTGTCTGAGAATAGGTAATCAGGGAATCGATCATTCATGATTATCCAGGAGATGCATTGTTCAGGTTGATGGAGTGTGGCGGCTGGGGAGAGACTAGGCTTTGTCTACTCTGAAGGTTGCAGTTCATTAGACTGTGAAAGTTGCCTGGGAGTGAGGCGACTCTTTCCATCTTGGACTAGTTGAAAAGTTTGAAGTGGAATTGACCGATGTTTTCTTCCGGTGTGAGATGGAATAAGTGCTTGTGTGTGTGTGTGTGTGTGTGTGTGTGTGTGTACTCACCTATTTGTGGTTGCAGGGGTCGAGTCAAAGCTCCTGGTCCCTCCTCTTCACTGGTCACTACTAGGTTACTCTCCCTGCTCCATGAGCTTTATCATACCTCTTCTTAAATCTACGTATAGATACTGCCTCCACTACATGTATTTTTGTTTGTGTGCACTCGCCTATTTGTGGTTGCAGGAGTCGAGTCAAAGCTCCAGTGTTTGTATGTGATCTACTCTGGTACGGAAGACAATTTATCTCAATTAATTGAAAGTATTTATAGACAAAAAATAATTACTCACCAGAAATTGGACAAATTTTATAAATTGCACGGGAGTTATAAGTGAAAAATGAAAATTAACTTGTGATAAGCAAATTCTTATACCCCGTATTCCTTCAATCTGGTAAATAATTTCTAATATGATTCCTGTAAATTTTATCCTTCAAAGTCAGTGTGAACTAGAGGTGTTGAGGAGAGTGTAAGTGGTGGAGCACAAGAACACGGAACAGAGAGTTCAAGCACAGTGAACAAAGTGAACGAGTGAGGAGAGTGCCAGGGAATGATTCACTCTGCCCCGACCCTCACCTCTCACACACCTGTGTCAGGTGCACCTGCTGATATACGCTTCTCTCTCTCTCTCTCTCTCTCTCTCTCTCTCTCTCTCTCTCTCTCTCGTGTACAAGTCTGTCATGTATACACCCACTGTTTTTGTGTGCGTGTCCTTAATTGTAATATTTAGGCTTAAAAGAGTACACGTGTAGCATATGGTACAATTTATACAGAGCAGTGAGTGTGTATATGTGTTATGGAAGTTGATTGATAGGCCTCTCCATCTCCCTACTTTTCCATCTCCCTACTTTTCCATCTCCCTACTTCTCCATCTCTGTCATCTTCCCAACACTTCTCTCTTCCCCTGCTCCTTTTCCTCCCTGGTACCTCTCCCTCTCTTTCCCTCCTCCTTCCTTGTTATTCTCCAATACTGTGTCATGCTTCATCATGGGACAACAGCTGGAAGGGTCGAGTGTGTCGATTTAGCGTCCATCCACCGCGGTGGACATTGATGGTCGATGTGTGGTTGATGCAGCTGGTGACCGTGCTGGCCAACCCCATCCAGCTGGTCTCCACACATCCTTTCCAGCTGGTATTATTATTATTACTGCTGTTATTATTATTATTATTATTATTACTGTTATTATTATTACTGCTGTTATTATTACTGCTATTATTATTATTACTGCTGTTAATATTACTATTATTATTACTGCTGTTAATATTACTATTATTATTACTGCTGTTAATATTATTATTATTACTGCTGTTAATATTACTATTATTATTACTGCTGTTAATATTACTATTATTATTACTGCTGTTAATATTACTATTATTATTACTGCTGTTAATATTACTATTATTATTACTGCTGTTAATATTACTATTATTTTTACTGCTGTTAATATTACTATTATTATTACTGCTGTTATTATTATTACTATTATTATTACTGCTGTTATTATTACTGCTATTATTATTACTGCTGTTAATATTACTACTGTTATTATTACTGTTATTTATACCACTGTTATTATCAATTTATTGTTGTTGATAATGTTGCACGATATAGAGCCGAGGTAATACTTATAAATAACGCGTTGACTAATATTGTTAGAATAATAATGTCTGTGGATCTAACTCTAAGCTTCGCTCTGCGTAGAGCTGTAACCGGTACCACACAGCTCTACACAGAGCGAAACGTTGGCCCGATAAAAAGCTGTTTCTGTCACTCGTGTGTCTCGACTTAGGAGCGTGGTTTGACGAATTGTCGGTGACAGATTGATGGGTGTGAGATTGACAGGACGAGGCAGAGACGGACGGGTGACTAATAAGGAGTACTAGTGCTGGGACCTGTGGATAGGAAGACGGAGGAGGAGGAGGAGGAGGAGGAGGAGGAGGTGGGAAGGAATAAGGAAGGTGAGGAATATTGATGCAGGAATTGAGGAGAGAGGATGTAAACAGGGTGTTCCAAGGCTGCTGGCGTGAATGAAATAGATTTAGTAGAAGTTGCGGTAGAATGATCTTGTCGATCGGGCCAGCCTGCTGGTTACTTGCCTGATCAACCAGGCTGTTGTTGCCCGCCGCCCAACGTATGCACAGCCTGGCTGATCAGAAACCGATTTCAGGAGCTTAAGTTTTCTCATATAGACAAATATTGAAGAGATCCCGCTCACATTTCCCCCACACCCATCCTACATGTCCCCCACACCCATCCTACATGTCCCCCACACCCATCCTACATGCTCCCCACACCCATCCTACTTGTCCCCCACACCCATCCTACATGTCCCCCACACCCATCCTACATGTCCCCCACACCCATCCTACATGTCCCCCACACCCATCCTACATGTCCCCCACACCCATCCTACATGTCCCCCACCCCCATCCTACATGCCCCCCACACCCATCCTACTTGTCCCCCACACCCATCCTACATGTCCCCCACACCCATCCTACATGTCCCCCACACCCATCCTACATGTCCCCCACACCCATCCTACATGTCCCCCACACCCATCCTACATGTCCCCCACACCCATCCTACATGCCCCCCACACCCATCCTACTTGTCCCCCACACCCATCCTACATGTCCCCCACACCCATCCTACATGTCCCCCACACCCATCCTACATGTCCCCCACACCCATCCTACATGTCCCCCACACCCATCCTACATGTCCCCCACACCCATCCTACATGTCCCCCACACCCATCCTACATTTCCCCCACACCCATCCTACATGTCCCCCACACCCATCCTACATTTCCCCCACACCCATCCTACATGTCCCCCACACCCATCCTACATTTCCCCCACACCCATCCTACAATTCCCCCACACCCATCCTACATGTCCCCCACACCCATCCTACATGTCCCCCACACCCATCCTACATGTCCCCCACACCCATCCAACATGTCCCCCACACCCATCCTACATTTCCCCCACACCCATCCTACATGTCCCCCACACCCATCCTACATGTCCCCCACACCCATCCTACATTTCCCCCACACCCATCCTACATGTCCCCCACACCCATCCTACATGTCCCCCACACCCATCCTACATGTCCCCCACACCCATCCTACATGTCCCCCACACCCATCCTACATTTCCCCCACACCCATCCTACATGTCCCCCACACCCATCCTACATGTCCCACACACCCATCCTACATGTCCCCCACACCCATCCTACATGTCCCCCACACCCATCCTACATGTCCCCCACACCCATCCTACATGTCCCCCACACCCATCCTACATGTCCCCCACACCCATCCTACATGTCCCCCACACCCATCCTACATGTCCCACACACCCATCCTACATGTCCCCCACACCCATCCGACATGGCCCCCACACCCATCCTACATGTCCCCCACACCCATCCTACATGTCCCCCACACCCATCCAACATGTCTCCCACACCCATCCTACATGTCCCCCACACCCATCCTACATGTCCCCCACACCCAACCCACAAGTCCCCCACACCCAACCCACATGTCCCCCACACCCATCCCACATGCCCCCCACACCCATCCTACATGTCCCCCACACCCATCCTACATGTCCCCCACACCCATCCCACATGTCCCCCACACCCATCCCACATGTCCCCCACACCCATCCCACATGTACCCCACACCCAACCTACATGTCCCCCACACCCAACCCACCTGTCCCCCACCCCCAACCCACATGCCCCCCACACCCATCCTACATGTCCCGCACACCCATCCCACATGTCCCCTACACCCAACCCACATGTCCCCCACACCCAACCCACATGTCCCCCACACCCATCCTACATGTCCCCCACACCCATCCGACATGTCCCCCACACCCATCCCACATGTCCCCCACACCCATCCTACATGTCCCCCACACCCATCCTACATGTCCCCCACACCCATCCTACATGTCCCCCACACCCATCCCACATGTCCCCCACACCCATCCTACATGTCCCCCACACCCATCCCACATGTCTCCCACACCCATCCTACATGTCCCCCAAACCCAGCCCACATGTCCCCCCACACCCATCCTACATGTCCCCCATACCCAACCCACATGTCCCCCACACCCATCCTACATGTCTCCCACACCCATCCCACATGTCCCCCACACCCATCCCACATGTCCCCCACACCCATCCTACATGTCCCCCACATCCATCCTACATGTCCCCCACACCCATCCTACATGTCCCCCACACCCATCCTACATGTCCCCCACACCCATCCTACATGTCCCCCACACCCATTCCACATGTCCCCCACACCCATCCTACATGTCCCCCACACCCATCCTACATGTCCCCCACACCCATCCAACATGTCCCCCACACCCATCCTACCTGTCCCCCACACCCAACCCACATGTCCCCCACACCCCACCCACATGTCCCCCCCACCCATCCTACATGTCCCCCACACCCATCCCACATGTCCCCCACACCCATCCCACATGTCCCCCACACCCATCCTACATGTCCCCCACACCCATCCTACATGTCCCCCACACCCATCCCACATGTCCCCCACACCCATCCTACATGTCCCCCACACCCATCCTACATGTCCCCCACCCCCAACCAACCTGACCCCCACACCCATCCTACATGTCCCCCACACCCATCCTACATGTCCCCCACACCCAACCCACATGTACCCCCACACCCAACCCACATGTCCCCCACACCCATCCTACATGTCCCCCACACCCATCCTACATGTCCCCCACACCCAACCCACATGTCCCCCACACCCATCCTACATGTCCCCCACACCCAACCCACATGTCCCCCACACCCAACCCACATGTCCCCACACCTTCCCTACTCCTTGGTCCTGAATCAAAATAGTTTTAAACGTCTATATTCAGAGTCTTCCAAAAGTGGATAATTTGAATGTTTTTCTTCTCTTGTGACTTGGTCTTTCACGAGGGAGGAAGGTGACTAAAACAGCTGATTGTGTGTGTGTGTGTGTGTGTGTGTGTGTGTGTGTGTGTGTGTGTGTGTGTGTGTGTGTGTGTGTGTGTGTGTGTACTCGCCTATTGTGGTTGCAAGGGTCGAAACTCGGCTCCTGGCCCCGCCTCTTCACTGATCGCTACTAGGTCCTCTCTCGGCTCCCTGAGCTTTGTCATACCTCGTCTTAAAGCTATATATGGATTCTGCCTCCACTACATCACTTGTTAGACTATTCCACTTCCTGACGACTCTGAAGAAATACTTCCTAACATCCCTGTGACTCGTCCGAGTCTTAAGCTTCTAATTTTGACCCTTTGTTTTTGTGTCCCCTCTCTGGAACATCCTGTCTCTGTTCGCCTTATCTATTCCACGCTGAGGAGGATGACAAAGATGATCCCATGTATCAGAAATCTTCCCTATGAGGATAGACTGAGGGCCCTGAATCTGCTCACTCTCGAAAGGCGTAGAATTAGGGGAAGATATGATAGAGGTGTATAAATTGAAAACTGGAATAAATAAAGGGGATGTAAATAGCGTGCTGAAAATTTCCAGCCAAAACAGGACTCGCAGCAATGGTTTCAAGTTGGAAAAATTCAGATTCAAGCAGGATATAGGAAAGCACTGGTTTGGTAATTGAGTTGTGGACAAGTGGAACAAACTCCCGAGTACAGTTATTCAGGCTAAAACGTTGTGTAGTTTTAAAAGTAGGTTAGATAAATGCATGAGTGAGTGTGGGTGGGTGTGAGTTGGACCTGACTAGCTTGTGCTGCTGGGTCTGGTGCCGTGCTCCATCCTTGAGTGGAGGTGACCAGACTGGGTGGGTCATTGGGCTAATCCGGGGGGTCATTGGTCTAATATGGGGGGGACATGGACCTGCTCCGCATGGGCCAGTAGGCCTGTTGCAGTGTTCCTTCTTTCTTATGTTCTTGTGTCCTTATTTTGTATGTGGTTATCATGTCTCCCCTGACCCTCCTGTCCTCCAGTGTCGTCAGGCCGATTTCCCCCAATCTTTCTTCGCAGGACAATCCCTTGAGCTCCGGAACTAGACTTGTTGCAAACCTTTGTACTTTCTCTAATTGCAGTGCCCTTCCTGTTATACGCGCCTGATCCTCCAGCTTCTGCACTAATCTCTTTTGAGGAACTGTGTCGAAGGCCTTCTTGCAGTCCAGGAAAATGCAATCAACACACCTCTCTTGTTTCTTACTTCTGTAACTTTGTCATAAAACTCCAGAAGCTTTGTGACACAGGATTTGCCTTCCATGAATCCGTGCTGGTTGTCCTTTATAATCTTGTTCCGTTCCAGGTGCCCCACCACTCTCCTCCTGTGTGTGTGTGTGTGTGTGTGTGTGTGTGTGTGTGTGTGTACTCACCTAGTTGTACTCACCTAGTTGAGGTTGCGGGGGTCGAATCCGAGCTCCTGGCCCCGCCTCTTCACTGATCGCTACTAGGTCACTCTCCCTGAGCCGTGAGCTTTATCATACCTCTGCTTAAAGCTATGTATGGATCCTGCCTCCACTACATCGCTTCCCAAACTATTCCACTTACTGACTACTCTGTGGCTGAAGAAATACTTCCTAACATCCCTGTGATTCATCTGCGTCTTCAACTTCCAACTGTGTCCCCTTGTTACTGTGTCCAATCTCTGGAACATCCTGTCTTTGTCCACCTTGTCAATTCCTCTCAGTATTTTGTATGTCGTTATCATGTCCCCCCTATCTCTCCTGTCCTCCAGTGTCGTCAGGTTGATTTCCCTTAACCTCTCCTCGTAGGACATACCTCTTAGCTCTGGGACTAGTCTTGTTGCAAACCTTTGCACTTTCTCTAGTTTCTTCACGTGCTTGGCTAGGTGTGGGTTCCAAACTGTGTGTGTGTGTGTGTGTGTGTGTGTGTGTGTGTGTGTGTGTGTGTGTGTGTCATAAACGTCAAGTTGCTAACAAGATTATCATGAGCATCCAGTAACTGCAAGAGTGCCTTGATGCACCTTCACCGCTCGTGCGGTTAAATGTTAACCAGGGTTTAATATTTAAACCTGAGAGTGGGGAAGTAGGTGGTGTCAGAACGAGTGAAGGTTCTATCCTCATATCGTAGGAGAGTGAGCTCAGTGGCAGATAACAATGGCTCTGTTGTCTTCATCCTACTGGCTCTGTGTGTGTGCCTCGGTGCCATGCCAACACACACACTCGACTAGTGCCCATCATACCTGCCTCGGCACTCTCCCTTCGTCGCCAACAACAACAACAGAGGCTAACAGAACAGTCACAATCGTTCCACCTAACTACCACAGTACCACCAATACCAATCACCAAAGAACGTCTTCTCTTCTCCATCACCAAACAACCTTTGCCCTTGGTTACAAGTACTTCTAGTAGTCTGGCACACACAAACTGGTGTAGTAGCCAGTTTAGGCTTGGTTACAAGTACTTCTAGTAGTCTGGCACACACAAACTGATGTAGTAGCCAGTTTAGGCTTGGTTACAAGTACGTCTAGCAGTCTGGTACACACAAACTGATGTAGTAGCCAGTTTAGGCTTGGTTACAAGTACGTCTAGCAGTCTGGCACACACAAACTGGTGTAGTAGCCAGTTTAGGCTTGGTTACAAGTGCTTCTAGCAGTCTGGCACACACAAACTGATGTAGTAGCCAGTTTAGGCTTGGTTACAAGTGCTTCTAGCAGTCTGGCACACACAAACTGGTGTAGTAGCCAGTTTAGGCTTGGTTACAAGTACTTCTAGCAGTCTGGCACACACAAACTGGTGTAGTAGCCAGTTTAGGCTTGGTTACAAGTACTTCTAGCAGTCTGGTACACACAAACTGGTGTAGTAGCCAGTTTAGGCTTGGTTACAAGTACTTCTAGCAGTCTGGCACACACAAACTGGTGTAGTAGCCAGTTTAGGCTTGGTTACAAGTACTTCTAGCAGTCTGGCACACACAAACTGGTGTAGTAGCCAGTTTAGGCTTGGTTACAAGTACTTCTAGCAGTCTGGCACACACAAACTGGTGTAGTAGCCAGTTTAGGCTTGGTTACAAGTACTTCTAGCAGTCTGGTACACACAAACTGGTGTAGTAGCCAGTTTAGGCTTGGTTACAAGTACTTCTAGCAGTCTGGCACACACAAACTGGTGTAGTAGCCAGTTTAGGCTTGGTTACAAGTACTTCTAGCAGTCTGGCACACACAAACTGGTGTAGTAGCCAGTTTAGGCTTGGTTACAAGTACTTCTAGCAGTCTGGCACACACAAACTGATGTAGTAGCCAGTTTAAGCTTGGTTACAAGTGCTTCTAGCAGTCTGGCACACACAAACTGATGTAGTAGCCAGTTTAGGCTTGGTTACAAGTGCTTCTAGCAGTCTGGCACACACAAACTGATGTAGTAGCCAGTTTAGGCTTGGTTACAAGTACTTCTAGCAGTCTGGCACACACAAACTGGTGTAGTAGCCAGTTTAGGCTTGGTTACAAGTACTTCTAGCAGTCTGGCACACACAAACTGGTGTAGTAGCCAGTTTAGGCTTGGTTACAAGTACTTCTAGCAGTCTGGTACACACAAACTGGTGTAGTAGCCAGTTTAGGCTTGGTTACAAGTACTTCTAGCAGTCTGGCACACACAAACTGGTGTAGTAGCCAGTTTAGGCTTGGTTACAAGTACTTCTAGCAGTCTGGCACACACAAACTGGTGTAGTAGCCAGTTTAGGCTTGGTTACAAGTACTTCTAGCAGTCTGGCACACACAAACTGATGTAGTAGCCAGTTTAGGCTTGGTTACAAGTGCTTCTAGCAGTCTGGCACACACAAACTGATGTAGTAGCCAGTTTAGGCTTGGTTACAAGTGCTTCTAGCAGTCTGGCACACACAAACTGATGTAGTAGCCAGTTTAGGCTTGGTTACAAGTGCTTCTAGCAGTCTGGCACACACAAACTGATGTAGTAGCCAGTTTAGGCTTGGTTACAAGTACTTCTAGCAGTCTGGCACACACAAACTGATGTAGTAGCCAGTTTAGGCTTGGTTACAAGTACTTCTAGCAGTCTGGCACACACAAACTGATGTAGTAGCCAGTTTAGGCTTGGTTACAAGTGCTTCTAGCAGTCTGGCACACACAAACTGATGTAGTAGCCAGTTTAGGCTTGGTTACAAGTACTTCTAGCAGTCTGGCACACACAAACTGATGTAGTAGCCAGTTTAGGCTTGGTTACAAGTGCTTCTAGCAGTCTGGCACACACAAACTGATGTAGTAGCCAGTTTAGGCTTGGTTACAAGTGCTTCTAGCAGTCTGGCACACACAAACTGATGTAGTAGCCAGTTTAGGCTTGGTTACAAGTGCTTCTAGCAGTCTGGCACACACAAACTGATGTAGTAGCCAGTTTAGGCTTGGTTACAAGTACTTCTAGCAGTCTGGCACACACAAACTGATGTAGTAGCCAGTTTAGGCTTGGTTACAAGTACTTCTAGCAGTCTGGCACACACAAACTGATGTAGTAGCCAGTTTAGGCTTGGTTACAAGTGCTTCTAGCAGTCTGGCACACACAAACTGGTGTAGTAGCCAGTTTAGGCTTGGTTACAAGTGCTTCTAGCAGTCTGGCACACACAAACTGATGTAGTAGCCAGTTTAGGCTTGGTTACAAGTGCTTCTAGCAGTCTGGCACACACAAACTGATGTAGTAGCCAGTTTAGGCTTGGTTACAAGTGCTTCTAGCAGTCTGGCACACACAAACTGATGTAGTAGCCAGTTTAGGCTTGGTTACAAGTACTTCTAGTAGTCTGGCACACACAAACTGGTGTAGTAGCCAGTTTAGGCTTGGTTACAAGTACTTCTAGTAGTCTGGCACACACAAACTGATGTAGTAGCCAGTGTAGGCTTGGTTACAAGTACGTCTAGCAGTCTGGCACACACAAACTGATGTAGTAGCCAGTTTAGGCTTGGTTACAAGTACTTCTAGCAGTCTGGCACACACAAACTGGTGTAGTAGCCAGTTTAGGCTTGGTTACAAGTACTTCTAGCAGTCTGGTACACACAAACTGATATAGTAGCCAGTTTAGGCTTGGTTACAAGTACTTCTAGCAGTCTGGCACACACAAACTGATGTAGTAGCCAGTTTAGGCTTGGTTACAAGTGCTTCTAGCAGTCTGGCACACACAAACTGATGTAGTAGCCAGTTTAGGCTTGGTTACAAGTGCTTCTAGCAGTCTGGCACACACAGACAAATGTCAAACTAAAAGCTTTATAAGTATATTTTATAAGTGTTTGTCCATTTAGTGAGAAATAGAGATACTTCTCATATCTACTTCAGAAAAATTTACTAAAACATGTAACAATTCTCTCTTCTCCTTACACCCTTCATACATTTATCCTTTCATTTTCCCTTCTCTTCTCCCTCCCTTCTCACTTCTCTCTTCCTTCTTCTCTCCCTTCCCCCTCTCTCTTGATATTTTAATTAACTCTCCTTGTCTCTTCCCTTCCATCTTTCCTCTTCCTTCCTTTCTCCACCCCTCTATTTATCTTTCTCGTCCCATCCCCTCTCCTTACCTCTCAGACATTTTTCCCCTCCCTTTATCACCCTGCTTGCATGTCTCCCCTCCTCAGTACCCTCGTTTTAAAATTTCTCTTATTAAGCTGACAGTTTCTCATCCCCTACCCATCCTCATTCCCCTCCCTCTCTTATTCCCCACCCACCCTTCTTTCTCCTTCTTGCCTTTCCACCCTTATTCCCTTCCCTTCCTCTCCCATCCTTCTTCCTCGCCCGCCCTTTTGTCCCTCCTCCCTCCCCTCTCCTCTCGCCCTTCTTCCTTCTCTCTTCCTCTGCCAGAAATAGGCATTCTGCTAGCTTCATTCTCATCCATCAGCTGAGTAACATTGTGTCTCATCCATCAGCTGAGTAACATTGTGTCTCATCCATCAGCTGAGTAACATTGTGTCTCATCCATCAGCTGAGTAACATTGTGTCTCATCCATCAGCTGAGTAACATTGTGTCTCATCCATCAGCTGAGTAACATTGTGTCTCATCCATCAGCTGAGTAACATTGTGTCTCATCCATCAGCTGAGTAACATTGTATCTCATCGATCAGCTGAGTAACATTGTATCTTATCCATCAGTTGAGTAACATTGTATCTCATTCATCAGTTGAGTAACAATTTGTCTCATTCATCAGCTGAGTAACATTGTATCTCATTCATCAGTTGAGTAACATTGTGTCTCATTCATCAGCTGAGTACCATTGTATCTCATTCATCAGTTGAGTACCATTGTGTCTCATCCATCAGTTGAGTACCATTGTGTCTCATCCATCAGTTGAGTACCATTGTGTCTCATCCATCAGTTGAGTACCATTGTGTCTCATTCATCAGTTGAGTACCATTGTGTCTCATCCATCAGTTGAGTACCATTGTGTCTCATCCATCAGTTGAGTACCATTGTGTCTCATCCATCAGTTGAGTACCATTGTGTCTCATCCATCAGTTGAGTACCATTGTGTCTCATCCATCAGCTGAGTAACATTGTGTCTCATCCATCAGCTGAGTAACATTGTGTCTCATCCATCAGTTGAATAACATGGTATCTCATTCATCAGTTGAGTACCATTGTGTCTCATCCATCAGTTGAGTACCATTGTGTCTCATCCATCAGTTGAGTACCATTGTGTCTCATCCATCAGTTGAGTACCATTGTGTCTCATCCATCAGTTGAGTACCATTGTGTCTCATCCATCAGTTGAGTACCATTGTGTCTCATCCATCAGTTGAGTAACATTGTGTCTCATCCATCAGTTGAGTAACATTGTATCTCATCCATCAGTTGAGTACCATTGTGTCTCAGTTGAGTAACATTGTGTCTCATCCATCAGTTGAGTAACATTGTGTCTCATCCATCAGTTGAGTAACATTGTATCTCATTCATCAGTTGAGTAACAATGTGTCTAATTCATCAGCTGAGTAACATTGTATCTCATTCATCAGTTGAGTAACATTGTGTCTAATTCATCAGCTGAGTACCATTGTGTCTCATTCATCAGTTGAGTACCATTGTGTCTCATCCATCAGTTGAGTACCATTGTGTCTCATCCATCAGTTGAGTACCATTGTGTCTCATCCATCAGCTGAGTAACATTGAGTCTCATCCATCAGCTGAGCACCATTGTGTCTCATCCATCAGCTGAGTAACATTGTGTCTCATCCATCAGCTGAGTAACATTGTGTCTCATCAATCAGCTGAGTAACATTGTGTCTCATCAATCAGCTGAGTAACATTGTGTCTCATCCATCAGCTGAGTAACATTGTGTCTCATCCATCAGCTGAGTAACATTGTGTCTCATCCATCAGCTGAGTAACATTGTGTCTCATCCATCAGCTGAGTAACATTGTGTCTCATCCATCAGCTGAGTAACATTGTGTCTCATCCATCAGCTGAGTAACATTGTGTCTCATCCATCAGCTGAGTAACATTGTGTCTCATCCATCAGCTGAGTAACATTGTGTCTCATCCATCAGCTGAGTAACATTGTGTCTCATCCATCAGCTGAGTAACATTGTGTCTCATCCATCAGCTGAGTAACATTGTGTCTCATCCATCAGCTGAGTAACATTGTGTCTCATCCATCAGCTGAGTAACATTGTGTCTCATCCATCAGCTGAGTAACATTGTATCTCATCCATCAGCTGAGTAACATTCTATCTCATCCATCAGCTGAGTAACATTGTGTCTCATCCATCAGCTGAGTAACATTGTGTCTCATCCATCAGCTGAGTAACATTGTGTCTCATCCATCAGCTGACTAACATTGTGTCTCATCCATCAGCTGAGTAACATTGTGTCTCATCCATCAGCTGAGTAACATTGTGTCTCATCCATCAGCTGAGTAACATTGTGTCTCATCCATCAGCTGAGTAACATTGTATCTCATCCATCAGCTGAGTAACATTGTATCTCATCCATCAGCTGAGTAACATTGTGTCTCATCCATCAGCTGAGTAACATCAGCTTGTCTCATCCATCAGCTGAGTAACATTGTGTCTCATCCATCAGCTGAGTAACATTGTGTCTCATCCATCAGCTGAGTAACATTGTATCTCATCCATCAGCTGAGTAACATTGTATCTCATCCATCAGCTGAGTAACATTGTGTCTCATCCATCAGCTGAGTAACATTGTCTCATCCATCAGCTGAGTAACATTGTCTCATCCATCAGCTGAGTAACGTTGTGTCTCATCCATCAGCTGAGTAACATTGTGTCTCATCCATCAGCTGAGTAACATTGTATCTCATCCATCAGCTGAGTACCATTGTATCTCATTCATCAGCTTAGTAACATTGTATCTCATCAGTTGAGTAACATTGTATCTCATCCATCAGCTGAGTAACATTGTATCTCATCCATCAGCTGAGTAACATTCTATCTCATCCATCAGCTGAATAACATTGTGTCTCATCCATCAGCTGAGTAACATTGTGTCTCATCCATCAGCTGAGTAACATTGTGTCTCATCCATCAGCTGAGTAACATTCTATCTCATCCATCAGCTGAATAACATTGTGTCTCATCCATCAGCTGAGTAACATTGTGTCTCATCCATCAGCTGAGTAACATTGTATCTCATCCATCAGCTGAGTAACATTGTATCTCATTCATCAGCTGAGTAACATTGTATCTCATTCATCAGTTGAGTAACATTGTATCTCATCCATCAGCTGAGTAACATTGTATCTCATCCATCAGCTGAGTAACATTGTATCTCATTCATCAGCTGAGTAACATTGTGTCTCATCCATCAGCTGAGTAACATTGTGTCTCATCCATCAGCTGAGTAACATTGTCTCATCCATCAGCTGAGTAACATTGTCTCATCCATCAGCTGAGTAACATTGTGTCTCATCCATCAGCTGAGTAACATTGTGTCTCATCCATCAGCTGAGTAACATTGTGTCTCATCCATCAGCTGAGTAACATTGTATCTCATCCATCAGCTGAGTAACATTGTGTCTCATCCATCAGCTGAGTAACATTGTGTCTCATCCATCAGCTGAGTAACATTGTGTCTCATCCATCAGCTGAGTAACATTGTGTCTCATCCATCAGCTGAGTAACATTGTCTCTCATCCATCAGCTGAGTAACATTGTATCTCATCCATCAGCTGAGTACCATTGTGTCTCATCCATGAGTTGAGTACCATTGTGTCTCATCCATCAGCTGAGTAACATTGTGTCTCATCCATCAGCTGAGTAACATTGTATCTCATCCATCAGTTGAGTACCATTGTGTCTCATCCATCAGCTGAGTACCATTGTGTCTCATCCATCAGTTGAGTACCATTGTGTCTCATCCATCAGCTGAGTAACATTGTGTCTCATCCATCAGCTGAGTAACATTGTGTCTCATCCATCAGCTGAGTAACATTGTGTCTCATCCATCAGCTGAATAACATTGTCTCATCCATCAGCTGAGTAACATTGTCTCATCCATCAACTGAGTAACATTGTGTCTCATCCATCAGCTGAGTAACATTGTGTCTCATCCATCAGCTGAGTAACATTGTGTCTCATCCATCAGCTGAGTAACATTGTGTCTCATCCATCAGCTGAGTAACATTGTGTCTCATCCATCAGCTGAGTAACATTGTGTCTCATCCATCAGCAGAGTAACATTGTGTCTCATCCATCAGCTGAGTAACATTGTCTCATCCATCAGCTGAGTAACATTGTGTCTCATCCATCAGCTGAGTAACATTGTATCTCATCCATCAGCTGAGTAACATTGTGTCTCATCCATCAGCTGAGTAACATTGTCTCATCCATCAGCTGAGTAACATTGTCTCATCCATCAGCTGAGTAACACTGTGTCTCATCCATCAGCTGAGTAACATTGTGTCTCATCCATCAGCTGAGTAACATTGTGTCTCATCCATCAGCTGAGTAACATTGTATCTCATCCATCAGCTGAGTAACATTGTATCTCATCCATCAGCTGAGTAACATTGTATCTCATCCATCAGCTGAGTAACATTGTGTCTCATCCATCAGCTGAGTAACATTGTCTCATCCATCAGCTGAGTAACATTGTCTCATCCATCAGCTGAGTAACATTGTCTCATCCATCAGCTGAGTAACATTGTCTCATCCATCAGCTGAGTAACATTTAGTCTCATCCATCAGCTGAGTAACATTGTGTCTCATCCATCAGCTGAGTAACATTGTGTCTCATCCATCAGCTGAGTAACATTGTATCTCATCCATCAGCTGAGTAACATTGTGTCTCATCCATCAGCTGAGTAACATTGTGTCTCATCCATCAGCTGAGTAACATTGTGTCTCATCCATCAGCTGAGTAACATTGTGTCTCACCCATCAGCTGAGTAACATTGTCTCTCATCCATCAGCTGAGTAACATTGTATCTCATCCATCAGCTGAGTACCATTGTGTCTCATCCATCAGTTGAGTACCATTGTGTCTCATCCATCAGCTGAGTACCATTGTGTCTCATCCATCAGCTGAGTAACATTGTGTCTCATCCATCAGCTGAGTAACGTTGTGTCTCATCCATCAGCTGAGTAACGTTGTGTCTCATCCATCAGTTGAGTACCATTGTGTCTCATCCATCAGCTGAGTACCATTGTGTCTCATCCATCAGCTGAGTACCATTGTGCCTCATCCATCAGCTGAGTACCATTGTGTCTCATCCATCAGCTGAGTAACATTGTGTCTCATCCATCAGCTGAGTAACATTGTGTCTCATCCATCAGCTGAGTAACATTGTGTCTCATCCATCAGCTGAGTAACATTGTGTCTCATCCATCAGCTGAGTAACATTGTGTCTCATCCATCAGCTGAGTAACATTGTGTCTCATCCATCAGCTGAGTAACATTGTGTCTCATCCATCAGCTGAGTAACATTGTGTCTCATCCATCAGCTGAGTAACATTGTGTCTCATCCATCAGCTGAGTAACATTGTGTCTCATCCATCAGCTGAGTAACATTGTGTCTCATCCATCAGCTGAGTAACATTGTGTCTCATCCATCAGCTGAGTAACATTGTGTCTCATCCATCAGCTGAGTAAAATTAAGTCGGCTCTAAATTCATTGCGATTTTTTTTTTCTGTTGACTCATCAATTAGTTCTCTGTAAATAAATTTCAGCATTTGGTCGCACGGGGAGTGTCAGCGCCACTGGCTGACACTTCCCGTGTCTCGTCAGGAGGCAGTGTCAGAAGCAGCAGCAGTATCTCAGGAACCACCCTTGGCACCCTCATTTCGTCAGCAGTCGGTGGTACTACTGTTTCGTCAGCAACCAGCGACAGCACCATCCCCTCGTCAGCAACCAGCGACAGCACCATCCCCTCGTCAGCAACCAGCGACAGCACCACCCCCTCGTCAGCAACCAGCGACAGCACCACCCCCTCGTCAGCAACCAGCGACAGCACCATCCCCTCGTCAGCAACCAGCGACAGCCCCACCCCCTCGTCAGCAACCAGCGACAGCACCACCCCTTCGTCAGCAACCATCGACAGCACCATCCCCTCGTCAGCAACCAGCGACAGCACCATCCCCTCGTCAGCAACCAGAGACAGCACCACCCCCTCGTCAGCAACCAGCGACAGCACCACCCACTCGTCACTAACCAGCGACAGCACCACCCCCTCGTCAGCAACCAGCGACAGCACCACCCCCTCGTCAGCAACCAGCGACACCACCCTCCCCTCGTCAGCAACCAGAGACAGCACCACCCACTCGTCACTAACCAGCGACAGCACCACCCCCTCGTCAGCAACCAGCGACAGCACCACCCCCTCGTCAGCAACCAGCGACAGCACCACCCCCTCGTCAGCAACCAGCGACAACACCGTCCCCTCGTCAGGAACCAGCGACAGCACCACCCCCTCGTCAGCAACCAGCGACAGCACCACCCCCTCGTCAGCAACCAGCGACAGCACCACCCCCTCGTCAGCAACCAGCGACAACACCGTCCCCTCGTCAGCAACCAGAGACAGCACCACCCCCTCGTCAGCAACCAGCGACAGCACCACCCCCTCGTCAGCAACCAGCGACAGCACCACCCCCTCGTCACTAACCAGCGACAGCACCACCCCCTCGTCAGCAACCAGCGACAACACCGTCCCCTCGTCAGCAACCAGAGACAGCACCACCCACTCGTCACTAACCAGCGACAGCACCACCCCCTCGTCAGCAACCAGCGACAGCACCATCCCCTCGTCAGCAACCAGCGACAGCACCACCCCCTCGTCAGCAACCAGCGACAGCACCACCCACTCGTCAGCAACCAGCGACAGTACCACCCCGTCGTCAGCAACTAGCGCCAGCAGCATCCCCTCGTCAGCAACTAGCGACAACACCATCTCCTCGTCAGCATCCAGCGCCAGCACCACCCCCTCGTCAGCAGCCAGCGCCAGCACCACCCCCTCGTCAGCAGCCAGCGCCAGCACCACCACCTCGTCAGCAACCAACGCCAGCACCTCCGCAACGTCAGCAACCAGTGTCAACACAACCACCACGTCAGTAACCAACGCCAGCACCACCACCTCGTCAGCAACCAGCGCCAGCACCTCCACAACGTCAGCAACCAGCGACAGCATTAGCCAGCATGCCACTTAGAAGCTGAGAAACTGTACACTACTTACCACCACATTCTATTCCACAAAAACTTGCGTCATTCTTGGCACGTAACGTCATTCCTGGCGCTTTACGTCACTCCTCACGTCATTCCTGGCACGTCACGTCATTCCTGGCACGTCACATGATTCCTCACGTCATTCTTGGCACGTCACATCATTCCTGGCACGTCACGTCATTCCTGGTGCCATGATGCTAGAATGATGAACAAGAATGATTACTCTGGTAGATCTTACTGTATTTAGTAATATTCTTCCATTCCCATGTTTAGTGGTAGTGAGAGTATTCTGGTAATGTTTAGTGGTAGTGAGAGTATTCTGGTAATGTTTAGTGGTAGTGAGAGTATTCTGGTAATGTTTAGTGGTAGTGAGAGTATTCTGATAATGTTTAGTGGTAGTGAGAGTATTCTGGTAATGTTTAGTGGTAGTGAGAGTATTCTGGTAATGTTTAGTGGTAGTGAGAGTATTCTGGTAATGTTTGGTGTTAGTGAGAGTATTCTGGTAATGTTTAGTGGTAGTGAGAGTATTCTGGTAATGTTTAGTGGTAGTGAGAGTATTCTGGTAATGTTTGGTGTTAGTGAGAGTATTCTGGTAATGTTTAGTGGTAGTGAGAGTATTCTGGTAATGTTTAGTGGTAGTGAGAGTATTCTGGTAATGTTTGGTGTTAGTGAGAGTATTCTGGTAATGTTTAGTGGTAGTGAGAGTATTCTGATAATGTTTAGTGGTAGTGAGAGTATTCTGGTAATGTTTAGTGGTAGTGAGAGTATTCTGGTAATGTTTAGTGGTAGTGAGAGTATTCTGGTAATGTTTAGTGGTAGTGAGAGTATTCTGGTAATGTTTAGTGGTAGTGAGAGTATTCTGGTAATGTTTAGTGGTAGTGAGAGTATTCTGGTAATGTTTAGTGGTAGTGAAAGTATTCTGGTAATGTTTAGTGGTAGTGAGAGTATTCTGATAATGTTTAGTGGTAGTGAGAGTATTCTGATAATGTTTAGTGGTAGTGAGAGTATTCTGGTAATGTTTAGTGGTAGTGAGAGTATTCTGGTAGTGGTAGTGAGAGTATTCTGGTAATGTTTAGTGGTAGTGAGAGTATTCTGGTAATGTTTAGTGGTAGTGAGAGTATTCTGGTAATGTTTAGTGGTAGTGAGAGTATTCTGGTAATGTTTAGTGGTAGTGAGAGTATTCTGGTAATGTTTAGTGGTAGTGAGAGTATTCTGGTAATGTTTAGTAGCGAAGGTACGGGACTATTCCACCCCTTCTGGCCAAGGGAAGGGACTATTCGACCCGTGAAGCAGGCCTGTGAAGGGAACTATACCACCCCTTCCTACCAAAGGAGGGGACTGCTCCACCGTTTAGACCCCCTTGAAGCAAGGAAGCAAGCAAGCTTAGGCAAGGAAAGGGGGGGGGCACTAATACCCGTACCTGGAGCCTGAGTATGAGGGGGATAATACTTTGCCCACACTATCCCCTTGAAGATGTTTAGTAGGGGAGCAGCCCGCCCCTTTACCACCACCATAATAATAAGGGTGTCAAGAAAATACACAGAGTTCTAAAATTATAACTGGTGTGGTACACGGTGTGGTACACGGTGTGGTACACGGTGTGGTACACGGTGTGGTACACGGTGTGGTACACGGTGTGGTACACGGTGTGACACACGGTGTGGTACACGGTGTGGTACACGGTGTGGTACACGGTGTGGTACACGGTGTGGTACACGGAATAGTACAAGGGGTGGCCGGATATGTTAGACCAGGGATGGAGAAAGCAGTGATAAAGAGGGAAGTGATAGAGAAAGCAGTGATAAAGAGGGAAGTGATAGAGAAAGCAGTGATAAAGAGGGAAGTGATAGAGAAAGCAGTGATAAAGAGGGAAGTGATAGAGAAAGCAGTGATAAAGAGGGAAGTGATAGAGAAAGCAGTGATAAAGAGGGAAGTGATAGAGAAAGCAGTGATAAAGAGGGAAGTGACAAAGTAGTGACTAAAGCTGGTGGAATCTAAATAAGAATACTAACTTAAGAAAAATCCAGGTTCACAACTGTAAATCCAGGTTCACAACTGTAAATCCAGGTTCACAACTGTAAATCCAGGTTCACAACTGTAAATCCAGGTTCACAACTGTAAATCCAGGTTCTCAACTGTAAATCCAGGTTCTCAACTGTAAATCCAGGTTCTCAACTGTAAATCCAGGTTCACAACTGTAAATCCAGGTTCACAACTGTAAATCCAGGTTCACAACTGTAAATCCAGGTTCACAACTGTAAATCCAGGTTCACAACTGTAAATCCAAGTTCACAACTGTAAATCCAGGTTCTCAACTGTAAATCCAGGTTCACAACTGTAAATCCAGGTTCACAACTGTAAATCCAGGTTCACAACTGTAAATCCAGGTTCACAACTGTAAATCCAGGTTCACAACTGTAAATCCAGGTTCACAACTAAATCCAGGTTCACAACTGTAAATCCAGGTTCACAACTGTAAATCCAGGTTCACAACTGTAAATCCAGGTTCACAACTGTAAATCCAGGTTCACAACTGTAAATCCAGGTTCACAACTGTAAATCCAGGTTCACAACTGTAAATCCAGGTTCACAACTGTAAATCCAGGTTCACAACAGTAAATCCAGGTTCACAACAGTAAATCCAGGTTCACAACAGTAAATCCAGGTTCGCAACTGTAAATCCAGGTTCGCAACTGTAAATCCAGGTTCACAACTGTAAATCCAGGTTCACAACAGTAAATCCAGGTTCACAACTGTAAATCCAGGTTCACAACTGTAAATCCAGGTTCACAACTGTAAATCCAGATTCACAACAGTAAATCTAGATTCACAACAGTAAATCCAGATTTACAAGAGGAACTCAGATAAGATCACAAGGAGAGTGGGAGATACTTTACTCTTGAGTGCACGTATGAGTGCGTATTTTCACGAGTGTATGAGTATACATGTATGTATGAAAATGTATAGCAAGGACAGCAAGCTGATACAGGAGGGATGTAATTGAAAACCATTGTATTAGTGGATCGCCGTGAAGCGAAGCACTGTAAAGAGGGGCCCTCCTGTAATAATTAATAGTCAATCTGAAGGGTACCTGATCAACCAGGCTCTTACTGCTGACTGCACGCTGTCTATCATTCGAAACACAGCCCGGCTTATCAGGGACAGATTTGAGGACCTTGTCAAATAACCTCTTGAAGACAACCAAGGGGAAAGGAATAGAAATAGATCGACTAAAGGCTGGTCTATTTACTGACAGACGACAGAATTCTCACGGCGTAGTGTTTTGCCTTTCTGGCACTGTGCCTCGGGGGGTGCCACACACCTGTCCTGGGCACACCTGTCCTGGGCACACCTGTCCTGGGTACACCTGTCCTGGGCACACCTGTCCTGGGTACACCTGTCCTGGGCACGCATGTCCTAGGCACACCTGTCACTCATCACTAGACACATCCTAACATGCAGATGTATTGGATATTGATTCTCTCTCTCTCTCTCTCTCTCTCTCTCTCTCTCTATATATATATATATATATATATATATATATATATATATATATATATATATACGTCAAGTATATATATATATATATATAATATATATATATATATATATATATATATATATATATATATATATATATATATATATATATATATACAGTTATAGTTATAGGTAATACATATTTTAAGAAAAAGAGGATAAATAAGTATACAAGATATGATGTAGGGCGAAATGACAGTAGTTTGTTGGATTATGTATTGGTAGATAAGACTGTTGAGTAGACTTCAGGATGTACATGTTTATAGAGGGGCCACAGATATATCAGATCACTTTCTAGTTATAGCTACACTGAGAGTAAAAGGTAGATGGGATACAAGGAGAATAGAAGCATCAGGGAAGAGAGAGGTGAAGGTTTATAAACTAAAAGAGGAGGCAGTTAGGGAAAGATATAAACAGCTTTTGGAGGATAGATGGGCTAATGAGAGCATAGGCAATGGGGTCGAAGAGGTATGGGGTAGGTTTAAAAATGTAGTGTTAGAGTGTTCAGCAGAAGTTTGTGGTTACAGGAAAGTGGGTGCGGGAGGGAAGAGGAGCGATTGGTGGAATGATGATGTAAAGAGAGTAGTAAGGGAGAAAAAGTTAGCATATGAGAAGTTTTTACAAAGTAGAAGTAATGCAAGGAGGAAAGAGTATATGGAGAAAAAGAGAGAGGTTAAGAGAGTGGTGAAGCAATGTAAAAAGAGAGCAAATGAAAGAGTGGGTGAGATGTTATCAACGAATTTTGTTGAAAATAAGAAAAAAATTTGGAGTGAGATTAACAAGTTAAGGAAGCCTAGAGAACAAATGGATTTATCAGTTAAAAATATGAGAGGAGAGTTATTAAATGGAGAGTTACAGGTATTGGGAAGATGGAGGGAATATTTTGAGGAATTGTTAAATGTTGATGAAGATAGGGAAGCTGTGATTTCGTGTTTAGGGAAAGGAGGAATAACATCTTGTAGGAGTGAGGAAGAGCCAGTTGTGAGTGGGGGGGAAGTTCGTGAGGCAGTAGGTAGAATGAAAGGGGGTAAGGCAGCCGGGATTCATGGAATAAAGATAGAAATGTTAAAAGCAGGTGGGGATATTGTTTTGGAGTGGTTGGTTCAATTATTTAACAAATGTATGGAAGAGGTAAGGTACATAGGGATTGGCAGAGAGCGTGCATAGTTCCTTTGTATAAAGGCAAAGGGGACAAAAGAGAGTGCAAAAATTATAGGGGGATAAGTCTGTTGAGTATACCTGGTAAAGTGTATGGTAGAGTTATTATTGAAAAAATTAAGAGTAAGACGGAGAATAGGATAGCAGATGAACAAGGAGGCTTTAGGAAAGGTAGGGGGTGTGTGGACCAGGTGTTTACAGTGAAACATATAAGTGAACAGTATTTAGATAAGGCTAAAGAGGTCTTTGTGGCATTTATGGATTTGGAAAAGGCGTATGACAGGGTGGATAGGGGGGCAATGTGGCAGATGTTGCAGGTGTATGGTGTAGGAGGTAGGTTACTGAAAGCAGTGAAGAGTTCTTACGAGGATAGTGAGGCTCAAGTTAGAGTATGTAGGAAAGAGGGAAATTATTTCCCAGTAAAAGTAGGCCTTAGACAAGGATGTGTGATGTCACCGTGGTTAATATATTTATAGATGGGGTTGTAAGAGAAGTAAATGCGAGGGTCTTGGCAAGAGGCGTGGAGTTAAAAGATAAAGAATCACACATAAAGTGGGAGTTGTCACCGTTGCTCTTTGCTGATGACACTGTGCTCTTGGGAGATTCTGAAGAGAAGTTGCAGAGATTGGTGGATGAATTTGGTAGGGTGTGCAAAAGAAGAAAATTAAAGGTGAATACAGGAAAGAGTAAGGTTATGAGGATAACAAAAAGATTAGGTGATGAAAGATTGGATATCAGATTGGAGGGAGAGAGTATGGAGGAGGTGAGTGTATTCAGATATTTGGGAGTGGACGTGTCAGCGGATGGGTCTATGAAAGATGAGGTGAATCATAGAATTGATGAGGGGAAAAGGGTGAGCGGTGCACTTAGGAGTCTGTGGAGACAAAGAACTTTGTCCTTGGAGGCAAATGTTTGAGAGTATAGTTTTACCAACGCTCTTATATGGGTGTGAAGCATGGGTGATGAATGTTGCAGCGAGGAGAAGGCTGGAGGCAGTGGAGATGTCATGTCTGAGGGCAATGTGTGGTGTGAATATAATGCAGAGAATTCGTAATTTGGAAGTTAGGAGGAGGTGCGGGATTACCAAAACTGTTGTCCAGAGGGCTGAGGAAGGGTTGTTGAGGTGGTTCGGACATGTAGAGAGAATGGAGCGAAACAGAGTGACTTCAAGAGTGTATCAGTCTGTAGTGGAAGGAAGGCGGGGTAGGGGTCGGCCTAGGAAAGGTTGGAGGGAGGGGGTAAAGGAGGTTTTGTGTGCGAGGGGCTTGGACTTCCAGCAGGCATGCGTGAGTGTGTTTGATAGGAGTGAATGGAGACAAATGGTTTTTAATACTTGACGTGCTGTTGGAGTGTGAGCAAAGTAACATTTATGAAGGGATTCAGGGAAACCGGCAGGCCGGACTTGAGTCCTGGAGATGGGAAGTACAGTGCCTGCACTCTGAAGGAGGGGTGTTAATGTTGCAGTTTAAAAACTGTAGTGTAAAGCACCCTTCTGGCAAGACAGTGATGGAGTGAATGATGGTGAAAGTTTTTCTTTTTCGGGCCACCCTGCCTTGGTGGAAATCGGCCAGTGTTAATAAAAAATAAAATATATATATAAATATATATATATATATATATATATATATATATATATATATATATATATATATATTGATATAGATATATATGTATATATAATTTAAAAAAAATCGTTTTGCTAGTGCAGAAATACACACACACACACACACACACACACACACACACACACACACACACACACACACACGTAACATATAAGAGAGAGCAGGAAAACCTTCTTTGATCTTAACAAAAGCTTCACGTTCCTTCTATTCTTCCTCTTTTTCATCATATTCTTTGTGTGCATTTTAATCCATTACGTATATTAGGTGGGCGCGGAACTTGGGTGAATATGTTCACTTAGCAGTAAATAGGTACCTGGGGCTGCAAACAGGTATATTGGTTTGTAAATATCTACCTGGGTTTAAAAATGGGTAGTTGGGTTTGTATATAGGTAAATGGATTTGAAAATAAGTACCTGGTTTGAAAATAGGTACTTGGGTTTGTAAATAGTTACCTAGGTTTGGAAATAGTAACCCAGATTTGTAAGCAGGTACCTGAGTGTGTCAGGTACCCGGGACTGCAAATAGATAATGTTCCCCTAACTCTGTCAAAAATATATACGGAATTACCAGCTTTTTTGCCCACTACAAAATAGTAGTAGTAGTAGTAGTAGTAGTAGTAATAGTAATAATAATAATAATAATAATAATAATAATAATAATAATAATAATAGCGCAAGTTTGTGATATTCCCCTTTTCCAAGAACAGTCAGACTTAATCCCATGGAACATACCCCCAGGGGTACACGGTTACACTACCTCAGGTTACATGCTATTCAGAGTAAACCTCCTCATGTTACAAGCCACCCAGGGTAACATATCCCCCAGAAAGCATACCCCTACGTTACATACCATTCATGGGAAACATACCCCTGTAGCATGCCACTCTAGAAGACCACCCGGGCCGCGCCTCCTTCACTGACGCAAGTGTTATGAGGGTGTGTATCCTACACTGACGCAAGTAAGCGTCACGAAGCTGTGTATAAATAGCAGGTACAGCGGGTAATGCATTAGTTAACCTGGCGAGAATGTTCACATTACCTTTGTTTAATTAAAGGGTCGTTTTCTCACCCCGTCAGAGGTTATTTATAAAAGGTGGTAAAGGCACTGACACGCTTTTACCAGCCGTGCATGCGTCAGGTTACCGCATCGAGTATAATTATTTCTCACGTTCGTGTTCGTACAGTATGCTTTCTTAGGAGCCTTCTCTATGTAGTGCGAATAGGCATTCTGTTACCAGTACTGTTCAAGGCTGGGCTCTGTTACCAGTACTGTTCAAGGCTGGGCTCTGTTACCAGTACTGTTCAAGGCTGGGCTCTGTTACCAGTACTGTTCAAGGCTGGGTTCTGTTACCAGTACTGTTCAAGGCTGGGCTCTGTTACCAGTACTGTTCAAGGCTGGGTTCTGTTACCAGTACTGTTGAAGGCTGGGCTCTGTTACCAGTACTGTTCAAGGCTGGGTTCTGTTACCAGTACTGTTAAAGGCTGGGCTCTGTTACCAGTACTGTTCAAGGCTGGGCTCTGTTACCAGTACTGTTCAAGGCTGGGTT
>NC_091365.1:8925014-8965014 GCF_038502225.1 Cherax quadricarinatus
ATATTAACATGCCATCAGGGGAAGCCAGGTATAGATACTAAAGAAACTCCAAGAAAAATTAATAATTCTTAGGGATTTCGTCACTGAATTACTCTTACGTCTTAAAGTTGATATATTGGTCAAGAAACTTACCTTGAAGAAGTGGGAAGTAGAATCTAAGACAATGTGGCTGAATTGTCGCGGCATCAACTCCGGCGGCATCAACTCCGGCGGCATCAACTCCGGCGGCATCAACTCCGGTGGCATCAACTCCGGTGGCATCAACTCCGGTGGCATCAACTCCGGTGGCATCAACTCCGGCGGCATCAACTCCGGTGGCATCAACTCCGGTGGCATCAACTTCGGCGGCATCAACTCCGGCGGCATCAACTCCGGCGGCATCAACTCCGGCGGCATCAACTCCGGCGGCATCAACTCCGGCGGCATCAACTCCGGTGGCATCAACTCCGGCGGCATCAACGGTGGCATCAACTCCGGTGGCATCAACTCCTGTGGCATAAACTCCGGCGGCATAAACTCCGGCGGCATCAACCATTGATACTGCCGCCGTAGTTGCCACCTTCCATCTTTTTTCTCCATTCCCTCCTTTCTCTCATCTCTCTTCCTTCTTCCTTCATACTCATTCCTCTTATCTCTACTCCTGAAATATACCCAAAGAGTTCCTTCTTCACAACCCTGATATATTTCTCCCTATTACGTCTTGTACAACCCTGAAATATTTCTGAAAGTTAGTCCTACACAACCCTGAAATAAAGTGCAGGCTTTAACCTTAAATATGGGTGTAATTCTGGTGACACAGGACGAGTCTACAAGGTTTGGCTTTTAACAGATCCTCTCTGACTTGACTGAACCTTTGTTGTGGTGTGAAAGAACCTTGAGATGATTGGTTGGTTGTGGTTGTTCATTGTGGTTGTTCGCTGTGGTTGTGTTCGCTGCAGCTGCCGTTCGTAGCTGGCGTTCGCGTTCGCTGCATCTCCCATTTGTGAATGTCGTTCGTGGCTCTTTCGTAGTTACCATTGGATGCCTCAACACAGGTGTGTTAGTAGCCTCAACACAGGTGTGTCAGTAGATTTAACACAGGTGTGTCAGTAGATTCAACACAGGTGTGTTAGTAGATTCAACACAGGTGTGTCAGTAGATTCAACACAGGTGTGTTAGCAGATTCAACACATGTGTGTTAGTAGCCTCAACACAGGTGTGTTAGTAGCCTCAGCACGGGTATGTTAGTAGCCTCAACACAGGTGTGTTAGTAGCCTCAACACAGGTGTGTTAGTAGCCTCAACACAGGTGTGTTAGTAGCCTCAACACAGGTGTGTTAGTAGCCTCAACACAGGTGTGTTAGTAGCCTCAACACAGGTGTGTTAGTAGCCTCAACACAGGTGTGTTAGTAGCCTCAACACAGGTATGTTAGTAGCTTCATCACTGATGTTTTGGTGGCCTCAACACAGGTGTTGTCTTCACATTATGATATGATTAACGAGGTTGTTGGTGAGAGACAATGCATCTTTGTTCTTTGTGTTATGTTTGCTAATTACGAGTTAACTCAGTAGGCCTGGAAGCCTTTTGTTGTTATTTGATGTTCATTTATTGATAAGTCATTACTGTTCACGTGTTGATTTATTGTTTTGACTTTTGTTTGCTAATGTTTGACTTTTGTTTACTGCTTTTTTGCCATTTTTTTATTGTTCTGGTATTATTGCTTTGCCGTTTAGCGGATTTTGTTTCTTTTCTCTGATTTTTACCATGAAGACCTTGGGACCTGACTCGCACTTTTTGCTGAACAGCGTGAAGACTCTAACCCATGGCAAGTCAGTCCTAAAACTATCGGATCAGTGCGCTACCCACTGTACCTGAATTGTTTATCAAGTAACGTCTGTGCTTACCATCATTAAGGTGACTTTTACACAAGGTGGTTCCCAAAATTTGGTTCCCAAAATTTATTTTCCCACCTCCCATGAATCATTTCCTCTCATGACCAATATTTCCATAATTATACTCCACCTTTCTAACATTTTGAGATCTGTTGCTTAACTGTAGAAGGTAGGTATTGACTAGGAGTTAAGAGAAAGTTATTACTGGGACTCTTACACATGACCTTAAACATTCATCACAGAATTGAAAGGGGTGAGTGCTTTTTCCTGTGGAACCCCACTACTAACACTGTGAGGGTGAGTGCTCTTCCTTGTGGAGCTCCACTGGTAACACTGTGGGGGTGAGTGCTCTTCCTTGTGGAGCTCCACTGGTAACACTGTGGGGGTGAGTGCTCTTCCTTGTGGAGCTCCACTGGTAACACTGTGGGGGTGAGTGCTCTTCCTTGTGGAGCTCCACTAGTAACACTGAGGGTAAGTGCTCTTCCTTGTGGAGCTCCACTGGTAACACTGTGGGGGTGAGTGTTCTTCCTTGTGGAGATCCACTGGTAACACTGTGGGGGTGAGTGTTCTTCCTTGTGGAGCTCCACTGGTAACACTGTGGGGGTGAGTGTTCTTCCTTGTGGAGCTCTACTGGTAACACTGTGGGGGTGAGTGCTCTTCCTCGTGGAGCTCCACTGGTAACACTGTGGGGTTGAGTGTTCTTCCTTGTGGAGCTCCACTGGTAACACTGTGGAGGTGAGTACTCTTCCTCGTGGAGCTCCACTTGTAACACTGTGGGGTTGAGTGTTCTTCCTTGTGGAGCTCCACTGGTAACACTGTGGGGGTGAGTGCTCTTCCTCGTGGAGCTCCACTGGTAACACTGTGGGGGTGAGTGTTCTTCCTTGTGGAGCTCCACTGGTAACACTGTGGGGGTGAGTGCTCTTCCTTGTGGAGCTCCACTAGTAACACTGAGGGGGTGAGTGTTCTTCCTTGTGGAGCTCCACTGGTAACACTGTGGGGGTGAGTGTTCTTCCTTGTGGAGCTCCACTGGTAACACTGTGGGGGTGAGTGCTCTTCCTTGTGGAGCTCCACTAGTAACACTGAGGGGGTGAGTGTTCTTCCTTGTGGAGCTCCACTGGTAACACTGTGGGGGTGAGTGTTCTTCCTTGTGGAGCTCCACTAGTAACACTGTGGGGGTGAGTGTTCTTCCTTGTGGAGCTCCACTGGTAACACTGTGGGGGTGAGTGTTCTTCCTTGTGGAGCTCCACTAGTAACACTGTGGGGGTGAGTGTTCTTCCTTGTGGAGCTCCACTGGTAACACTGAGGGTAAGTGCTCTCCTTGTGGAGCTCCACTGGTAACACTGTGGGGGTGAGTGTTCTTCCTTGTGGAGCTCCACTAGTAACACTGAGGTAAGTGCTCTCCTTGTGGAGCTCCACTGGTAACACTGTGGGGGTGAGTGCTCTTCCTTGTGGAGCTCCACTAGTAACACTGAGGGTAAGTGCTCTCCTTGTGGAGCTCCACTGGTAACACTGTGGGGGTGAGTGCTCTTCCTTGTGGAGCTCCACTAGTAACACTGAGGGTAAGTGCTCTCCTTGTGGAGCTCCACTGGTAACACTGTGGGGGTGAGTGTTCTTCCTTGTGGAGCTCCACTAGTAACACTGAGGTAAGTGCTCTCCTTGTGGAGCTCCACTGGTAACACTGTGGGGGTGAGTGCTCTTCCTTGTGGAGCTCCACTAGTAACACTGAGGGTAAGTGCTCTCCTTGTGGAGCTCCACTGGTAACACTGTGGGGGTGAGTGTTCTTCCTTGTGGAGCTCCACTAGTAACACTGAGGGTAAGTGCTCTCCTTGTGGAACTCCACTGGTGCTGTTGTATGGAATACCTGACCTTTTTGTAAGAGGAGAAATATTCAAGCAGATTAATGGCGATGTCAGTCGTGTTTTTTCCCCTGTCACCGGGAGCTCATTGGAGTGCTGTTGATATATGTGGCATGACTCTGAGGGCAGAGGTCTGGCGGCAGGTTCTGGTGTTACTCAGAACTGGGATGTCAAGATTTTAGACTGCACTCACCCGACAGACCAGTCGGAAAAACAATATTTCACATGTGGGAGGAGGGTCACCCTTGCGTCGTCTGACGAACTAAATGCCAAGCGAAGACAGGACTTCTAGGAGTGTGTAGATTCTCCTGTGGGTTCTAGGAGTGTGTAGATTCTCCTGTGGGTTCTAGGAGTGTGTAGATTCTCCTGTGGGTTCTAGGAGTATGTAGATTCTCTTGTGGGTTCTAGGAGTGTGTAGATTCTCCTGTGGGTTCTAGGAGTGTGTAGATTCTCTTGTGGGTTCTAGGAGTGTGTAGATTCTCCTGTGGGTTCTAGGAGTGTGTAGATTCTCCTGTGGGTTCTAGGAGTGGGTGGATTTCCCCATTTGTGGATGGGTAACCTCGTTAGAAAAGAGGTTGTAGGAGAGGCTGAAGAGATAAGCCATATTGCAGGTCATTTCTGAAGGTGCAGGCAGAGATTCTGGGAGTGCCCGAGGGAGGGTGTGGACGAGGTGGTGGTAAAGGTGGTGGCAACTCACCTCTTGGATAAAGTGCTCAGTAAGAGAAAGTGTGAACACTTGACCTGATGTTATATTCTCCATGTGTCGTATTATCCCTGTGCCGTATTCTCCCTGTGTCACAGTCTCCCTACATCATATTCTTCCTGCGTCATATTCTCCCCGTGTCAGTTTCCCTACATCATATTCTTCCTGCGTCATATTCTCCCCGTGTCAGTTTCCCTACATCATATTCTTCCTGCGTCATATTCTCCCCGTGTCAGTTTCCCTACATCATATTCTTCCTGCGTCATATTCTCCCCGTGTCAGTTTCCCTACATCATATTCTTCCTGCGTCATATTCTCCCCGTGTCAGTTTCCCTACATCATATTCTTCCTGCGTCATATTCTCCCCGTGTCAGTTTCCCTACATCATATTCTTCCTGCGTCATATTCTCCCCGTGTCAGTTTCCCTACATCATATTCTTCCTGCGTCATATTCTCCCCGTGTCAGTCTCCCTACATCATATTCTTCCTGCGTCATATTCTCCCGGTGTCAGTCTCCCTACATCATATTCTTCCTGCGTCATATTCTCCCCGTGTCAGTCTCCCTACATCATATTCTTTCTCTGAGTTTTATAAAATATTTCCCTGTCTTTTCAGACACATTTATAATTTCATTTTGCATTTTTGTTGTGTAGTTGATACTTACACGGTAACATGCCACTTCTTGTCTGTTTCTCGTAATTTCTTCCATTTTTCTAAATCCTTTTTTCCCCAGAGCTGTTTGAATGCATAATATATATATATATATATATATATATATATATATATATATATATATATATATATATATATATTCAAGTCGGTCGTCTCCCACCGAGGCAGGGTGACCCAAAAAGAAAGAAAATCCCCAAAAAGAAAATACTTTCATCATTCAACACTTTCACCTCACTCACACATAATCACTGTTTTTGCAGAGGTGTCCAGTATACAACAGATTAGAAGTATATACGTATAAAAAATACACAATATATCCCTTCAAACTGCCAATATCCCAAACCCCTCCTTTAGAGTACAGGCCTTGTACTTCCCATTTCCAGGACTCAAGTCCGGTTATATATATATATATATATATATATATATATATATATATATATATATATATATATATATATATATATATATATATATTGGCAGGATTCGAAATCACGTCAGGAGTCTGGCAAGGTTCCCCAAGTATATATATATATATATATATATATATATATATATATATATATATATATATATATATATATATATATATATATATATATATATATTGGCAGGATCGAAATCACGTCAGGAGTCTGGCAAGGTTCCCCAAGTAAAGCTCTAGCCTCTAGACCTGTGTGTGTGGTGTGACCCAGGGTGTTGTGACCCAGGGTGGTGGTGTGACCCAGGGTGGAGGTGTGATCCAGGGTGGAGGTGTGACCCAGGGTGGAGGTGTGACCCAGGGTGGAGGTGTGACCCAGGGTGGAGGTGTGACCCGTGGAGGTGTGACCCAGGGTGGTGTGACCCAGGGTGGAGGTGTGACCCAGGGTGGAGGTGTGACCCAGGGTGGAGGTGTGACCCAGGGTGGAGGTGTGACCCAGGGTGGAGGTGTGACCCAGGGTGGTGGTGTGACCCAGGGTGGAGGTGTGACCCAGGGTGGAGGTGTGACCCAGGGTGGAGGTGTGACCCAGGGTGGAGGTGTGAGGCTACGAGCCAGGAACTATGTTACTTATTACACCTTGTTGGTAGACTTCACTACTTCCTTCTTCTTTCAACTTCCATCTTTTTCTTTCCGTTATCCACTTTTCTTCTGTCCTTTTTACTCTCTTGTTCACTTATTCTCAACCCCTCTTCGCTTTTCTATTATTCCTTTCCATAGGCTAATGTTTTGCTTCTCTCTTGCTCCATTTATTCTCCTTCACTCCTTACTCCTCCCCCCCCTCTCTCTCTCTCTCTCTCTCTCTCCCTTTAAACCTCTCTCACCCTCCCTCCCACCTTCCCTCCCTCCCTCCCTCCAGCATAAGAACATGGCTGGAGTACCGTTATTTCGTAGTGTTGTGGAAGTTCACCTCCGCTGCCCACTACACCTTTATGTTCCCCCCCTCCCTTTCACACTGCCTCTTCCTCACACTGCCCAACCCTTCCTTTTCTTCCCTCTCCCACCCTCACCCTCCCTCTACCTATGCTGAAATTAAACCTTTGAAGTTCCCGTGGCTGATGACATTCTTGCAGGAATGTACATGAACGGAATGTAATGCCGACAAGATGAAGAAAAAAGACAACACCCGGTTGTTGCACTTGTGTGTAATTTTTCGTTTTACAGGACGACTTAATGATATCCTCAACCCGCCTCCTCAACCCCCCTACTCAACCCCCCTACTCAACCCCCCTACTCAACCCCCCTACTCAACCCCCCTACTCAACCCTTCACACATCTCCCAGCTCAGGCTGACAGATATCAACACCCTGTGGAAGACCTCGGTTAGATAACCAGAAGCTTCAGCTGCGGGTCATCATATGACTATCTTAGGTAACCTAACTTAACCTTGTATGAGCACCATCCTACGTGATGGAATATGACAGGAGAGCATAAAAAACATAAGGAAGGAGCACTTCAGAAGCCTACTGGCCCTTACTAGACAGGTCTAAATCACACACACTTAAGGAAGGAGCACTGCCAGCAGACCTAAGAAGGAAGGAGCGCTGGTGCAGGTCTACTGGCCCATGCTAGGCAGGTCCAGGTCACACCCACCTACAAAAAGCACAACTATCTTTTGTTCTCACTATCATATAGAATAGGGTAGCAGCACACTGTTGTGCCCACTATTTTAAAAAAACAAAACTCCTGGCTAGTGTTGTAAGTGTTAAATGTTGAGAAATGTTTACACATGGGCTAATGAATATTGCGAATGTTGAGACTGCATAGAATGTCTGATGATGGCGTAAACATTTATGATTAGCGCATATGTCGGGGATAGTTATGTTAATGTTGTGTTAAAAAATTTTTTTTGCCTGCCTGATGGAGGTCTGAGCGTTAACGTTGGCCTTAAAATTGAATTTATGTTAAGTGTTGGTCGCCGTGTTAACTTACTTTACTGCTGTTATACAGCTGCTGCTGCGCCTCCTGCTGCTGCACCTCCTGCTGCTGCGCCTCCTGCTGCTGCACCTCCTGCTGCTGCACCTCCTGCTGCTGCGCCTCCTGCTGCTTCACCTCCTGCTGCTGCGCCTTCTGCTGCTGCACCTCCTGCTGCTGCACCTCCTGCTGCTGCGCCTCCTGCTGCTGCACCTCCTGCTGCTTCACCTCCTGCTGCTGCACCTCCTGCTGCTATTGCATCTCCTGCTACTGCACCTCTTGCTGCTGCTGCACCTCTTGCTGCTGCTGCACCTCTTGCTGCTGCTGCACTTCTTGCTGCTGCTGCACCTCTTGCTGCTGCTGCACTTCTTGCTGCTGCTGCACCTCCTGCTGCTGCTGCACCTCCTACTGCTACTGCACCTCCTGCTGCTGCTGCACGTCCTGCTGCTGCTGCACCTCCTGCTGCTGCTGCACCTCCTACTGCTACTGCACCTCCTGCTGCTGCTGCACGTCCTGCTGCTGCTGCACCTCCTGCTGCTGCTGCACCTCCTGCTGCTGCACCTCCTGCTGCTACTGCACCTCCTGCTACTGCACGTCCTGCTGCTGCTGCACGTCCTGCTGCTACTGCTCCTGCTGCTGCTGTACCTTCTGCTGCTACTACTGATACCTCTTTTTTAATCGCTGCTGCTGTCTTTGCAGGTGTAACAGTCGCTGTTGTAATTACTGTTTTTTTCATCAGCTTTTCACATCGCCACATTTACGGCCAGTGTTTCAACTGTTGCTGTGTGACTGTTGCTGTGTGACTGTTGCTGTGTGACTGTTGCTGTGTGACTGTTGCTGTGTGACTGTTGCTGTTGCAGGTGATGCTTTTGTTGAGGCTGTCGGTAATACTGCTGCAGCTTTTGCTATAGTTCCTGCTGTTGTTGCAGGAACCCACTCAACCTTGTTGGGCAGCAATGGTTGTAGCTGGAGGCTGCTAACTTCTGTCTGTAGCGTTCAACCTCCTGTGAAACATTCTAACACACACACACACACACACACACACACACACACACACACACACACAAGCTTCACTTATTCCTCTTGTTTTGATTCCATTACATTTTTTCATCCTTCATTTTTTAATCCAAAATATTGTTTCACCTCTCCATATGTTTTTTTTCCCCAGCAACTTTATTCCCCCGCTTTTTTCCTCTTTTTTTCCCCCTTCTCCATAATATTCCTCTTTCTACGCTCTAATTTCTGTACTGCGTAAGCGAGATCAATTTTACACACAAGTACATTTGTGTAACTACAGAAATTGTGTAATGGAATATTTGTATATTTTTTCTGTACCTGGGTAATGGAAATTAAGATTTTCATAAATGTGTCTGGTAACTACAGCCAAAAAAAACAAGTGAACGTTTTAAAAACAGTTAATTGGAAGCCAGAAAATCTGCACAAATGCCGTGTAAAGCCAATTTAATTCCCTTTATGCCGAGGCATGTGTTGTTACACCACTGTGGCTTAGGTAGGGAGTCTGTGTGTTGTTAATGAGGGGATTCCTTGTGTGTGTGTGTGTGTGTGTGTGTGTGTGTGTGTGTGTGTGTTTGTGTGCGTGTTTAGTGCGTGTGTGTGTGTGTTGTTACACCACTGTGGCTTAGCTGTGTGTTGTTAATTTGTTAATGAGGGGATTTTTTGTGTGTGTTTGTGTGTGTGTTTACCTGGAGAGAGCTCCGGGGGTCAACGCCCCCTCGGCTCGGTCTGTGTGTTTGTGTAGTGTTTGTGTAGTGTGTGTGTAGTGTTTGTGTGTGTTTGTGTATGTGTTTGTGTGTGTTTGTGTAGTGTGTGTGCGTGTTTGTGTGCGTGTAGTGTATTTGTGTGTGTGTTTGTGTTGTGTGTGTGTGTGTGTTTATTGTCCCTACTTACATCACTTCCCTATAACAACCATAATCACCACTACCCCGACAACTACTTCTACCACCACTAACACCACTTCCCCTACAATCACCACTTCCACCACTAACACCACAACCACCACTACCACATCTACCACTACAACCACCATTACCACCACATCTGCCACAACCACCTCAACCACCATGACCACCATAACCACATTTACCACAACTACCAGCACAAGCACCACCACAACTACCACTACCACAACAATCACCATAAGAACAACGTGCACTCTAACTAACCTATTAAATGTCTACATTACAGAGGTCCGTTTAAAGACGATGGTCACACTGGCAGCATCTGCTCTAATATTCATGTACATATACGCATAGGAAGTCCTGCGTAGCCAGGGTGTCCTGCTTTGGTAGGATGTCCTGCATAGGTAGGGTTACCATGCGCACAGCATGGTCACCCATCCAAGTGCTCGCCACCACCATGCAGAACCACAACACTGCCTCTCACCACCCTGACGGAGGGTAGTCTGGAGAGGAACCTGGTAAGGATGGGGAGAGTTGGTGGGAGATGGAGGATGGTGTGACTCAGGGATCAAGAGCTCTAACTCTTGAACCCTGAGTCACAGCATAAGAACATAAGAACATAAGAACGAAGGAACACTGCAGAAGGCCTACTGGCCCATGCGAGGCAGGTCCAAGTCTCCTACCGGCTTAAGCCAATGCACCCAACCTAGTCAGGTCAGGTCACATTGACTTAAGGGAGGAACACGGCAACCGACCTGGTAGCACAAGCTATCAGGTCTAACTCACACCCACCTACATCCACTCATGTATTTATCCAACCTATTTTTAAAGCTACACAACGTTCTGGCCTCTATAACTGTACTTGGGAGTTTGTTCCACTCATCCACAACTCTATTACCAAACCAGTACTTTCCTATATCCTTCCTGAATCTGAATTTTTCCAACTTAAAACCATTGCTGCGAGTCCTGTCTACGCTAGATATTTTCAGCACACTATTTACATCCCCTTTATTTATTTCTGTCTTCCATTTATACACCTCAATCATATCCCCCCTAATTCTACGTCTTTCTAGAGAGTGCAGATTCAGGGCCCTTAGTCTATCCTCATAGGGAAGGTTTCTGATACATGGGATCAACTTTGTCATCCTCCTTTGTACATTTTCCAGAGAATTTATATCCATTCTGTAATAAGGTGACCAAAACTGTGCAGCATAATCTAAATGAGGCCTAACCAAGGATGTATAGAGTTGAAGAACAACCTGAGGACTCCTATTATTTATGCTTCTTGATATGAAGCCAAGGATTCTATTAGCTTTATTGCGAACACTTATGCACTGTTGTCTTGGTTTCAGATTACTGCTAACCAGAACTCCTAAATCTTTTTCGCAATCCGTAATATTAAGATCTACATTATTTAGTTTATATGTGGCATGGTTATTGTCCTGTCCAACATTTAGAACTTTGCATTTATCTATATTAAACTGCATCTGCCACTTCTCCGACCACTGCATCAGTCTATTCAAATCTTCCTGGAGTGCTCGAATGTCCTCGTCAGAATGAATTCGACGGCCTATTTTGGTGTCATCGGCAAACTTGCCGATGTCGCTCTTTATGCCCTCATCTATGTCGTTTATGTAGATTGTGAACAGCAGGGGGCCCAACACTGACCCCTGTGGAACACCGCTCGTGACACTTCCCCACTCTGATTTCTCCCCATTTATGCAAACTCTCTGCTGCCTATTTGTCAACCATGCCTCTATCCAGGAAAAAATTTCTCCTCCTATTCCATGTGCTTTAATTTTCCTCAATAGTCTCTGATGTGGGACCCTGTCAAAAGCCTTACTGAAGTCCATATACACAATATCATATTCATTACCATGATCTACCTCCTCAAATACCTTAGTGAAAAAAGTTAATAAATTCGTAAGGCAGGAACGCCCCTTTGTAAAACCATGCTGAGATTCGTTGATTAATTTATGCTTTTCAAGGTGGCTACGAACTGCCTCGGCAATTATTGATTCCATAAATTTTCCCACTATGGAGGTTAGGCTTATTGGTCTATGGTTCGAAGCTAAGGACCTGTCACCTGTTTTGAAAATAGGTATCACATTTGCCATTTTCCACTTATCTGGCACCATGCCAGTTTGTAGTGATATGTTGAAAAGATTAGCCAAAGGTGTGCTAAGCTCCTCTTTACATTCCTTTAGAACCCTTGCATACAGTTCATCAGGGCCTGGGGATTTGTTAGGTTTTAATTTATCTATTTGCCTAAGGACCATGTCACTTGTGACCCTAATAGTGCACAGTTTATTATCGTCCTGTTCTACATAATTTATCATTACTGGAATATCGCTGGTATCCTCCTGTGTAAAAACTGAGAGGAAGTATGTGTTAAAAATTCTACACATTTCCTTATCACTGTCAGTGAGCTGACCCGAGGAACTTTTGAGTGGGCCTATCTTGTCCCTGATCTTACTTCTGTATACCTGAAAGAATCCTTTTGGGTTAGTCTTCGATTCTCTTGCAACTTTAACCTCATAATCTCTTTTTGCTTTTCTAATTCCCTTTTTTATTTCTCTCTTTAACTGAATATATCGATTTCTCAATTGCCCCTCTCCTCTTTTGATTTGCCTATATATGCCTCTCTTTTTACCAATCAGATATTTTAATCTATTGTTCATCCATTTAGGATCATTTTTGTTTGATCTGATTTCCCTATTTGGAACATAATTTGACTGAGCAGCTAGAACTATGCCCTGGAAAGCATCATATCGGCAACCATCACCACCTACCTGACCCTTAGTCAGGTCATTCCAGTTCAGCCCACCTAAGTAATTTTTCAGTCCTATGAAATCAGCCAAGCGAAAGTCAGGGACGGAGACTTGATTGCCATTATTAGGGGAATTCCATGATATATTAAAACTGAGTGATTTGTGATCACTTTCCCCAAGCTCATCATTAACCTCAAGATTATTAATTAGTGTTTCCCTACTGGCAAGAACCAAGTCAAGGAGGTTATTTCCCCTAGTTGGCTCTGTCACAAACTGTTTTAAAAAACAATCCTGGATCGTATCAAGAAAGTCACCTGACTCTAAATTTCCTGTCAAATTGCTCCAGTCAATCTGTCTATAGTTGAAATCTCCCATTAGCACAACATTTTCGTATGTAGATGCCTTACGAATTTCGTCCCATAGAAGTTTACTGCACTCCCTATCAAGATTTGGGGCCCTGTAAATCACACTCAAAATTAGTTTTTCTCGGCCCTCGAGAAGCTGTAACCAAACAGATTCAGTGGCTGACGCTTCTAATTTAATATCTTGTCTAACACAACAATTTAAATTGTCTCTGACATACATCGCTACTCCACCACCTTTCCTGCTGACCCTGTCAGTGTGGAATAATTTATAGCCTTGTATGTGACATTCAGAGGGCATCTCTCTATCTTTCAGATTGAGCCAGGTCTCTGTTATAGCAATAATATCTATGTTTCCTGCACTTGCAATTAATCTTAGCTCATCTATCTTATTTCTTACACTCCTGCTATTAGTATAGTAAACCTTAAGGGAGCTAGTCCCTTGCTGCCCTCTGCTGTCCCCCTTTGTTTGCTGACCTGATCTATTGTCTTTATTTATAACTTCATGCTGAATGTCTTTTATACATTTACTGTTTCCAACCCAAGTGTTGCAACCTGCTTGTTTCCCACACACACCCATACCTCTATCTTCCATCAGTTTAAAATCATAGGCATTTCACCAATGGCCTTCTCAATCGAGTCTGCAAGTGCTACCACCCCAGCCCCAGAGAGATGTACCCCATCCCTTGCATACATATCATGTTTGCCATAAAAGTTGTTCCAGTTGTCAATGAATGGGATTGCAAGTTCCTTGCAGTATCTGTCTAGCCAGCAATTTACACCAATTGCCCTAGACAACCATTCATTTCCTACTCCCCTTCTAGGCAAGATGCTACATATGATTGGGATCCCTCCCTTAGACTTAATGAAATCTATAGGATTGTTATATACAATAATTCACTAATCGTGTGTTGTTTTCTTTCATATATTTTTAATATTTTTAATAATACTTAAGTAAAGATCAAACCCCTACAACTATAAATAAGTGACTACGAACAAGTGTGAATATCCATCCATCCATCCATCCATCCATCCATCCATTCATCCATCTTTCCTTACGAGACAATCAGGAAAATAAAGCCAGAAATAAGAGTGTGAAGAACTGACTGACTCTACTTTAGGATCCAACACAGACTTAGACACGATGAAGAAAAAAGCGACTGAGACAATAACTAGAGCAAATTTCAAGTGTAGTAAGAGCAGCACTCTAGTGCTTTCAAAGGAGAACTTGAAAAGCAGATGCAAAAGATATGAAAGTGAGGAACCATTAGCCTGGGCAAAGGTAATGAGCAGGGATCCTTCTAGGATCAGTACCGGTAGTATTTCTGACCCTGAGAAGGATTGGCTTCTACGTACCACTTGCACATAGCACCACCTGGTTCAGTACTGTCTGGTCCAGACAAAATTAGCTCCTACGTGTCCCTTGTATATAGCACCACCTGGTTATGTGCACTCTGTAATTCAAGAGAAACAACGTTCTTAACTACTGATGGTCGCTCATATCGTTGTATCGCCGGAGTCGAGGGTCATGAAGAAGAACAAATAACACCATTTGTCGTGTCATTTCATTGGCATTCTGACTAGATAAGAGATAATGTGCCAGGTGGGGTAGCAGATACCAGGTATGAGCTAGTAAGGCAAGATGCTTTTGTGTGGTGGAGTAATGCAACGCGTCAGAACAAACAATCCCCTTGCTTGAAGGACATGTTGTCTACAGCGGTAAAAGTAGACAGAGATAACACAAAGTTTCTTTACTTTCACAACGTTTCGCTGAGACCTTTTTTTCCATGACTTCCAAAAGCTCTCTTTAAGGCGAAACGTTAATACATTTAAAGCTTGTTTTGCAACGTGTGTGTGTGTGTGTGTGTGTGTGTGTGTGTGTGTGTGTGTGTGTGTGTGTGTGTGTGTGTGTGTCAGAAATACACTAGTCTCACACACTGAGAAATTACAGGCGAAGTAGAAGTGCTGCCCGAGTCATGATAATGTTATTCCTTCCCGAGCGTTTTACGAGACGTATAACAATGGAGGAAGAGCTAATAGAGGTAATGATGATGGTGTGCGTGTGTACGAGTGTCGACTGAGGATAATTGGATGTCATCTTATGTTTTATACATGACTAGAAAGCCATGTATTCACCGTCTCTGACATGCAGACAGCTTATCACGGACGACCCAGCGATGTAACTCATCCACAAGCACTCATACCTTATCTAAAATCATTCACATTCACTTACACCTCATCTGTCTTTCCCTGGACCTGGCTTTCCAGTGGTTACTAAATGAAGAATTCATTCAACCATCACTCGTACCTTGGCTGTATTTCCTTCACCGTCATCACAATTCTGTTGATCAATTCCCCTCTAACTTTCCTACACAAGATTCACAAACTTTGAGGCACAAAACTTAGCATTTACCTACACTCCAACAGCAAATAAACTCCCTCAACTTCAAGAGAACAGTCTATCATTTGCTTTCACGGTCGTTCAACCTCCTAAGTACCTCAGCTTCCTGATTATCCAAAGTCATCGCTCCTGTTACCCGGTCTCAGAGCAAGTCTCCGCGTGCACACACTTGGTCTACATTGAAGATATTTTGGAGTTCAGTCGTAAGTTTCCTTCAAATATTATAGTGGGTGTTGAGAAGCCTTGATTTCTTTGTTTAATGAATTATTTCTTGGTGTATTTGCTATACTTAGTGTACGCGAGACATTAAGTGTATTGGGCAGCACCACTCATCATATCCCTGCCGCGAGCGGCGAGTATATTGGGAAGTACCACTGTGCTGGCACCTATGCTGTTTCTTATCCTCATAGCAGACATAGATAAAACACCCGTCACAATTTTGTATCATTTGCAGATAACTCTAAAATAAGCCTGGAAGTCACTTCGGTAGAAGACAATGAACAATTACAGGCAGATATAAGCAGGATTTCCAGTGGGCAGTGGAGAGAACACGACGTTAACCGGTAATAAGTTCCAGCTGCTTATGTATGGAAAGAATGAAGAACTCAAAAGAAACACAGTATATAAAACTCAAGAGGGTCGTCAAACAGAACAAAAAAAATACGTGAAAAAATTAGGAATAATTATATCAGCTGACATTTCTTTCAAAGAACACAATAAGACCAAGGTCACGACAGCCAGGAGGATGGCTGGGGTGGGTATTGGGAACCTTCAAAACAGAGGAAATAATTCCAGTGGTGACACTTTTCAAATCACTTGTTCTCTCTCGTTTGGAAAATTGCTTAGTGTTTAAGGCACCGTTCAGGACAGCAGAAACATCAGAGCTGAAACAGATCCAGAAATCGTTTACGGCCCCCATAGAGCCAGTAAAGTATTTAAATTACTGGGAACACCTTAAAGTCTTAAATATGTACTCACTGGACTGGAGCGGAAGATATACATACATAATAATGTACATACATAATATACATACATAATATACATACATAATATATACCTGGAAAGTCTTTGAAAGCCTGTCTCAAATCTGCATACTGCCATAACAACATACTGCCATAGCAACATACTGCCATAGCAACATACTGCCATAACAACATACTGCCATAACAACATACTGCCATAACAACATACTGCCATAACAACATACTGCCATAACAACATACTGCCATAGCAACATACTGCCATAACAACATACTGCCATAACAACATACTGCCATAACAACATACTGCCATAACAACATACTGCCATAACAACATACTGCCATAACAACATACTGCCATAACAACATACTGCCATAACAACATACTGCCATAACAACATACTGCCATAGCAACATACTGCCATAGCAACATACTGCCATAACAACATACTGCCATAACAACATACTGCCATAACAACATACTGCTATAACAACATACTGCCATAACAACATACTGCCATAACAACATACTGCCATAACAACATACTGCCATAACAACATACTAACAACATACATGCAACATACTGCCATAACAACATAGCAACATACTGCCATAACAACATACTGCCATAACAACATACTGCCATAACAACATACTGCCATAACAACATACTGCCATAACAACATACTGCCATAACAACATACTGCCATAACAACATACTGCCATAACAACATACTGCCATAACAACATACTGCCATAACAATATAACAACATACTGCCATAACAACATACTGCCATAACAACATACTGCCATAACAACATACTGCCATAACAACATACTGCCATAACAACATACTGCCATAACAACATACTGCCATAACAACATACTGCCATAACAACATACTGCCATAACAACATACTGCCATAACATACTGCCATAACAACATACTGCCATAACAACATACTGCCATAACAACATACTGCCATAACAACATACTGCCATAACAACATACTGCCATAACAACATACTGCCATAACAACATACTGCCATAACAACATACTGCCATAACAACATACTGCCATAACAACATACTGGAGTGAGAGAGATGAAAGTGCAAAACAAACCCAATGAAAAACAGGGATGCAGTGTTACAGCAAGAGAATCCTTTATCAACACCCTTGGCCTCCAGACTAGTCAACATATCACCAGAAGATATCAGAAATGCTGCTAGGACAGGTGTAGAAGTTTTCAAGTGGAAACTGGACAAGTATCTTCACCAAGTGCCAGATCATCCAGACTGTGATGGATATGTGGGGCAGCGGGCCACCAACAGCAACAGCCTAGTTAACCAGGCTAGCACCAGATGAGCTTGGCCCAGGGCCGGACTCCAGGGGTAGAAAAAAATCTCGGAACTCATCAAACGTATATATCAAAAGTATCGTTGCCCCGATGGGCGAGTATATTGGCAGCAGCGGCAGCGCTTATCTTGAGTGAATATACCACTATAATGGCCGTTTATTTTACCTCAGATAGTTGGCACAACATTATCGATATTAAGTTCATTAGTAGCGGCCTGCTGAAGCAAACTCCTGATTCTCCAAACCCAGGAGTATGCTGAACACCCAGACTCTGGCCAGAGAGCATACTCCACACCCAGACCCTGGCCAGGGAGCATACTCCACACCCAGACCCTGGCCAGGAAGCATACTCCACACCCAGACCCTGGCCAGGGAGCATACTCCACACCCAGACCCTGGCCAGGGAGCATACTCCACACCCAGACCCTGGCCAGGAAGCATACTCCACACCCAGACCCTGGCCAGGGAGCATACTCCACACCCAGACCCTGGCCAGGAAGCATACTGCACACTCAGACCCTGGCCAGGAAGCATACTCCACACCCAGACCCTGGCCAGGAAGCATACTCCACACCCAGACCCTGGCCAGGAAGCATACTCCACACCCAGATCCTGGCCAGGAAGCATACTCCACACCCAAACCCTGGCCAGGAAGCATACTCCACACCCAGACCCTGGCCAGGGAGCATACTCCACACCCAGACCCTAGCCTGGGAGCATACTCCACACCCAAACCCTGGCCAGGAAGCATACTCCACACCCAGACCCTGGCCAGGGAGCATACTCCACACCCAGACCCTTGCCAGGAAGTATACTCCACACCCAGACCCTGGCCAGGGAGCATACTCCACACCCAGACCCTGGCCAGGAAGCATACTCCACACCCAGACCCTGGCCAGGGAGCATACTCCACACCCAGACCCTGGCCAGGGAGCATACTCCACACCCAGACCCTGGCCAGGGAGCATACTCCAGACCCTGGCCAGGGAGCATACTCCAGACTCTGGCCAGAGAGTATACTCCAGACCCTGGCCAGGGAGCATACTCCACACCCAGACCCTGGCCAGGGAGCATACTCCAGACCCTGGCCAGGGAGCATACTCCAGACCCTGGCCAGGGAGCATACTCCAGACCCTGGCCAGGGAGCATACTCCAGACTCTGGCCAGAGAGTATACTCCACGCCTCAGAAGCGGCATACCTCCCTTGCTCATCACCATTGAAAGAGGATGATATAATCTCCTCCACATGATCCATGTCCTTAAGGTCTGCAGCTCAGTGTTCGTGGATTAGATTTAGGTTATGTCACTGAAGCGACTAGTAACCTGTGCACCCCTTATCCATCCTGTGGACGATGGTGCAACAGCATATGGATACACGCAAAGACTACGGACTACACCTTAAAAAAAAATTAGCAAGAGTGTATCTGGAATTATATCTAAAATTGTCTTATCCGTTGCATGCAAAGTGATGATCTTTGCTCAGTGTGTCTGGTATATTATTTTCATTACTGTGATATCCTGGTATATCACATAGGTTATTCTACCTGGTATATCACATAGTTTATTATTCTATATCTATATCTCTTAATAAGTGGACAATTAAGCACAGTGACTATTTTATATCTCGTCTCTCTCATCGTAGGTAAATTGGGAAGAGGAGGTGGAGGAGGAAGAGGAGGAGGAAGAGGAGGAGGAGGAAGGCGTAAAATTGAGGGACAGGAAAGATTGCTTCAGCTCTTTGGATCAGCAGCAACAAGGCGCCGTCCTTGAAGGAAATATACATAGTATAATAACAGTGGTAGTGGTTGGGGCAATAGTTGCAACAACAAGAAAAATAATAATAATGGTGGTGGCGATGGCTGCAGTAGTAGTTGTCGTGGGAGTAGTGATGGTAGTAGTGGTGGTAGCAGCAGCGATGACAACAGCAACAGCAGCAACAGCAACAGCAGCAATAATAGTCCAAAGCCAAACTACATATCACTGAACTATTGTCAACACGACACTGAAATCTTCTTAAGAAAATTCATGCTGACACCAGTGAAAAGACAGGAGAAAATCTTCAGGCAAACTATGCTGACTCCTGTCTAGACAGGAGGATAGCAAACTAGACTGTCAGCAGGTCTTCTCAACAGATGGTCTCTATATAGACCATAAGTTCTGATCCCATGGACTCTTAAGACAGTCTGTACAGCTCGTTGATTAGTATTGTACATATCACATTGATCACGTCCTTCCTTCTTGGTAAGTTATCATCGGCGGGATCTCTCTCTTGTGTGCGCTCACCTATATGTGGTTTCAGGGGGTCGAGTCACTCCTCCTGGCCCCGCCTCTTCGCTGGTCGCTACTAGAACATACACACACACATATACACACACACGTGTGTGTGTGTGTGTGTGTAAGCGCGCGCTAGTGTACGTACGTAAGTTTCTTGCACCAGGTCAGCTTTTCACCTGTGTTCGTGGAGCACCAGGTCAGCACCTGTGTTCGTGGAGCACCAGGTCAGCACCTATGTTTCTGGAGCACCAGGTTAGCACCTGTGTTCGTGGAGTACCAGATCAGCACCTATGTTTCTGGAGCACCAGGCCAGCACCTGTGTTCGTAGAGCACCAGATCAGCACCTGTGTTCGTAGAGCACCAGATCAGCACCTGTGTTCGTGGAGCACCAGGTCAGCACCTGAGTTCGTGGAGCACCAGGTCAGCACCTGTGTTCGTGGAGCACCAGGTCAGCACCTGTGTTCGTGGAGCACCAGGTCAGCACCTGTGTTCGTGGAGCACCAGGTCAGCACCTATGTTTCTGGAGCACCAGGTCAGCACCTGTGTTCGTGGAGCACCAGATCAGCACCTGTGTTCGTAGAGCACCAGGTCAGCACCTGTGTTCGTGGAGCACCAGATCAGCACCTGTGTTCGTAGAGCACCAGATCAGCACCTGTGTTCGTAGAGCACCAGATCAGCACCTGTGTTCGTAGAGCACCAGATCAGCACCTGTGTTCGTAGAGCACCAGATCAGCACCTGTGTTCGTAGAGCACCAGATCAGCACCTGTGTTCGTAGAGCACCAGGTCAGCACCTATGTTTCTGGAGCACCAGGTCAGCACCTGTGTTCGTGGAGCACCAGGTCAGCACCTGAGTTCCTGGAGCCTCTCATTGCTGAGTCAGCTTATCGTTGTGGAGAGGTTCGATCAGTCTCAAAATAAATTCAGCATCATACATTCTGAGGCAAAGTAGCTGAGGTGATACGCTGATCACCTGTGACTTGGAGTGAATTGTATGGTTTGTATTGTGATGATTGTGCACGGAATTGTTTTGTACTGTTTAAGTGATGCTTTATGTGGTGGTGGTGATGGTGGTTGTGGTGTTGATGCTGCTGTTAGCGGTGCTAACGACTCTCTTAGCCTTTATATCAGTCTCTCTCTCTCTCTCTCTCTCTCTCTCTCTCTCTCTCTTTCTGGCATCACACAATAACACTCCCCCCCCCCCCCCCAAAAAAAAAATGCAGTTTCGGAACAAGGCGTAGAGAGAGAGGAGGGTGAAAGTTAGAGGTAAAATAGACAGAAGCAGTGTGAGTGAGAAAGTAAGCATAGACAATTATTGTGTAGACTAAACAGAGGTGTGTGTGTGTGTGTGTGTGTGTGTGTGTGTGTGTGTGTGTGTGCGCGCGCGCGTCCCCCCCCCGTGAGACACTGGTCTGGCTGGTCTTGTATAAACACTGATGACGCTAATGGCGACTACTCATTATATACATCCTTGTAGAGCAGTGTAAACATCATCCTCTCGTGCTTCTAGTAGCGGCTGCCAGGCGGATTGGCGAACTGGTGGACCGGTTGGCGAACTGGTGGACCGGTTGGCGAACTGGTGGGCATGTTGGCGAACTGGTGGGCCGGTTGGCGAACTGGTGGGCCGGTTGGCGAACTGGTGGGTCAGTTGGCGAAATAGTGGGTCGGTTGGCGAACTGGTGGACCGGTTGGCGAACTGGTGGGTCAGTTGGCGAAATGGTGGACCGGTTGACGAACTGAATAATATAATCTTTATTTCTACAAGTACATTATACAGCTTATGAAGACCATAGCTGACGTCAATGACATACTGTATAGAAAGCCCCTGGTTATCTACAACATTTCCCACAACTAAATTTTGTCACCCAGGATAAAATTAAGCTCTGTGGCTATAAGCTCTGTGGCTTTGAGCTCTGTGGCTATAAGCTCTGTGGCTATAAGCTCTGTGGCTATAAGCTCTGTGGCTATAAGCTCTGTGACTATAAGCTCTGTGGCTATAAGCTCTGTGGCTATAAGCTCTGTGGCTATAAGCTCTGTGGCTATAAACTCTGTGACTATAAGCTCTGCGGCTATAAGCTCTGTGGCTATAAGCTCTGTGGCTATAAGCTCTGTGGCTATAAGCTCTGTGGCTATAAGCTCTGTGGCTTTGAACTCTGTGGCTATAAGCTCTGTGGCTATAAGCTCTGTGGCTTTGAGCTCTGTGGCTATAAGCTCTGTGGCTTTGAGCTCTGTGGCTATAAACTCTGTGGCTATAAGCTCTGTGGCTATAAGCTCTGTGGCTTTGAACTCTGTGGCTATAAGCTCTGTGGCTTTGAGCTCTGTGGCTATAAGCTCTGTGGCTATAAGCTCTGTGGCTATAAGCTCTGTGGCTATAAGCTCTGTGGCTTTGAACTCTGTGGCTATAAGCTCTGTGGCTTTGAACTCTGTGGCTATAAGCTCTGTGGCTATAAGCTCTGTGGCTTTGAGCTCTGTGGCTATAAGCTCTGTGGCTATAAGCTTTGTGGCTATAAGCTCTGTGGCTTTGAACTCTGTGGCTATAAGCTCTGTGGCTTTGAGCTCTGTGGCTATAAGCTCTGTGGCTATAACCTCTGTGGCTATAAGCTCTGTGGCTATAAGCTCTGTGGCTATAAGCTCTGTGGCTATAAGCTCTGTGGCTTTGAGCTCTGTGGCTATAAGCTCTGTGGCTATAAGCTCTGTGGCTATAAGCTCTGTGGCTATAAGCTCTGTGGCTATAAGCTCTGTGGCTATAAGCTCTGTGGCTATAAGCTCTGTGGCTATAAGCTCTGTGGCTATAAGCTCTGTGGCTATAAGCTCTGTGGCTATAAGCTCTGTGGCTATAAGCTCTGTGACTATAAGCTCTGTGGCTATAAGCTCTGTGGCTATAAGCTCTGTGACTATAAGCTCTGTGGCTATAAGCTCTGTGACTATAAGCTCTGTGGCTATAAGCTCTGTGGCTATAAGCTCTGTGGCTATAAGCTCTGTGGCTATAAGCTCTGTGGCTATAAGCTCTGTGGCTATAAGCTCTGTGGCTATAAGCTCTGTGACTATAAGCTCTGTGACTATAAGCTCTGTGGATATAAGCTCTGTGGCTATAAGCTCTGTGGCTATAAGCTCTGTGACTATAAGCTCTGCGGCTATAAGCTCTGTGACTATAAGCTCTGTGACTATAAGCTCTGTGACTATAAGCTCTGTGACTATAAGCTCTGTGACTATAAGCTCTGTGGCTATAAGCTCTGTGACTATAAGCTCTGCGGCTATAAGCTCTGTGACTATAAGCTCTGCGGCTATAAGCCACAGATTTGATCCATATCCAGTATTAACTGAAACATTTAAAACTATTCGCTGCAATTTTAATAAGACTCTGAATTAACTATGACTGTCGAGCGAGAGATGACCAACTCATCGCTACGTCATCGTGACGGTGAGACTGAAGAGTCGCAGAATTACACAAAGTCAACAACTGGATCGTTTACTGAAATCTTTTTATTTTTATCAAAATATTACTTTGAAATATTTGTGTGAAACGGTGTGAAAATAACCCGTTTTATTAAAAAATCTAATTTTTTGTATGAAAAAGCGAAGTTGACTCTCTCTCTCTCTCTCTCTCTCTCTCTCTCTCTCTCTCTCTCTCTCTCTCTCTCTCTCTCTCTCTCTCTCTCTCTCTCTCAAATTCAGCTTTGTTGAACTTAAGTTTCGCTTGTGTAATAAACCTCTTCAGGTCAATATTTATGGTACCATCAAACAAAGGAAGATCTAGGGAGGACCTACGGGACGCCGTGGGACGCTTTTTTGGAGGGGCAAAGAGGAAAACTGAAAACTCTGATCAATAAAGTGTTATGCACTGGGTTAACCTCAGGTGTTTAGTTATTTATAAACACAGAAGGTATGTAACCCCAGGGAAATTATTTTTTTCAATATTGACCAGTGAATATCAATTTCGCCAACAATTTACTGAATGTGGGAAAAAGATTCTTATGTACAGTTCAGGAGATTTATTAAAGGGAACGTTTCGCCACAGGTGGCAGCTTTAGGACTGAAGACACTCGTGGCGAAACGTCTCCTTTAATAAATGTCCTGAGTGAATGTGAAAATAGTAAACAGTACCGACAGGTTGATAAGACACATGTACAACAGTTAGGTATCTTTATTCCGAAACGTTTCGCCTACCCAGTAGGCTTCTTCAGTCGAGGACAGACGTTAATAGTGGTGTTGAAACAGGTGTGCATACACCATGCAGTACAGCACCTTGGAGGAGCACCGTCGGGGAGTGGAGAGAGGGAGTTGCTGGGCGATGGTGGTAGATTAGCGTGTAGAGTCTTGATGGCGTCGTTATTGCAGCATATGTCGGTGAATTGGAGGTTTTCTTCAGAACTTTAGTTTTCTTCAATATGATTTCTTTCCTGGTGGGCACTTAGCTGCAAGGGTATGATGATTACCCTTGCAGTTAAGACATGTTGGTGTTGTAGTAATGGTGCAGGATCTGAAATCGTGTCCATCATTCCCACATTTTGAACAAAACTTCTTATTCTTGATGGGGCAGTCCTTGGTGGTGTGATTATAGGGTGAAACGTTCTTGTTCTATATGACTTGGCTGAATGTGGTAATATGAGATGGCCAGACCGTCAGAAAGAGCTTGGGCACATAGGCAACATGTGGCGTTGGGGATCTTTGAGATGCTGTCTACCGAGGCCCACTCCTCAATAGATCAGTGCTTCAGTAGAGAGAGAGGTGACGATATTGTCAAGTCTTTTCACAAAGACCGAACTCGACTTCAAGAATGGAGACGGGGATAGAGTGAATTGTTGTGTTTGTAGGTCCTGAAGAGTCGTCCATTAGTTTTAGTGCTTCCGTGTCATCTGTGCAGACGACTGAAGGAGTCTCAGAGAGTGGATTGCCGTAAATTTGACCTGCAGGCAGGTCCTCGACGGTAGCTAAAGCTAACTTCGAGGAGTCATTTATTCATTCACAGGCTTGATTTTCACACGATTCGACAGCATTGTGAAAAGGATATCACGTTTGTAGAATATAAATTCTACACCCCGACAGGGTCGAAGAGAGGCTTCTTGCGGTACTGTATGATCGGACTGTGTGAGCAAAGGCCTCTCCTTCCGACAGTATTTAAGTCTCTGCACTGTCGCTTGATCTTCAGATATGGAACTGAACTTCTCCAGGCTGAGGGACTGACAACCTCAAATTCTACGACTTCAAGGGTGATGGACTGATTACATCGTCTTCACATCTCTACTGTTCCTGCCTACTTTCTGTATTCGACTGAAGAAGCCTACTGTGTAGGCGAAACGTTTCGGAATAAAGTTGCCTAACTGTTCCCTATGTGTCTTACCTACGAGGACAGAAGAGTTAGCAGAAGCAGTAGAGATATAAAGACGATGTAATCAGTCCATCACCCTTCAAAATGTAGTTTTAAGGTGGTCAGTCCCTCAGCCTAGAGAGAGACTAACCATAGTCTGGAACAACGTGAAGTTAACGCGACAGTATGGAGACTTGTATACTGGCAGAAGGTGAGGTGCAGTCCACTAGTAGAAGGAAAAACAAAAGTCCGGACCTGTACATAAGGGTCCTTTTCTGTATCTTGTTGGTATCACTACACTGTTTCTCAATTTACTGAATGATTTAAATTATTGAATAAACTAATAAAAACCCGGTAAAGTGGAAAGAGGAAATTTTTCCGACTTTTAGTGAAAGTTCGGTGATGACAGGATTGTAACAGGACATTCACAGGATTGTAACAGGACATTCACAGGATTGTAACAGGACATTCACAGGATTGTAACAGGACATTCACAGGATTGTAACAGGACATTCACAGGATTGTAACAGGACATTCACAGGATTGTAACAGGACATTCACAGGATTGTAACAGGACATTCACAGGATTGTAACAGGACATTCACAGGATTGTAACAGGACATTCACAGGATTGTAACAGGACATTCACAGGATTGTAACAGGACATTCACAGGATTGTAACAGGACATTCACAGGATTGTAACAGGACATTCACAGGATTGTAACAGGACATTCACAGGATTGTAACAGGACATTCACAAGGGAAGTATCACTCTTCATCATCCATGGTATTGACGTTTAATTACCATAAAAATATGAAATCTGATGATTCCAGACGTTATCTTAATTTCAGGTGTTGATTTCAAGTATTATCTTGAGGATCACAGACGTTATCTTGATGATTTCAGGTATTTTTTTTAATTAATATCATGCTACTATTGCCATCAACAACAATAACAGCAGCAGCCGCCGCCGCCGCCGCCGCCGCCGCCAGCAGCAGTTCAACAGCCAGATGAAATTGCAGCAGTTGCAATAGCAGACGTTATAGCCAAGAGCAGCAACAAAAATTACCACTAAATGAAAGTGCTGCTGCATCAGCTGCAGACAGCGACGCAGTCATGAAGAAACACAAACTTAAAACCACTGCTGACACCAGCAACCCGAACCCTCTATAAAAACCTTGGCATGTACACGATTACCTCTACACACTAACACTACTCGAATAAGTATATATATATATATATATATATATATATATATATATATATATATATATATATATATATATATATATATATATATATATATATATATATGCAAAACAACCACTCTGAAAGAATATAGAAATTCAAAGCGATTTCGTGACTACTCACATTATCAAGGAACTATTTTACCTGTTTACTGTGATCTTATTGCATATATATATATATATATATATATATATATATATATATATATATATATATATATATATATATATATATATATATATAATTTGTGTTTGCTTATGTATGGGTGCATGGGTCGTGTCTTGGCTCCTGGACCCGCCTCTCGGCTAACCACTACAGAGTTCGTTCTCACTTGGCTTTGCGTACTGTGTGTGTGTGTGTATGTGTGTGTGTGTGTATGTGTGTGTGTGTGTGTGTGTGTGTGTGTGTGTCAGTGTCATTACTCAGCTTTTTCATATAAAGCGCCGAATATTCTTTTGCTTCCATTGTTCTGTAAATTCGTGTGTTGGTGGTGAGGTACCACTGCAGTGCGCACCTCTCACTTACTTCAAATACACAATTTCCAGCCTCACTTGTTGTGGTTAAAGTAGGAGACTGAACTCTCCCTTGCTCGAGTTTTTATAACAATAATAGTGGGAGTAGTAATAGTAGTAGTAGAAGTAATAGTATTAGTAGTAGCAGTAGTAATAATGCATTCAGTACTGGGAAAATGTCAGTTTCAAGATCACTACTCAGACTATTATATACGATACTACTGTGAAATAGTCATATAGACAATAGACGCAGTCAGATGAACGATTGTCGGCGAAATTACAGTTGACTGACCTCAACATATTACAATTAGCCTGTTCACTGATTTATGTTAATGAACTGTCCCACTCAAATCCAACCCCTCCCACTCATGTACTTATCCAACCTAAATTTGAAACTACCCAAAGTCCTAGCCTCAATAACCCAACTAGGTAGACTGTATTTATGTTAATGAACTGAGTAGACAAGCCGGCGGTTGCACCTGCCGTGAGGTCTGCCCAGAGGACCATCCGCCCCAACCTTCGTGTGCACGAGGTCCACACCAATGAACGGATCATGGTTTTTATTTCCTTACCCTGAGGAAGAAAATAACATTCGGGGAGGAGGCGAGTGCCACCCTTGGGGAGAAGGGGTGAGTGTCACCCTGGGGGAGGAGGAGGGTACGAGACGCAAGACAAGGTCGGGTAGGGCAGGGGAAAGGACGCTCTGAAAGACTACGCAGTTTCGTAATGGGTGACGGGGAAGCCTTTTTATTATTAAATTACCATTTTTAGATACACCACATTATGCATGTGCCTTTTAACCACCATGTTAATATTTTTTCTCAGCATGTCTAGAGCCCTCTTACACGGTGGCATTTGTTTTTCTTAAACACTCTGAGAGCACTTGTGAGAGTTGGGTTATGTGTGTGTGTGTGTGTGTGTGTGTGTGTGTGTGTGTGTGTGTGTGTGTGTGTGTGTGTGTGTGTGTGTGTGTGTGTGTGTGAGAGTGATGCTTGGTGCGGGGAGAGGCAGGAACCTGGTGCCGAGTTAAAGTAGAACTTCTGTATGTGGGCGTCTACACAGGGTTCACTCTGTTGGGGCCGAGTCTCTGCTCCTGGGCCCCGATTTTTTAAACTTCAATCTATAACCTATAATGGTGTCTGCCACCTTTAATCTGTATCATGCCCACTCTTCAAACTGCGTATTGATTTTATCTAGGCTTCTGCCTCCTCCAGCCCGATCCACTTATTTATCAATGAGAAACGCAAGTATTTCCTAACACCCTATGGCTCATTTATCGGTTTTAATCTGCATATGCGGCTCGTCCTTGTGACTCGCATTTCAAGCAATCAATCCCAGTCCATCTTGTCGCCTGGTTGACCAGGCGAGCACCAGACAAGCCTGGCCTATGGCCGGGCTCACAGAGTAGATATACTCTCGAAATTCTTCAAAGGTATATATCAAAGGTAAGGTATATCTAGTACATCTCAACCATGGCTCCCCTGTTCCTCTATACTTGTCTCACCAGATTCATTTTCTTCGGTTTCTCTTCTCAGCTCTCTCGGCTCAGCTCTGAGATTAGTCCTGTTGCCGTCGGGGATTAACACAAGGAGTGAAATAAAGGCAGTTATCTCAGTTTCTCCTGAGTGTGAGACTCTCACGCAAAGTTACGAAAATTTAACCGGAAAAATGTCATTCTTATTTTTAAATTGATTTAATTGTAACTTTGTGATGCATTACTTTTGAGAAATACTTATAAATGCATTTTAAAGTAAAAGTTTCTTTTGAGAATGCATGTGTGTTGGTCCAGGGCTCCACCTGCTTGCTGCAGCCCTCTAGATTCTAGACCTTCACTGGATGTGATTAGTCAGGTAGAGGCTCCATACTGGTGCTGCGTACTCTCAGGTGCTTGATTCACGCTATGAACAGTTATAAAAGGTTCTTGGCTAAGGTTCCTGAGGTCAGCTCCAAGACTTGCCGAGTCTGGCATGTACTACTGATGTTATAAAGTTGATATTTACCTCCAGTTATACGATCAGTGCGGTGTTCACTCTCGGAGATTTCTTGATCATTAATTATGCTTTCTCTGCGTCCTGACTGTACTCTGTCTCTGGTTTTCTCTTTTCCTCTCAATTTATACCAGTGGAGCGCCAACTACTTTTGCCAACCTTATACTGACTCAGGCTGAAAGACCTTTGTTCACTTGGCTGCCAGTTTCCTTTCGTGTACTTGTGTGTACTCGCCTATTTGTGAATGCAGGGGTCGACTCACACCTCCTGGCCCCGTCTCTTCGTTGGTGTGTGTGTGTGTGTGTGTGTGTGTGAGAGAGAGAGAGAGAGCACGCATGCACAAACCTGGGAAGCAGGTTGCAAGCAGACCCTCCCAAGCATCGATTGGGTGGGGAAGGAGCTGGGAAGGAAGAGGGAGGGAGTGGAGGCCAGACATAGGGAGGGAGTAAGGGAGGGTGGGAGACAGGTAGGTAGGGAGGCGCAGAGAGTCAGGGTGGAGAACAGGAAGGGAGAAAGGGGGGCACATGGAGTTAGGGTGGGGAACAAGAAGGAAAAGATAGGGTGTGGTTCATTGAGCTAGGGTGGGGGACAGGGAGAGAAACGTGACGTGAGAGGGAGACAATAAGGAGAAATGCGAGGGAGTGATCCCAGAAAGGTATCCCATGTATCCCATAACTCCAGCCCCACCTACCTCAGTGATCCTAAAAAGTATCCCCGTATTTAGTGATCCCTCGCTTTCTCTCTTCCTTGCTTTCTCTCTTCCTTGCTTTCTCTTGCTTTTCCTCACTTTCTCTCGCCTCTTCCTTGATTTACTCATGCTTAGTGGCCCTAACAACTACAAAATATGTGAGAGAGAGAGAGAGAGAGAGAGAGAGAGAGAGAGAGAGAGAGAGAGAGAGGCCAGCGTGAAGCAAGCTTCTATACCACAAGACGGGCAGACAGCAGCAACTTCACTCTGGCTGTACCCTTCTCCAGAACATCACTTCATCTGAGATCATTTATCCCCAGGATGACTCGAATCTGGAGCACATTCGTACAGCATTATGATGTCAACGAGATAAAGTCAGTTGATCAGATGGAAATGCTGGCCCACAGATGGCTCCAACTTCATCCTGTTCCCTACTTGTATGTTTCATAACAATAAAAATGCTTTCAAATGATCTGATGTAGGTAACAGCTCTTAGCTTGCCAATAAAGCTAGGGATCCTTAACCTAACTTTGTCAAACCCTGTGTAAGAAAAAAAAAAAAGACATCCGTCCATCCATCCAAATATAAAATACCCCTCTCTCTCTCTCTCTCTCTCTCTCTCTCTCTCTCTCTCTCTCTCTCTCTCTCTCTCTCTCGCTTGCTCGCGCGCGCGGGTTATATTTAAAGCAATTTAACTTTAACATTTTTCTTGCTAACTTGTTTGTTTCTCTCACAGGTAAGGAGGAAGACGTCTCCTCGAGGCTCGAAGATCCACTTTCGCCCACACCTCTCGCCCGCACCTCTCGCCCGCACCTTTCGCCAACACCTCACTGTCTCCTCACAGACAGCGATCTCCAGGAGTCTGGGGAGATAGCGATATCCAGGAGTTTGGGGAGATAGCGATCTCCAGGAGTCTGGGAGATAGCGATCTCCAGGAGTCTGGGAGATAGCGATCTCCAGGAGTCTGGGAGATAGCGATCTCCAGGAGTCTGGGAGATAGCGATCTCCAGGAGTCTGGGAGATAGCGATCTCCAGAAGCCTGATAGACAGTAATCCCAATACTCAGCTCCCAGCACTCTTCCCTCCCTACTCTCTGAGCACCCAGCACCCACTCCCTCCCATGTTCCTAGCACCTAGCCCGTCTCTGCCTACATTCCCAGCACCTAGCCATCTCACCTCCCCACATTCCCAGCATCCATGCGTCTCACTCTCTTCCAGCACTCACCACACACTCGCTCCTTCCCACGTTCCAGGCACCCAGCCGGTCTCTCCCTTCATTCCCAGCACTCTTGCTACCTTCCCAGCACACATTTCCATCAGCTCCACAACCACTCAAAACCCACCAACCAATTTTGGAAGACTCACTTCCCACGCTCTCAGAGACATCAGCCCTCTTACCACTCACATAAATCTAGCAAATCTAGTCTTGATTAAGACCCATCGTGCTCCTCTCTCCCCCTGTTATTAAGACTACGACCCCCAGCTGCTCCTAAATCGTGCAAGACCTACCCTTCCCAGACCCCCTTGTCCTTCCAAGTAGCTTCTGCACCTTCATTTAGTGTCTACCATCACTACCCTGCCAGCTACAGTTCCCACAGACCAGGTAAGTGAGGATGCTTTTAACTACAGTAATCTGGAAATGTCGGAGTCCGGGTTAAATAACATTGTGGGTCGTCCCTTCTCCTCGTGGCTGGCTTCCTGCAGGCACTTCAGGGGTAATATACGAGGGGATTTGTTTTAGGGTGGATTACGGAGGAGGGGAAGGGATTTGTCTTACGTTAGGCGGGCTCAGGAGGTATTATTCTACGTCAGGGCGGTGCTGGAAACGGATGTGAAAAGTGTGTTGAGTGCAGTGCCTCCTGCCGTGCTCTTCTGCAAGTGTTGGTGGCTCCCTCGTCTCTGCAGTGTCGCCACTGATTCTGTTGATTTTTTTTCCTCGGTGTGAAGTCTGTGATCCGGAAGTTGTGTTAAGGTGAGTGATGCTTCACAGAACACTAATATGTGGTTTGTTATCGATCTGTTATAATGAAGAACAGACATAGATTTACCTCTAACCCCAACCAAGGAGAGGAATCTTTTGACGATGTTTCCGTCAGCTATGGTTCATTGCCACGTCGTAGAATGGATTAAAACGTTGTCATAAGGTTCTTATGATGGCGTTTCGGTCCGTTCTGGTTCATTGTCGAGTTTCAGAACGGACCGAAACATCATCCTAAGCTCCGTCTCCTAAGTCCGGATTTTTGGCGAATTGTTCCAGCCGCGCTATTGTCACCTTTTATTTCTTCAAAACACAGATTTATACTTGAACGTGAGTGTACTCACTCTGGCAGGTGGTTATAGCAACTCCAAGTACACGTAGACACACTCCAGTATTCACTTTTAGAAAGCAACAACCTGCAAGAAAGTTGAATTCACGGGCAGAAATCTTAATGGTACTCACAGAAAGAGTGACTCGGCTCATCAAATCAGCATCTCGTAGCTACCTTTATGGTGCTCACGGGAGGAGCACCAGCACTGCCCATCACTGTCAGAACTCACGAAATCGTAATAACACGATTACAAACCAAAGAACGGGTGGGGTTTGAACTAATGGCAAATAAGTCATAAAACTCCAGGCCAGCGCATAAGCCACTGGGTTAGCTGGCTACAATAAGATTCATCCAGCTAGGTATATTTATACATCATAGGGAGGTTAGCATGGGTCCCACTGTTTGGAAGATCGTTTTGTAGCCATCTGTCCCAGTGGTTAACACTGGCCTGGAGTTTTACAACTCACTCGCCATGGGTTTCAAACTACACCCGTAGTGTTAGGGAAAAGGACACAAGTACAACTAATGTGACATTTTATTGTGGCAACGTTTCTCTCTCCAGGAGCTTTGTCGAGCGAAACGTTGCCACAATAAAATGTCACATTAATTACACTTGCGTCCTTTCACCTAACATATTGTCGGTAATTCAACCAGCATTATTACACCCGTACCGTGGCTCCAGTCAGAGTAGCACTGGTCGTCCTGCCCACCAGATAATCGTTGAGGTTACTATTCAGTACAAATGAAGCATTTTTCCAAACAGGAAAATTCAACATCACCTTGGGTTTCAGTCGTGGGAGTTATGAACACTCGAGATGCTCTCGTCAACATTCTATGCTGTGGGCGAAATGTCGTTATGATTAACCTCTTCACTAAGGGAAACCTCGAGACCATCTTATGTGTGAAGCTCACGATGGCTAGTTCCATTTTTCCTCCCCCCTCTGTGGTTTATGTAAATGCAAGACAAGCCACGGGAGGATGGAAATCTTCAACTCAGGATCTTTCACACGTCTCCGTGCTTCATCAGGAGCTATGCAATGTTGCAAGAGTAACAAGACGTGGAATGAGAAGTTTTCTCAGAGTACGGTAGTGTATGTATTGGTATTTCTTACTCCCTACGAAAATCATAGATAAACACTCCCATCCCTGCCCACCCAAACTCACCTACCTTCCTCATGCTTTGTTTACCCTGCCTTCTTTCCTCAACCCCTTCCTCCCCTGCCTTCTTTCCTCATCCCCTGCTTCCCCTACCTTAGGATAAGCCGCTGACCCCTCACTCCCTACATAATCGTACTGCAAGAGCCAGAAGTCAGGTCAGTATTTTTAAACCCGGGTCACGAGACTTGAGAGGCTGGACCCAGTACCGAGACTAGTACCCGGACCAGTATCCGGACCAGTACCCGGACCAGTACTCGGACCAGTACCCGGACCAGTACCCGGACCAGTACCCGGTACAGGGACCAGTACCCGGACCAGTACCCTGACCAGTACCCGAACCAGTACCCGAACCAGTACCCGAACCAGTACCCGAACCAGTACCCGGACCAGTAGATGGTTCTTAAAGGATGCACAGAAAAAAAAATCAATGTTCACACGAAAATCCCTTTACGAGAATTGAAGTTGACCCAGGTATATAAATAAGGTCACAGAGACCTTGAAATCCTTCGCTCTATTTCACTGACAAGAGTTGTAAAAAAAATCGGAAAAATCGATCAGAGAAAAATTAGTTGTAAACTTTAGAGAGGTAACCATACTGGTTTGTAAAGAAGTTTATTTTTGATTCGTAAGTTCATAAAGCTCTCTTACGGAGCTCTCTTACGGAGCTCTCTTACGAAACTCATACAAAGGTCTTATAAAGTTCTTGCAAAGCTCCTTCTAAGAGGAGCCTTGTAAGAGGAACTTTATAAGAGGAGCTCTGTAAGACGGGCTTTGTAAGAAGGACGTTTTAAGAGGGACTTTGTAAGAAGAGCCTTTTAAGAGCTTAAAAAACAGCTTTATAACAGGAACTGACTGTGTGTCAGATATCTATAGCAAGAACATATAAATTATTCTCCATTTCCTACCTTACTTTTCTCTTCCTCTCCCTGCTTCTTCCCTTTACTTTTCTTTCCTGCCTTCCTTCCTGCTATATTTTCTCTTTTTCTTTCTCCTCCTTACTGATTTCTGCCATCTTTATATTCCTGTCTCCTCCTCCATTTTTACTTACTTCTTATCCCTTGCCTCTTCACTCCTCCTTCACTCCTTACTGCATCCTTTCCCCTTCCTGCTCTTCCTATGTTCTATGTCTTGTTTCCCACCTCTCGTGTTATCTCCGGTGTTCTTGCCTCCCGTGTTCTTGCCTCCCGTGTTCTTGCCTCCCGTGTTCTTGTCTCCCGTGTTCTTGCCTCCCGTGTATTTGCCTCCCGTGTTCTTGCCTCCCGTGTTCTTGCCTCCCGTGTTCTTGCCTCCCGTGTTCTTGCCTCCCGTGTTCTTGCCTCCCGTGTTCTTGCCTCCCGTGTTCTTGTCTCCCGTGTTCTTGTCTCCCGTGTTCTTGTCTCCCATGTTCTTGCCTCCCGTGTTCTTGCCTCCCGTGTTCTTGCCTCCCGTGTTCTTGCCTCCCGTGTTCTTGCCTCCCGTGTTCTTGCCTCCCGTGTTCTTGCCTCCCGTGTTCTTGCCTCCCGTGTTCTTGCCTCCCGTGTTCTTGCCTCCCGTGTTCTTGCCTCCCGTGTTCTTGCCTCCCGTGTTCTTGCCTCCCGTGTTCTCCCCGTGTACTCAGCACCTCCCCAGAGAATACAACACCACTGGGAAATCTTCTTAACAAAAACTTGGCCACGTCTTACTGCTGCCTTTATGATGACTTACTCTGAGTGAGCCGCTGTTGTCCCCTGCTACTGCAGGAGACGTAGGAGGAGATGTTGGAGGAGGGGGAGACGTCGGATATCAAAACCACTCGTAGCCAAACGTTTCCTTTAATAAATATGGTGAAGCAGACACAAGCGCCGTTATCCACAATGGGCGAAACGTGCCTCCAAGTATCACCTCATCCTCCATATTTACAATATAACTTATTTCTTCAACTCTGTTTTCTCAGCGTCTACAAAATTTGCGTCTCACGTCATCTAAACTAACGCTGCATGATCCAAGTCGGAGCGAAACGTCGTCGTCAGCTCCTCTCTCCCATGTGCGGGTTATTTGTGTATTGTTCCAGTCACGGTATTGTTCCAGTCACGGTATTGTTCCAGTCACGGTATTGTTCCAGTCACGGTATTGTTCCAGTCACGGTATTGTTCCAGTCACGGTATTGTTCCTTATTCTTCTTGATTGCGAGTGTGATAGTAACTTCAGTCCTGGTAGACGTAATCTTACAAAGTTTCCGTAGTTCACATCCTACTGAAGTCTATCAGATCCCTGATAGATTGTTACTTCATATCATCCTATGTACTTACCTGTTTGTGATTGCAGGAGTCGAGTCGTGGCCCTTGGCTGAAGTGTTTAAAAAATCATCGTTTAGACTGGATAATGGCAGGAAACCATCCTATGGGATGCAGCATGTCAGAGAACCATCCTATGGGATGCAGCATGTCAGGGAACCATCCTATGGGATGCAGCATGTCAGGGAACCATCCTATGGGATGCAGCATGTCAGGGAACCATCCTATGGGATGCAGCATGTCAGAGAACCATCCTATGGGATGCAGCATGTCAGGGAACCATCCTATGGGATGCAGCATGTCAAGGAACCATCCTATGGGATGCATCATATCAGGGAACCATCCTACGGGATGCAGCATGTCAGGGAACCATCCTATGGGATGCAGCATGCCAGGGAACCATCCTATGGGATGCAGCATGCCAGGGAACCATCCTATGGGATGCAGCATGTCAGGGAACCATCCTATGGGATGCAGCATGTCAGAGAACCATCCTGTGGGATGCAGCATGTCAGGGAACCATCCTGTGGGATGCAGCATGTCAGGGAACCATCCTATGGGATGCATCATATCAGGGAACCATCCTACGGGATGCAGCATGTCAGGGAACCATCCTATGGGATGCAGCATGCCAGGGAACCATCCTATGGGATGCAGCATGTCAGGGAACCATCCTATGGGATGCAGCATGTCAGGGAACCATCCTATAGAATGCAGCATGTCAGGGAACCATCCTATGGGATGCAGCATGTCAGGGAAGCATCCTATGGGATGCAGCATGTCAGGGAACCATCCTATGGGATGCAGCATGTCAGGGAACCATCCTATGGGATGCAGCATGTCAGGAAACCATCCTACGGGATGTAGCATGTCAGGGAACCATCCTATGGTATGCAGCATGTCAGGGAACCATCCTATGGGATGCATCATATCAGGGAACCATCCTATGGGATGCAGCATGTCAGGGAACCATCCTATGGGATGCAGCATGTCAGGGAACCATCCTATGGGATGCATCATATCAGGGAACCATCCTACGGGATGCAGCATGTCAGGGAACCATCCTATGGGATGCAGCATGTCAGGGAACCATCCTATGGGATGCAGCACGTCAGGGAACCATCCTATGGGATGCATCATATCAGGGAACCATCCTACGGGATGCAGCATGTCAGGGAACCATCCTATGGGATGCAGCATGCCAGGGAACCATCCTATGGGATGCAGCATGTCAGGGAACCATCCTGTGGGATGCAGCATGCCAGGAAACCATCCTATGGGATGCAGCATGTCAGGGAACCATCCTATAGGATGCAGCATGTCAGGGAACCATCCTATAGAATGCAGCATGTCAGGGAACCATCCTATGGGATGCAGCATGTCAGGGAAGCATCCTATGGGATGCAGAATGTCAGGGAACCATCCTATGGGATGCAGCATGTCAGGGAACCATCCTATGGGATGCAGCATGTCAGGAAACCATCCTACGGGATGTAGCATGTCAGGGAACCATCCTATGGTATGCAGCATGTCAGGGAACCATCCTATGGGATGCATCATATCAGGGTACCATCCTATGGGATGCAGCATGTCAGGGAACCATCCTGTGGAATGCAGCATGTCAGGGAACCATCCTATGGGATGCAGCATGTCAGGGAACCATCCTATGGGATGCAGCATGTCAGGGAACCATCCTATGGGATGCAGCATGTCAGGGAACCATCCTATGGGATGCAGCATGTCAGGGAACCATCCTATGGGATGCAGCATGTCAGGGAACCATCCTATGTGATGCAGCATGTCAGGGAACCATCCTATGGGATGCAGCATGTCAGGGAACCATCCTATGGGATGCAGCATGTCAGGGAACCATCCTATGGGATGCAGCAAGTCAGGGAACCATCCTATGGGATGCAGCATGTCAGGGAACCATCCTATGGGATGCAGCATGTCAGAGAACCATCTTATGGGATGCAGCATGTCGGGGAACCATCCTATGGGATGCAGCATGTCAGGGAACCATCCTATGGGACGCAGCATGTCAGGGAACCATTCTATGGGATGCAGCATGTCAGGGAACCATCCTACGGGATGCAGCATGTCAGGGAACCATCCTATATTTCCGATGATTAATAAATGAAAATAGGAAGAAGGGAATGAGAGGAGAGGGAAATAGAAAGAAGAAAGAGAAGGATAAGATAAGCGTATAGGATGAGAGGAGGATGAAGAAAAAGATAGGAGGAATTAGAGAGAGAGAGAGAGAGAGAGAGAGAGAGAGAGAGAGAGAGAAAGAAAGAGAGAGTTGCATAAGGAAGGATGAAGAGGGAAGACTACTGTAAAACGAAGCAAAGGAGGTGGAAGAAAATATAAAGAAGTACTAGAGAGGATAGATAGGTAAATACACACACACACACACAAAATGATAATTTCCCCTTCTTGACAACCAACCCTTCTTGACAACCAACCCTTCTTGACAACCAACCCTTCTTGACAACCAACCCTTCTTGACAACCAACCCTTCTTGGCAACCAACCCTTCTTGACAACCAACCCTTCTTGACAACCAACCCTTCTTGACAACCAACCCTTCTTGACAACCAACCCTTCTTGACAACCAACCCTTCTTGACAACCAACCCTTCTTGACAACCAACCCTTCTTGACAACCAACCCTTCTTGACAACCAACCCTTCTTGACAACTAACCCCTCTTGACAACCAACCCTTCTTGACAACCAACCCTTCTTGACAACCAACCCTTCTTGACAACTAACCCCTCTTGACAACCAACCCTTCTTGACAACCAACCCTTCTTGACAACCAACCCTTCTTGACAACCAACCCTTCTTGACAACCAACCCTTCTTGACAACCAACCCTTCTTGACAACCAACCCTTCTTGACCTTCTTGACAACCAACCCTTCTTGACAACCAACCCTTCTTGACAACCAACCCTTCTTGACAACCCCTCTTGACAACCAACAACCAACCCTTCTTGACAACCAACCCTTCTTGACAACCAACCCTTCTTGACAACCAACCCTTCTTGACAACCAACCCTTCTTGACAACCAACCCTTCTTGACAACCAACCCTTCTTGACAACCAACCCCTCTTGACAACCAACCCTTCTTGACAACCAACCCTTCTTGACAACCAACCCTTCTTGACAACCAACCCTTCTTGACAACCCCCTCTTGACAACCAACCCCTTCTTGACAACGAACCCTTCTTGACAACCAACCCCTCTTGACAACCAACCACTCTTGACAACCAACCCTTCTTGACAACCAACCCTTCTTGACAACCAACCCTTCTTGACAACCAACCCTTCTTGACAACCACCCCTTCTTGACAACCACCCCTTCTTGACAACCAACCCTTCTTGACAACCAACCCTTCTTGACAACCAACCCTTCTTGACAACCAACCCTTCTTGACAACCAACCCTTCTTGACAACCAACCCTTCTTGACAACCACCCCTTCTTGACAACCAACCCTTCTTGACAACCAACCCTTCTTGACAACCAACCCTTCTTGACAACCAACCCTTCTTGACAACCAACCCTTCTTGACAACCAACCCTTCTTGACAACCAACCCTTCTTGACAACCAACCCCTCTTGACAACCAACCCCTCTTGACAACGAACCCCTCTTGACAACCAACCCCTCTTGACAACCAACCCCTCTTGACAACCAACCCCTCTTGACAACCAACCCTTCTTGGCAACCAACCCTTCTTGACAACCAACCCTTCTTGACAACCAACCCTTCTTGACAACCAACCCTTCTTGACAACCAGCCCCTCTTGACAACCAACCCCTCTTGACAACCAACCCCTCTTGACAACCAACCCCTCTTGACAACCAACCCCTCTTGACAACCAACCTTTCTTGACAACCAACCCCTCTTGACAACCAACCCTTCTTGACAACCAACCCTTCTTGACAACTAACCCTTCTTGACAACCAACCTTTCTTGACAACCAACCCCTCTTGACAACCAACCCCTCTTGACAACCAACCCCTCTTGACAACCAACCTTTCTTGACAACCAACCCCTCTTGACAACCAACCCCTCTTGACAACCAACCTTTCTTGACAACCAACCCCTCTTGACAACCAACCCTTCTTGACAACCAACCCTTCTTGACAACCACCCCTTCTTTACAACCAACCCTTCTGGACAACCACCCCTTCTGGACAACCACCCCTTCTTGACAACCACCCCTTCTTGACAACCACCCCTTCTTGACAACCACCCCTTCTTGACAACCACCCCTTCTTGACAACCACCCCTTCTTGACAACCAACCCTTCTTGACAACCAACCCTTCTTGGCAACCAACCCTTCTTGGCAACCAACCCTTCTTGACAACCAACCCTTCTTGACAACCAACCCCTCTTGACAACCAACCCCTCTTGACAACCAACCCCTCTTGACAACCAACCCCTCTTGACAACCAACCCTTCTTGACAACCAACCCCTCTTGACAACCAACCCTTCTTGACAACCACCCCTTCTTGACAACCACCCCTTCTTGACAACCAACTCTTCTTGACAACTAACCCTTCTTGACAACCAACCCTTCTTGGCAACCAACCCTTCTTGACAACCAACCCTTCTTGACAACCAACCCTTCTTGACAACCAACCCCTCTTGACAACCAACCCCTCTTGACAACCAACCCCTCTTGACAACCAACCCTTCTTGACAACCAACCCTTCTTGACAGCCAACCCTTCTTTACAACCAACCCTTCTTTACAACCACCCCTTCTTTACAACCAACCCTTCTTTACAACCAACCCTTCTTTACAACCAACCCTTCTGGACAACCACCCCTTCTGGACAACCACCCCTTCTGGATAGCCACCCCTTCTTGACAACCACCCCTTCTTGACAACCACCCCTTCTTGACAACCACCCCTTCTTGACAACCAACCCTTCTTGACAACCACCCCTTCTTGACAACCACCCCTTC
>NC_091365.1:8970014-8977514 GCF_038502225.1 Cherax quadricarinatus
ATATTTCTTCCATTCCCTAGCACACTTGGTTTTTGCCTCCCTGCACCTTTGGGTAAACCATGGGCTCATCCTGGCTTTTTCATTATTCCTGTTACCCTTGGGTACAAACCTCTCCTCAGCCTCCTTGCATTTTGTTGCTACATATCCCATCATCTCATTAACTGGCTTCCCTGCCAGTTCTCTGTCCCACTGAACCCCGTTCAGGTAGTTCCTCATTCCTGTGTAGTCCCCTTTCTTGTAGTGTGTGTGTGTGTGTGTGTGTGTGTGTGGTGTGTGTGTGTGGTGTGTGGTGTGTGTGGTGTGTGTGTGTGGTGTGTGTGTGTGTGTGGTGTGTGTGTGTGTGTGTGTGTGTGTGTGTGTGTGTGTGTGTGTGGTGTGTGTGTGTGTGTGTGTGGTGTGTGGTGTGTGTGTGTGTGTGTGTGTGTGTGTGTGTGTGTGTGTGTATGTGTGTGTGTGTGTGTGTGTGTGTGGTGTGTGTGTGTGTGTGTGTTTGTGTGTATGTGTGTGTGTTGTGTGTGTGGGGGGTGGGTGTGTGTGGGTGTGTGGGTGTGTGTGTGTGTGTGTGTGTTTGTGTGTGGTGTGTGTGTGTGTGTGTGTGTGTGTGTGTGTGTGTGTGTGGTGTGTGGTTGTGTGTGTGTGGTTTGTGTGTGTGGTGTGTGTGTGTGGTGTGTGTGTGTGGGGTGTGTGGCGTGTGTGTGTGTGGTTATGGTTGTGTGTGTGGTTGTGGTTTGTGTGTGTGTGTGGGGTGTGTGTGTGGTGTGTGTGTGTGTGTGTGGTGTGTGTGTGTGGTGTGTGTGGTGTGTGTGTGTGTGGTGTGGGGTGGGTGTGTGTGGTGTGTGTGGTGTGTGTGTGTGTGTGTGTGTGTGTGCGTGGTGTGTGTGTGGTGTGTGTGTGGTGTGTGTGTGGTGTGGTTTTGGGTGTGTGTAGTGTGGTTGTGTGTGGTGTGTGTGGTTGTGGGTGTGCGTGTGTGGTGTGGTTGTGTGTGTGTGTGTGTGTGGGGTGTGTGTGTGTGTGGTGTGGTTGTGTGTGTGCGCGTGTGTGTGGTGTGGTGTGTGTGTGTGTGTGTGTGTGGTGTGGTTGTGTGTGTTGTGTGTGTGTGGTGTGTGGTGTGGTTGTGTATGTACTCACCTATTTGTACTCACCTATTTGTGGTTGCAGGGGTCGAGTCTTAGCTCCTGGCCCCGCCTCTTCACCGGTTGCTACTGGGCCCTCTCTCTCCCCGCTCCATGAGCTTTATCAAACCTCGTCTTAAAACTGTGTATGGTTCCTGCCTCCACTACGTCATTTTCTAGGCTATTCCACTGCCTGACAACTCTATGACTGAAGAAATACTTCCTAATATCTGACTCATTTGTGTCTTCAACTTCCAATTGTGGCCTCTTGTTTCTGTGTCCCCTCCCTGGAACATCCTGTCTTTGTCCACCTTGTCTATTCCACGCAGAATTTTATATGTCGTTATCATGTCACCCCTGACCCTCCTGTCCTCCAGTGTCGTCAGGCCGATTTCCCTTAATCTTTCTTCATAGGACATTCCCCTTAGCTCTGGAACTAACCTTGTCGCAAACCTTTGTACTTTCTCTAGTTTCTTGACGTGCTTTATCAAGTGCGGGTTGTGTGTGTGGGTGTGTGTGTGTGTGGTATGTGTGTGTACTCACCTAATTGTACTCACCTAATTGTGGTTGCAGGGGTCGAGACTCAGCTCCTGGCCCCGCCTCTTCACTGATCGCTACTGGATCCTCTCTCTCTCTGCTTCCTGAGCTTTGTCATACCTCTTCTTAAAACTATGTATGGTTCCTGCCTCCACTACTTCACTTGCTAGGCTATTCCACTTGCTGACAACTCTATGACTGAAGAAATACTTCCTAACGTCCCTGTGACTCGTCTGAGTCTTCAGCTTCCAGTTGTGACCCCTTGTCCCTGTGTCCCCTCTCTGGAACATCCTATCTCTGTCCACCTTGTCTATTCCCCGCAGTATCTTGTATGTCGTTATCATGTCTCCCCTGACCCTTCTGTCCTCCAGTGTCGTCAGTCCGATTTCCCTTAACCTTTCCTCGTACGACATTCCCTTGAGCTCTGGGACTAGCCTTGTTGCAAACCTTTGTACTTTCTCTAACTTCTTGACGTGCTTGACCAGGTGTGGGTTCCAGACTGGTGCTGCATACTCCAGTATGGGCCTCTGCATACTCCAGTATGGGCCTAACATACACAGTGTACAGTGTCTTGAACGATTCCTTATTAAGGTATCGGAACGCTATTCTCAGGTTTGCCAGGCGCCCGTATGCTGCAGCAGTTATTTGGTTGATGTGTGCCTCCGGTGATGTGTGTGTGTGTGTGTGTGTGTGTGTGTGTGTGTGTGTGTGGTGTGTGTGTGTGTGTGTGTGTGTGTGTGTGTGTGTGTGTGGTGTGTGTGTGTGTGTGTGTGTGTGTGTGTGTGTGTGTGTGTGGTGTGTGTGTGTGTGTGTGTGTGTGTGTGTGTGTGTGTGTGTGTGTGGTGTGTGTGTGTGGTGTGTGTGTGTGTGTGTGGTGTGTGTGTGTGTGTGTGTGTGTGGTGTGTGTGTGTGGTGTGTGTGTGTGTGTGTGTGTGTGTGTGTGTGTGTGTGTGTGGTGTGTGTGTGTGTGTGTGTGTGTGTGTGTGTGTGGTGTGTGTGTGTGTGTGTGTGTGTGGTGTGTGTGTGTGTGTGTGTGTTGCAAGAAAACATCAGAACGTATAAATTAGAGTATAAAAATTCTCACTGACTTTGGTGGCCACTAACACTCACTTCCCTGTTTGTTTACGGATTATTTCGGCTGCTGCCTCATTAGTCTCTCTCTCTCTCTCTCTCTCTCTCTCTCTCTCTCTCTCTCTCTGTCTCTCTCTCTCTCTCTCTCTCTCTCTCTCTCTCTCTCTCTCTCTCGTATTTGGTTTCTGATTTGGTGATATTTTTAAAGCACTGAAGACCTGCCACCCTGATAAATCTTTTGGAAAAGTGAATAGCGGAGGAGGAGGGAGCAGAGGGAAGGGAGGGAATGGAAGAGTGGGAGGGAAAAGAGGGGAGGGAGGGAGAAAAAGAAAGTTGAAAGGAGAGGGGAAGCTAAGGGAACTTCGACAAATAGGAGAGAGAGAGAGAGGAAAAGGCTGTTCGGAAGGTTAGTTTAGAAGGATGAAGCAAAAGATGGAGTAGAAATACTGAGCAAGTGGGAAGGGAAATGGAGATATAAGGAGATGTGGTGAAGGAGACAGAAGAAAAATGGTGTGTAAATTGGAGTAATGGAAAGATTTATGACACGGTAAATAGAGTTACGGGAGAGGGAGAGAGAGAGAGAGAGAGAGAGAGAGAGAGAGAGAGGAGGGTGAGAAGTAGAGAGCGATGGATAAAAAATGGGATAACAGGAGCAGGGGTGAAGGTGAAAAGGAGGAGGAATAAGAGAGGGAGGGAGGGAGGGTGAAAGGTAGGAAGGCAGGCAGACATAAAATCACATGAAAACGCAGACAAGCAGCGAACAAGCCAGCTAGCTACCCATCTCTCAAGCCAGCTAACTACCTCTCTCTCAAGCCAGCTAGCTACCCATCTCTCAAGCCAGCTAACTACCTCTCTCTCAAGCCAGCTAGCTACCCATCTCTCAAGCCAGCTAACTACCTCTCTCTCAAGCCAGCTAGCTACCCATCTCTCAAGCCAGCTAACTACCTCTCTCTCAAGCCAGCTAGCTACCCATCTCTCAAGCCAGCTAACTACCTCTCTCTCAAGCCAGCTAGCTATCCATCTCTCAAGCCAGCTAACTACCTCTCTCTCAAGCCAGCTAGCTATCCATCTCTCAAGCCAGCTAACTACCTCTCTCTCAAGCCAGCTAGCTATCCATCTCACAAGCCAGCTAACTACCTCTCTCTCAAGCCAGCTAGCTACCCATCTCTCAAGCCAGCTAACTACCTCTCTCTCAAGCCAGCTAGCTATCCATCTCACAAGCCAGCTAACTACCTCTCTCTCAAGCCAGCTAGCTATCCATCTCTCAAGCCAGCTAACTACCCATCTCTCAAGCCAGCTAACTACCTCTCTCTCAAGCCAGCTAGCTATCCATCTCTCAAGCCAGCTAACTACCTCTCTCTCAAGCCAGCTAGCTATCCATCTCACAAGCCAGCTAACTACCTCTCTCTCAAGCCAGCTAGCTATCCATCTCTCAAGCCAGCTAACTACCCATCTCTCAAGCCAGCTAACTACCTCTCTCTCAAGCCAGCTAGCTATCCATCTCTCAAGCCAGCTAACTACCCATCTCTCAAGCCAGCTAACTACCTCTCTCTCAAGCCAGCTAGCTATCCATCTCTCAAGCCAGCTAACTACCCATCTCTCAAGCCAGCTAACTACCTCTCTCTCAAGCCAGCTAGCTATCCATCTCTCAAGCCAGCTAGCTACCCATCTCTCAAGCCAGCTAACTACATCTCTCTCAAGCCAGCCACCTATCCATCTCTCAAGCCAGCTAGCTATCCATCTCTCAAGCCAACTAACTACCTCTCTCTCAAGCCAGCTAGCTATCCATCTCTCAAGCCAGCTAACTACCTCTCTCTCAAGCCAGCTAACTACCTCTCCCTCAAGCCAGCTAACTACCCCTCTCTCAAGCCAGCTAACTACCTCTCTCTCAAGCCAGCTAACTACCTCTCTCTCAAGCCAGCTAACTACCTCTCTCTCAAGCCAGCTAACTACCTCTCTCTCAAGCCAACTAACTACCTCTCTCTCAAGCCAGCTAACTACCTCTCTCTCAAGCCAGCTAACTACCTCTCTCTCAAGCCAGCTAACTACCTCTCTCTCAAGCCAGCTAAATACCTCTCTCTCAAGCCAACTAACTACCTCTCTCTCAAGCCAGCTAACTACCTCTCTCTCAAGACAGCTAACTACCTATCTCTCAAGCCAGCTAACTACCTCTCTCTCAAGCCAGCTAACTACCTCTCAAGCCAGCTAACTACCTCTCTCTCAAGCCAGCTAACTACCTCTCTCTCAAGCCAGCTAGCTATCCATCTCTCAAGCCAGCTAACTACCTCTCTCTCAAGCCAGCTAGCTATCCATCTCTCAAGCCAGCTAACTACATCTCTCTCAAGCCAACAAACTACCTCTCAAGCCAGCTAGCTATCCATCTTTCAAGCCAGCTAGCTACCCATCTTTCAAGCCAGCTAGCTACCCATCTTTCAAGTCAGCTAGCTACCCATCTTTCAAGTCACCTAGCTACCCATCTAGCTACCCATCTTTCAAGTCAGCTAGCTACCCATCTTTCAAGCCAGCTAGCTACCCATCTTTCAAGGCAGCTAGCTACCCATCTTTCAAGCCAGCTAGCTACCCGTCGCTCAAGCCAGCTAGCTACCCATCTTTCAAGGCAGTTAGCTACGCATCTTCCAAGGCAGTTAGCTACGCAACTTTCAAGGCAGCTAACTACCCATCTTTCAAGCCAGCTAGCTACCCATCTTTCAAGGCAGTTAGCTACGCATCTTTCAAGGCAGCTAGGTACCCATCTTTCAAGGCAGTTAGCTACGCATCTTTCAAGCCAGCTAGCTACCCATCTTTCAAGGCAGCTAGCTACCCATCTTTCAAGGCAGCTAGCTACCCATCTTTCAAGGCAGCTAACCACCCATCTTTCAAGACAGCTAGCTACCCATCTTTCAAGGCAGCTAGCCACCCATCTTTCAAAGCAGCTAGTCACCCATCTTTCAAGCCAGCTAGCTACCCATCTTTCAAGGCAGCTAGCCACCCATCTTTCAAGGCAGCTAGCTACCCATCTTTCAAGGCAGCTAGCTACCCATCTTTCAAGGCAGCTAACTACCCATCTTTCAAGGCAGCTAGCCGCCCATCTTTCAAGACGGCTAGCTACCCATCTTTCAAGGCAGCTAGCCACCCATCTTTCAAGCCAGGTAGCTACCCATCTTTCAAGGCAGCTAGCCACCCATCTTTCAAGGCAGCTAGCTACCCATCTTTCAAGGCAGCTAGCTACCCATCTTTCAAGGCAGCTAGCTACCCATCTTTCAAGGCAGCTAGCTACCCATCTTTCAAGGCAGCTAGCTACCCATCTTTCAAGGCAGCTAGCTACCCATCTTTCAAGGCAGCTAGCTACCCATCTTTCAAGGCATCTAGCCACCCATCTTTCAAGGCAGCTAGCTACCCATCTTTCAAGGCAGCTAGCTACCCATCTTTCAAGGCAGCTAGCTGCCCATCTTTCAAGGCAGCTAGCTACCCATCTTTCAAGCCAGCTAACCACCCATCTTTCAAGGCAGCTATCCACCCATCTTTCAAGGCAGCTAACCACCCATCTTTCAAGGCAGCTAGCCACCCATCTTTCAAGGCAGCTAGCCACCCATCTTTCAAGGCAGCTAGCCACCCATCTTTCAAGGCAGCTAGCCACCCATCTTTCAAGGCAGCTAGCCACCCATCTTTCAAGGCAGCTAGCCACCCATCTTTCAAGGCAGCTAGCCACCCATCTTTCAAGGCAGCTAGCCACCCATCTTTCAAGGCAGCTAGTTACTCCTCTTTCAAGGCAGCTAGCCACCCATCTTTCAAGGCAGCTAGCTACCCATCTTTCAAGGCAGCTAGCTACCCATCTTTCAAGGCAGCTAGCTACCCATCTTTCAAGGCAGCTAGCTACCCATCTTTCAAGGCAGCTAGCTACCCATCTTTCAAGGCAGCTAGCCACCCATCTTTCAAGGCAGCTAGCCACCCATCTTTCAAGGCAGCTAGCCACCCATCTTTCAAGGCAGCTAGCCACCCATCTTTCAAGGCAGCTAGTTACTCCTCTTTCAAGGCAGCTAGCCACCCATCTTTCAAGGCAGCTAGCTACCCATCTTTCAAGGCAACTAGCTACCCATCTTTCAAGGCAGCTAGCTACCCATCTTTCAAGGCAGCTAGCTACCCATCTTTCAAGGCAGCTAGCTACCCATCTTTCAAGGCAGCTAGCTACCCATCTTTCAAGGCAGCTAGCTACCCATCTTTCAAGGCAGCTAGCTACCCATCTTTCAAGGCAGCTAGCTACCCATCTTTCAAGGCAGCTAGCTACCCATCTTTCAAGGCAGCTAGCTACCCATCTTTCAAGGCATCTAGCCACTTATCTTTCAAGGCAGCTAGCTACCCATCTTTCAAGGCAGCTAGCTACCCATCTTTCAAGGCAGCTAGCTGCCCATCTTTCAAGGCAGCTAGCTACCCATCTTTCAAGACAGCTAACCATCCATCTTTCAAGGCAGCTAGCCATCCATTTTTCAAGGCAGCTAGCCATCCATTTTTCAAGGCAGCTAACCACCCATTTTTCAAGGCAACTAGCCACCCATCTTTCAAGTCAGCTAGCCACCCATCTTTCAAGGCAGCTAGCCACCCATCTTTCAAGGCAGCTAGCCACCCATCTTTCAAGGCAGCTAGCCACCCATCTTTCAAGGCAGCTAGCCACCCATCTTTCAAGGCAGCTAGCTACTCATCTTTCAAGGCAGCTAGCCACCCATCTTTCAAGGCAGCTAGCTACCCATCTTTCAAGGCAACTAGCTACCCATCTTTCAAGGCA
>NC_091365.1:8982514-9020014 GCF_038502225.1 Cherax quadricarinatus
TGTGTGTGTGTGTGTGTGCGTGCGCGTGTGTGTGTATGTGTGTGTGCGTGTGCGTGTGTGCGTGTGTGCGTGTGTGTGCGTGTGTGTGTTTGTGCGTGTGTGTGCGCGTGTGTGCGTGTGTTTGTGTGCGTGTGTGTGTGCGCGTGCGTGTGTGTGTGTGTGTGCATGTGTGTGCGTGTGTACACTCACCTATTTGTACTTACCTATTTGTGGTTGCAGGGGTCGAGTCATAGCTCCTGGCCCCGCCTCTTCGCTGATTGCTACTAGGTCCTCTCTCTCCCTGCCCCATGAGCTTTATCATACCTCGCCTTAAAACTCTGTATGGTTCCCGCCTCCACTATGTCACTTTCTAGGCTATTCCACGGCCTGACTACTCTATGACTGAAGAAATACTTCCTAACATCACTTTGATTCATCTGAGTCTTCAACTTCCAATTGTGACCTCTTGTGTCTGTGTCCCTTCTCTGGAACATCCCGTCTTTGCCCACCTTGTCTATTCCGCACAGTATTTTATATGTCGTTATCATGTCTCCCCTGACCCTCCTGTCCTCCAGTGTCGTCAGGCCTATTTCCCTCAACCTTTCTTCGTAGGACAATCCCCGTAGCTCTGGGACTAGTCTTGTTGCAAACTTTTGCACTTTCTCTAATTTCTTGACGTGCTTGACTAGGTGTGGATTCCAAACTGGTGCTGCATACTCCAGTATGGGCCTGACGTAAATGGTATACAGAGTCTTGAACGAATCCTTACTGAGGTATCGGAACGCTATCCGTAGGTTTGCCAGGCGCCCGTATGCTGCAGCAGTTATCTGATTAATGTGCGCCTCAGGAGATATGCTCGGTGTTATACTCACCCCCAGATCTTTTTCCTTGAGTGAGATTTGCAGTCTTTGGCCATCTAAACTATATTGTGTCTGCGGTCTTCTTTGCCCTTCCCCAATCTTCATAGCTTTGCATTTGGCAGGGTTAAACTCAAGGAGCCAGTTGCTGGACCAGGCTTGTAGCCTGTCCAGGTCTCTTTGTAGTCCTGCCTGATCCTCATCCGATTTGATTCTTCTCATTAACTTCACATCATCTGCAAACAAGGACACTTCTGAGTCTATCCCTTCCGTTATGTCGTTCACATATACCAAGAACAGCACAGGTCCTAGGACTGACCCCTGTGGAATCCCGCTTGTCACAGGCGCCCACTCTGACACCTCGTCACGTACCATGACTCGTTGTTGCCTCCCTGTCAGGTATTCTCTGATCCATTGCAGTGCCTTTCCTGTTATGTGTGCCTGATCCTCTAGCTTTTGCAGTAACCTCTTGTGAGGAACTGTGTCGAAGGCCTTGCAGTCCAAAAAAATGCAGTCGATCCACCCCTCTCTCTCTTTTGTCTTACTTCTGTCACCTTGTCATAAAACTCTAGTAGGTTTGTGACACAGGATTTTCCTTCCCTGAAACCGTGCTGGTTGTCAATTATACACTTGTTTCTTTCCAGGTGCTCCACCACTCTCCTCCTGATGATCTTCTCCATGACCTTGCATACTATACACGTTAGTGATACAGGTCTGTAGCTTAGTGCCTCATGTCTGTCTCCCTTTTTAAAAATTGGGACTACATTTGCCATCTTCCATACCTCAGGGAGTTGCCCAGTTTCAAATGATGTGTTGAAGATCTTTGTTAATGGCACACACAATATCTCTGCTCCCTCTTTAAGGACCCACGGAGAGATGTCTGGTCCCACCGCCTTTGAGGTGTCAAGTTCGCATAGCAGCTTCTTCACCTCCTCCTTGGTTATATGTACCTCATCCAGCACTTGCTGGTGTATCCCCCTGTTCTGATTTCCTGGCGTCCTACTGGTTTCCACTGTAAATACTTCTTTAAATCTCGTGTTGAGCTCCTGACATACCTGTCGGTCGTTTCTTGTGAATTCCCCATCACCCTTCCTCAGTCTGATTACCTGGGCCTTGACTGTTGTTTTCCTCCTGATGTGGCTGTACAACAGCTTCGGGTCTGTCTTGACTTTCGATGCTATGTCATTTTTATATTGTCGCTGAGCCTCCCTTCTTATCTGTGCATATTCGTTTCTGGCTCTTCGGCTAATCTCTCTATTTTCCTGAGTTCTCTGTCTTCTGTACCTTTTCCATTCTCTAGTATACCTAGTTTTTGCCTCCCTACACTTTTGAGTGAACCAAGGACTCGTTCTGTGTGTGTGTGTGTGTGTGTGTGTGTGTGTGTGTGTGTGTGTGTGTGTGTGTGTGTGTGTGTCTCACAATCGTGAGGAAAAGTGCTAATGCTGATTTTTTTATAAACAGACATAATATTAATGTTTTAAGTGTCGGCTGTACTGACTGTACTTAATCCGATACCAGAGAAATGGTCGATACTTCGGCCCATAACGAATATATATATATATATATATATATATATATATATATATATATATATATATATATATATATCTATATATATATATATATATATATATATATATAATAAATTCCCAACACCGAAAAATAAGAGGAGTGACTTATGTCTAACAGCCAGATGGCTTATTGTAAAGATCTCAAACGTGCGTTTTCCCACGTTTAAAAATGTGGCTGTAGTTATGGGTTGCTTCAGTCCACGTGGTGGGAGGCAGAGGTGAATGTTATCAGAAGATAAGTGTTGATGGTGGGAGGTGATTGTCTCTCTCCAGCCAGTCTGTCAGTTTGTCAGTCTGGTGCACCAGGAGCTGCGCAGTTTCTCCCCGTGTTTCCCCTGTTTTCGATTCTTCTTTGCCTGTTGTGAGTTGGGTTGTGCTTGTGTTGATCTGTTTGTCTTGTTAGCCGGTCTGTGCTAAACCCTGTTGAACTGTCTGTCTCCTTTACGTGTTTTGGGTTTACCTGTGGTAGAGCCCGTTGACCTGTTTCGCTCTCCCTCGCCTGTTGTGAATTTACCTATCCCGGAACTCGTTATCCACCTGCCTCTGTTTATTTTCCTTTTGCAAGTTAACCCGTGCCTAAACCTTTTATCCCGTTGTAAGTTCGCCTATGTGTAAACCATCTATCCTCTTGCTAGTTTACTTCTCAGTTTACCTATGCCAGAGCTCGTTTTGTACTCGTCTAGCCTCGTCAAGTTCTCTGCTAAATAGAATTACCTAATTTGGCGTTGCTAAAGTCTGTCGAAAAGTGCTACCCCCGTGTTCCTGTTTCCTGGCACAGGTGTTTGAGGGCTGTTACGTGCATGTGTTCTGTGAATGACGCGCCCTCCAAACAGCTCGCGTGTTTCAGGGTTCAGGTGTTATGAGTATTTAAGATCTTTCGTGAGTCTACACTGTTATTGACTCACATGTATGTCTGAGCACATGTGTTATGGGGGTTCATGAGCCTTTGTGCATGGAATATCTGATAATTAACTTATACCGGAAACTGATAAATAAATCAGAGAACGGTTGGGGTTTGAGCCCACGGCGAGTGAGTCCCAAAACTCAGACCAGTGCGCTAACCATTCGGCCGTGATCGGTTTGCAAAAGTGTTATTGCGAATGAAGCCGCTGTTTCAGCCTCCAAGGCTGTGGTGGCTAGGCTGACCAGCCTAGATGGAGTACCCCAGTCCGAGACTAGACATGCCAGGCAAGGCCAGCCATGGTTTCAAAACCACATCCGTTTTGTGATTTTGCTTGTAATCGTGTTATTACGATTTCACGAGTCCATTACCATGACTGTATATATTTATATATATATATATATATATATATATATATATATATATATATATATATATATATATATATATATATATATATATTAATCAAATTTCGCAAACCAAGCGATACAAGATGCAAAACAACCACGGGGGGAGTAGAATGACAGCTCTAGGCATTTCGTGTTGCAATCAACACATCATCAGGAACTTGCAAAATTGCAGAAAAGAGGAGAGTTTCCACGCAGATACGTTCCCCAGAGGACCTTCACTAGAGTGAGCGAGAAAGGGAGGGAGAGAGGAGAGGGTACCGGAAGTGCCCACAGGCACAACAGCCAGAAGGATGAATATTATAGCATTAGAAAAATCCCACGAGCATTGATATTGTAACCTAAACTAAATTAACGTGTCAATAATATTCCGCTATGACAATAACTTTAAATGCGTATATAAATATATTGTCTGTGACACAGAAGTCACTGGCAATTATACTGTGTCCTCCACAGGAAACGTGTTCTTTAAATGAAGAGAGAAAACCCTAGCATATAGAGGGAAGACTTCTAAAAGTTAATTAACAGGAAACAGGGCTCATTAACATATGGGGGGGGGGAGGCATTTGCAATAAGAAGATGGCCACCGATATTCATCCCACATAATTCTGAGGCAAACTCTGGCTCAACCTTCAGAAACTGCAGGAAAAAAGGCATTAATTCCTCGGCGATGCATTCATATAAAAGCCCAATTTTAAACTGTGTAATATTGCTTCAACTAAAAACGCATCTAATTTGAACAGCCCATCACTGATATTGTATAATGACTGCCTATCATACTTAATAATTGCCGATTCTACAATATTCCTTTCAAGCCAGGAGGAACAAGGAAAGATGATTCTCGCTTCCAGCCAATTTGCAAGGTCATTACAGGCTCTAATATGGTTGAAAATCGCGTTCGACTCCTGTGGTATACGTATGGAATAGCAGTGCTGGTACATTCTCACCTCCAGTGACTTTCCAGTTTGTCCCAAATAGGAGAGGCTGGAACCTTTGCAACTTCACGGACTGTTAGAAGCATCCTGGTAAAGAATGCACCCCAACAACGTGTTGGTGGTGTCTATAGAGTTGGGCTTTCTATATAATAGTATGTCATTGATGTCATCTATGGTTTTGTACATGCACTTGTAGAAACAAAGATAATATTATTATTATTATTATTATTATTATTATTATTATTATTATTATTATTATTATTATTATTATTATTAATATCAATCGGAATCTGTGAGCAGCACAGCCACCAGAATGCTAGGTTGTTAGGAAAATGGAGACAGATGCAACTAATGTGATATTTTATTGTGGCAACGTTTCGCTCACTACCGAGGGAACAATACTCATCCCGGTAGAGGTAGGGGAAATAGTGGCGGTAGTTGTGGTAGCCACAACAGTGTCACGAGGTATCCTGGTACTCACTTCTAAGCTGCTCAAGACATAAGATTGTTACACGTCCACCTGTACCTCAGTTTGCTGAGGTACAACCTGAAAGAAAAGAATTCGATTCATGTGAAATACTTGGGTGCTTTTCTTTGAAGACCACCGAGGCCTGGTCTCAGACTGAGCCGCGGGGGCGTTGACCCCCGAAACCCTCTCTAGGTATACCCATTGGTGTTTTCAACTCAACACAGAGATATGTAAAACCAGTGTGAGATAAGGTAATCAGTCGTCCCCTCAGTTTTGCATAGCTGTACCCACAAGCCGTGGAAGATGAGGTAATCGGTCCCTCAGTCTGGAAACTGATTCTCAGTGTCTTAGTCTCAGTGAAACTGAAAGCAGAAGCATCAATCCACAGGATTATGGGTGGCAATGGAGCAAGTTGAGTAGTTTAGGCAGGATCAGAATTGTTATCCTTACCTCTAAAATTATAGATAACAGATGATAGGTATTTAATAGGAGAGACATCCCTCATAATTGGCTTGGAATTTGAAGTCCACCCACCTACTTTAAACTGTCCTACTCACAATACATATACTATGTAGCATTCCACTCATACAAAGGCCAAATACACGTAATGACACACTCCCACTCACAAAGGCCATCAGCAGGTAACATTTAATCATGAAAGCATCCCACCCTCTCCCTCGGGGCCATTGTAATACCTAATGGTCAGTTTCATTACAATAAGCCCCAAAGAAAAACCAAAACATTTTTATTGTTGAAAGTCAGAGGTCACTCTGGCGTTGCGATCATTAGAGAGTCTTTACATGTCTGTGTTGGGAGTGTGCGCCATGGTGTAGTAAAGAGTGGTAAAGGGGATAGGAGGGAGGCACGTACGTAAGGATTGTTGACGCTGCTGTCAGGTTAAGCACACTCCGGTTTGGCCAGTGCCTGGATGAGGGACGGCCCCTTCTGTGGACGGAACAGTTCTTCAAACTGTTCTTTGCTAAGAACAGTTTGAAGAAATGGCTTTGTCTAGTAAAGAATAATACTGTTTCTGATGCCAACGTTTCACAGATTTAATAAACGAAATGTATGGTTAATTAAGTCAAATTAAAATTACATTGTAGATTTTGTGTGTGAGTGCGCGCGCGCGTGTGTACACTCGCCTAATTGTACTTACTTAATTGTGGTTGCAGGGGTCGATTCGTAGCTCCTGGCCCCGCCTCTTCACTTGTAGCTACTAGGTTACTCTTCCTGCTGCATGAGCTTTATCATACCTCTTCTTAAAGCCATGTATGGGTCCTTCCTCCACTACATCACTTCCCAGACTATTCCACTTCCTGACAACTCTGTGACTGAAGAAATGCTTCCTAACATCCCTGTGACTCATCTGAGTCTTCAACTTCCATTTGCGACTCCTTGTTACCGTGTTCCATCTCTGGAAGATGAGTGTGTGTGTGCGTATGTGGATATTTGTGTATGTGTGTGTAATATAACACAAATATACGAGGATCATTACTTAAGTTATAACAACAACGTTTGATTGTGAAAATTACTGTAAACTTGGATCATTCGAAATACGTGGTTAAAAGCGCACAAATAAACGGCATATGGCCTCGTGAGATTTAACATATGTCCAAGTGTCCGAAGGGAACAACAGATAAGCAAAATAAAAAATAACTCATTTGCATCATTCAGTTCTCTTTAATCTTGAAAGAAAGGTAATATACCCGCTGCAGAGACTGTGCAGCTGCCATTCATCAACCTTAACAGTGCTCTGTCGTCCCCAGCGCTCTGAGGTGGTCTGAACACTGCCGTCCCCAGCGCTCTAAGGTGGTCTGAACACTGCCGTCCCCAGCGCTCTAAGGTGGTCTAAACGCTGACTGCTCTACCTGCTGTAAGGATGATGCCAGCCACGGTCATTTCAGTACGTTTCTTGCTGAACGACGTAGGTGTGGTTGCTGCTGCAGCAATGATTTGTTGACTTGTGCATTCACGGTTCCACCGTAGTGGTTAACGCTCTGGACTCTGAATTTTAGAACTCACTCGCCATGGGTGCAACCCCCATCCATTCCGTGGTTTATTGAATAAAACAGAACGAATCAAATAAAGCGTGCCAAAGTTTTTTTGGCTGGTCTATTCCCTTCGGATCCTGCGCATATGTAGATATGTACATAGAGGATCCCAAAATAAGCAAGTTTATTTATGTATACACAAATACAGTTAGATTATCGTACATAGCAGCAGTGGAAATAAGCCAAAGTGACTTGTTTCCACTGGGGTCCTTTAGAAGGGGATCAGAATTTATAGATCAATCTTTTGATTGTCTGCCTCCATATGAGCTATTATTGAACATTGATAAGTGCTCATTATGCTTTAATTATTCATGTATGTATGTATATATGTATGTATGCCAACACTGGTTTGTTGGACCGGGAACCTGAGAATACTGGGCTGGATCTCTGACGATTGTCAGACCACAGAATCGAGGCTCAGCGAGCCTTTTAATCCATTGGATTAAAAAAAAAAAGTCTCCAGTGGGTAAAATATTAAATATATCCAAAGTGTTGTACTCGTTTCTTTACCTCGCACTGTATCGGGATTAATGCTAATTATTTGTGCCATGTTATCACTGAAGTTTCTTGGAAGTTTAAATCCAACAAGTGCAGTTTAGGTACCTTTGAATGCTTCTTTATCATTATTGTGTGGAGTAGTCTTATCGCCGCATCAACCCTGGGTACAGGCGATAACAAGAGGCTGGTGATATCAAGTATTTCCACTATCTACAACACACAACTGTAATTGAAACGTTGTTACGAGATCTGTTTTTTAAGGATTCAGCTTCTACAATACCAACACTGGTGTGTCTCCTCCCTAACTTCCCCCAGACGCTGCCTCTTCAGTACCAACACTGTAGTCTCCTTGCTAACTTCCCCCAGACGCCGCCTCTTCAGTACCAACACTGGTGTCTCTCCTCCCTAACTTCCCCCACACGCCTCAATGACGCCATAACTATCACCATAACCTTATTACTCACTAAATGTAACTAGCGATCTAGTATAATTTTTGAACTCGCATATCTCGTTCTGTATCTCACAATTCAATCCGCTTAAGACTGTGACTATGGGTGGAGACGTATAGAAAGTTCTCCGTACATCTGTTGCCAGCGAACTGAGGAAACTCACATAAAAGCGGAAACAGTGCAGAAAGAAACTGTATATTCCGATCTCCATCCGAGGTCATCTTCAGCAGTACAGGAGAGATGCCTGGGCGCTATCGGACTGTTGTCAGTGCCAAAATTTGTTAAGCTTTAAAATAAAGAAAAGTAGAATCATCTTTAGCCCCTAAATTCGTTGTAAATGAAAAGTATTTCCTAATAACCCAGTAATTCAAATTCGCATTAATTTTTTTTTTCATATTCATCGTATTTTCTTTGTCACAGTCTCTTCTCAGACAATTTGTAAATGTAGACTTTATATATACCTCTGGTAGCGTCAGCGTGAGGATGCCTCTCTACAAAGGTACACTGGAGGTGGAAGGAGCACTAGTGGACGACCCTGTCATTCACATCTTCGACTACAGTCCCTCAGACCATCTCAATGACACGTGCAGGTGAGTGTGTGTGCTTGGGGAAAGGATGGTCAAGGTGTGTGTGGAGGGGGAGAGGGGGGAGAAGGAAGTGTGAGTGGGTGGGGGAGTGCACACACAAGGCTCAAACATGGATTTCCCATTGGAAGAAGTTTAAAATGGACTTATTGTTGTCACTGGTTGTATTAAAGGTACTCTCACCCCACCTGTAGAATAAATTAGTGGTTCAGGTTCCAGCTGCATGCAGTCTAGTGCTATTCCAGGCATAAATATGGCTACAACCTTCGTTTCTGTATTTATTTGGTCGCGTTCTCCTGGAGTTATAGCTTTGCGCTGGCACATTTAGTGTGTCCTGTTCTCAGGATCTTTAAGTGATTCTGGAGACGTCGTTCTAGATCTCTTCAGTGAGGAGCTGGGTGTCCACTCACCTGTTTAAGGTAGATTGAATTTTCTTGGACCGCAAAGAAGGCTTTCGACACAGTACCGCATAAGAGATTGGTACAAAAGCTACAGAAACAGGCAGGAATAGAGCTGCAATGGACCAGAGAATACCTGACAGGAAGGAAACAACGAACCCGGTGAAAGTTTAAGGCTTAGACTCAATGAACATTCTCTCTTGCACTACTTTTTTTGCAAATGAGAGGGAAGAGAACCTCTGCTTATCAGACGGGGCTGACCCAGCCCTCATCTATCCTGGAGAGTAAATTAAATTTGCAGCTTGGAAGATCAAATTCTCTCCCTGCCTTTCTTGCTTGATGAAAAATGCTAGCCAGTAGTGGATGGGAAGTTATAAGCGCCGAGGTATGGTGATCATCTTGATCCTTGATGGTAAAACATCGTTAGTGAAGGATCAAAGTAAGCAAGAATAAATTTTGATTTTTTTTTTTTACACATCAGTTTTACAAGCTAAGAACTGTTTCACTACTTCAGCTTATTTTCAAAGCATAGCTATATCTTAAGATGTGCTATCATCCCCTGGATGCCACCTGCTTACTGTTAGGTGGCAAGGAGCTGGTGTGAGGAAACGTGCCCAACGTTTCCATCCGTGCCAGGGATCGAAACGCGGACATTCAGTGCGTGTGCTGACTGTACTGCCAACCGAGCCACTCGAAACGCTCCAGGTCAGCATAAAAATGTCACTGGTATTATCTCATCCTCGCATCTCTCATCCAGGATGCTGGCCACAGTGGAATCTTATTCGCAGTTTACTTGTATTCAGAGTTCTCTGCACACTCGTGTCATAAACGATTCCATAAAGTGATTCCAGAGTGACTGATGTGTCTTCTCACCTAGCGTGAAGACTCGTGAGTTTTGTTTGTGTCTGGGCCAGATCTGTGTCCTGGGCCAGGTCTTTGTCCTGGGCCAGGTCTTTGTCCTGGGCCAGGTCTTTGTCCTGGGCCAGGTCTTTGTCCTGGGCCGGGTCTGTGTCCTGGGCCAGGTCTATGTCCTGGGCCAGGTCTTTGTCCTGGGCCAGGTCTTTGTCCTGGGCAGGTCTTTGTCCTGGGCCAGGTCTGTGTCCTGGGCCAGGTGTGTGTCTGGGCCAGGTCTCTGTCCTGGGCCAGGTCTGTCTGGGCCAGGTCTGTGTCTGGGCCAGGTCTGTGTCTGGGCCAGGTCTGTGTCCTGGGCCAGGTCTGTCTGGGCCAGGTCTGTGTCCCGTGTAAATAAAACGGTAGATACAGAGGTGAAAACTGATGTACCAAATGTGATCCATAGCACACTCTTCCCTTATGACTTTGAGCGCTACAATCATCAGATTGTCCCTGGGATGCTGCAGGCTCAGTGAACTCGACAGAGGAGCAGCAAACGATATAGACTCTGCAGGACGTGTTACGAAGATATCTCAGCGTCCACCTACCATACAATACGCGTCCGCTTAAGTACTAAAGCTATTTTTATTGAGCTTTTCTCCCCATAATACAAACACTATATTATATAAACATTATTACAATGCAGTATCCTGCATAATACCGAGGTTGAGACTAGGGAAAACACAAACACAAACACACATACTTACCTACCTCTTTCACTGTCTCCTGTGTCTATGGGGATCATGCTCCTCTCAGTGCAGCTTGGGGTACGCAGTTGGCTGTGACATATTTTAAACGTCTGTCTGCAAGTTTACCCTCCAGGACGCTGTTTCAGTTAACTGTATTAAAGTTTTTATTAACTGGCAATATTTTAACTTCGTAAATGGTCCAAGTTGGACCGAAACGTCGTCATAAGCTTCTCTCTTATGTACAGGTTATCTGTGTATTGTTCCAGTCACGGTATTGTGCCTTTTTGTTCTGTTTAACATTTAGTGCCTGATGTAAGTGTGGCTGAGTTTAATCACTGACGGTGTAACTACCGTGTCCGTGTATTTAATAGAGTGTAGCAGCGTTATATATATGTAATAGATTTCAGAATGATTATTTGGTCCCTGCGTTCTTTAAGTCATTCCTTCCTCCTCCAAACTTCTGCTTTGAACAGATAAGACAGTTGTAGATATAAATCCAAAATCTACCCCTGTTAACCCTCTCAGGACCTATTTCCTAGGCCTACAGTGCATCCAAATGTTCTTGCACTACCGTCCATAGGATGGATTTGAGGAGCACAAGAAACTAGCACCTTTTCTTTCTCGCTTCCTGCTCCTTTCCAGCTTGTCGCCTCTACACCTCTCACTCCTTTACATCCCGCACCTCTTCCTCCAGATCCACCTCCCGAAAACAGCTGTTGGCGGTTGACTCCTGTATCTACATACGCCGCTGTAACTTAGTGAGGATCAAGGCTCGTGAGGCCGCCAGAGAGGCGAGAGGCGGAACCCGAACTTCAGAACGTGACTCGAAGACTTCAAAAAGTAAAGCAAGAACATCAGAGAGTGAAGCAAAGGCTTCGAAAGGGAAGACACGAACGTCTGAAAGTGAAGCAAAGGCTTCGAAAGGGAAGACACGAACGTCTGAAAGTGAAGCAAAGGCTTCGAAAGGGAAGACACGAACGTCTGAAAGTGAAGCAAAGGCTTCGAAAGGGAAGACACGAACGTCTGAAAGTGAAGCAAAGGCTTCGAAAGGGAAGACACGAACGTCTGAAAGTGAAGCAAAGGCTTCGAAAGGGAAGACACGAACGTCTGAAAGTGAAGCAAAGGCTTCGAAAGGGAAGACACGAACGTCTGAAAGTGAAGCAAAGGCTTCGAAAGGTAAGACACGAACGTCTGAAAGTGAAACAAAGGCTTCAAAAGGGAAGACACGAACGTCTGAAAGTGAAACAAAGGCTTCAAAAGGGAAGACACGAACGTCTGAAAGTGAAACAAAGGCTTCAAGAGGGAAGACTCGAACCTTTGAAAGCGATTCTAAGACGTCGAGAAATGGGACACGAACATCAGAGTGTGAAAGAAAAGTTGCAGGAGATAAAGGAAATATTTCAGAGAGCGAATCGAAGCCCTCAAAAATTGGAATCAGAACATCTGAGAGTGAATCAAAGGCTTCAAAAAGTTATAGTAAGACCAGAACCTCTGAAAGTGATTCGAAGCCCAAAAGAAATAGGATCAGAACCTCTGAAAGTGCTGGTATGGCTAGAACTTCTGAAAGTGATCCGAAACCCTCAAGATATGGGATCAGAACCTCTGAGAGCGAATCAAAGTTTTCAAGAGATGGCGCTAAGAAACAAAAGCTCAAGTCTACGTCTTCCGACGATAGGATCAGGATGTCAGAAAGAGAATCAAAGGGCACTGAGGGTGGAGTCGAAGCCTCAAAGAGCGAAATCAAAGCATCAGCTAGCGAATCAAATGCTATAGAGAGCATTGTCAGAGCATCAGTCAGCGTATCAGAAGCCACAGAGAGTGGAACAATAGCATCAGAGGCCACAGAGAGTGGAACAATAGCATCAGAAGCCACAGAGAGTGGAACAATAGCATCAGAGGCCACAGAGATTGGAACAATAGCATCAGAAGCCACAGAGAGTGGAACAATAGCATTAGAAGCCACAGAGAGTGGAACAATAGCATCAGAGGCCACAGAGAGTGGAACAATAGCATCAGAGGCCACAGAGAGTGGAACAATAGCATCAGAGGCCACAGAGAGTGGAACAATAGCATCAGAGGCCACAGAGAGTGGAACAATAGCATCAGAGGCCACAGAGAGTAGAACAATAGCATCAGAAGCCACAGAGAGTGGAACAATAGCATCAGAAGCCACAGAGAGTGGAACAATAGCATCAGAGGCCACAGAGAGTAGAACAATAGCATCAGAAGCCACAGAGAGTGGAACAATAGCATTAGAAGCCACAGAGAGTGGAACAATAGCATCAGAGGCCACAGAGAGTGAAACAACAGCATCAGAGGCCACAGAGAGTGGAACAATAGCATCAGAGGCCACAGAGAGTGGAACAATAGCATCAGAGGCCACAGAGAGTGGAACAATAGCATCAGAGGCCACAGAGAGTGGAACAATAGCATCAGAGGCCACAGAGAGTGGAACAATAGCATCAGAGGCCACAGAGAGTGGAACAATAGCATCAGAGGCCACAGAGAGTGGAACAATAGCATCAGAAGCCACAGAGAGTGGAACAATAGCATCAGAAGCCACAGAGAGTGGAACAATAGCATCAGAAGCCACAGAGAGTGGAACAATAGCATCAGAAGCCACAGAGAGTGGAACAATAGCATCAGAGGCCACAGAGAGTGGAACAATAGCATCAGAAGCCACAGAGTATGGAACAATAGCATTAGAAGCCACAGAGAGTGGAACAATAGCATCAGAGGCCACAGAGAGCATCAGAGGCCACAGAGAGTGGAAAGCATCAGAGGCCACAGAGAGTGGAACAATAGCATCAGAGGCCACAGAGAGTGGAACAATAGCATCAGAGGCCACAGAGATTGGAACAATAGCCACAGAGAGTGGAACAATAGCATCAGAGGCCACAGAGAGTGGAACAATAGCATCAGAAGCCACAGAGAATGGAACAATAGCATCAGAAACAATAACATCAGAAGTCACAGAGAGTGGAACACTAGCATCAGAAGCCACAGAGAGTGGAACAATAGCATCAGAAGCCACAGAGAGTGGAACAATAGCATCAGAAGCCACAGAAAGTGGAACAATAACATCAGAAGCCACAGAGAGTGGAATAATAATATCAGAAGCCACAGAGAGTGGATCAATAGCACCAAAAGCCACAGAGAACGGAACAATAGCATCAGAAGCCACAGAGAACGGAACAATAGCATCAGAAGCCACAGAAAGTGGAACAATAACATCAGAAGCCACAGAGAGTGGAACAATAACATCAGAAGCCACAGAGAGTGGAACAATAACATCAGAAGTCACAGAGAGTGGAACAAGAGCACCAAAAGCCACAGAGAGTGGAACAATAGCATCAGCTGCCCCAGACAGTGGAACAATAGCATCAGAAGCCACAGAGAGTGAAACAATAGCATCAGAAGCCAGAGAGAGTGGAACGGTAACATCAGAAGCTACAGAGAGTGGAACAATAACATCAGAGAGCAAGTTCAGACCTTCAGAGCGTGGTGATATTACGTCAGAACTTCAGTCAAAGACTCTGAAGGAAACAGCCATAACCCAGAAAATCGAACCAGAAAGAAAAAATAAGGAAGGACAGGAGACGGCAAGAATCAGCAGCAAAGGAAGCAGCGAGAAGGAAGACTGTGTGGGAGGGGATGTCTCAGCAGCTACTACCAGTGAGGACAAGAAGACAGCGAGTACGAGAGGTACCCATGATAGTGCCCAGAAACGAGGAGGAAAGTTCACCTTGGAAGAAGGGTATGAGTTCAAGGGTTATATCTTGAAGTGCCCGAACGGTCCCTATGACTACGCGATCAAGCTCTGGGATGAAGGAAGGGTGAGTGTTGATTGTAGTGTGTCAGTGTTGTGGCCTGCCCTTGTGATATATTGTCTTGAAAATGGTATAAAACACCGATAAGTTGATTAAGACATATGTGCAACAGTTGATTATCTTCATTGTTGAAATGTTTCGCCTACACAGTAGGCTTCGTCAGTCAAATACAGAGGCAGCAGGTGTAGTAGTGAGATGGAGATTTATGAGTCCATCAGCCTAGAAAGATACACTTAAAGCCCTAATAATTTTAAAGGGGTGGACCAGTAAGCCAGCGGAAGGCGTCAGTCAGATAACCAAAAGCTCCAGCTGTGGGTCATCACATGGCTAAGACCCGCGTCAGGAAAAACTTGTCCTATTTCCTGACAAACCTTACATAACCTAACCTTCAGCCTGGAGAAGATTTGAGCTCCATGGAGTTGAACTCTTCTCCAGACTGAGGGACTGACCACCTCAAGTACTATTTCTCCAAGATTGACGGACTGATTGCATCACCACTTCACTGCTACATCTGCTGCCTCTGTATTAACTCAAGAAGCCTACTATGTAGGCGAAATATTTCAGCCATCAAGATACCCCGCAGCTGCACATGTCTTTAACCATCCACCATAATGTGTGTGTAACGTTACAAATACTGTGCGGGGGGGGGAGGGGGGATGGTGGGGGACTGATGAAGCTACACACTTGTTTCTGTTGTGAAAAGTAGTGACGCAAGTTATTGCCAGAGGTTGTTGTATGATCTTGTGTGGGACGGACCTGAATGTCTGCTGATCTTTCTGCTCTTCCTTTCAATGCTATTCTGTTTATCGGTCTTTTTTTCATTTGCCTCTTTGCTGCTTTCTTCTTTCTGAGTCCTCTCTCTCTCTCTCTCTCTCTCTCTCTCTCTCTCTCTCTCTCTCTCTCTCTCTCTCTCTCTCTCTCTCTCTCTCTCTCTCTCTCTCTCTCGTTCCGTTTGTGCCTTAACCTTTCTGGTCATCATAGTAATCTCAAGAGATTTCTTGAAAGTTTGCATTCATTTATTCCTTTTATTCTCTTCATCTTCCTCCTCCTCTTCATTTTTTATAATTCTGGAAAATATCTGAACATAATTGACCTGTCATACATTTTAGCGTACGATACCCATTATGTAATGATAACCTAGAAAGCCGTACCACAGCTAAGTTAGTCAATGACTCTCTATCTCCACCTTGACACATTCTTAACCTTTGTAACACAGGATGTTGCACTCGTAGGAGGCCCCAAGTTATCGTTTACTACAGATATACACACAACAGTGTTACAACTACGGGAGTACCAACTCGGGACACCTGCGTGTGCAACACTGTAGTTTATAACACTTGTAAATATTCCCTTTAAACCGCTTGTTACTCCTTTATTTGTCGCAATTTTCATCTATTATTTTGTCTGAGCTTCTGTTTTTTTTTACCATTTTTAACTATTTACTCCATTACTCCATCTTTCTAACGCCATCTTGCTTCATAGCTTCTCTATTACGCGAGTTTTTCGTTTTTATTGTTACGACTTCGCTAGATATTTGCAGCTCCCTAATTCTTCCTCTAGCACATATTATTTCTCAAGCGATTTCGTGTTTCACACTGGTGATTCCAGATTTATCTCTCACAGCTTCTCCTCACTCTGATATTACGTATCTCCTCCCTCACCCTGACATTTCACATTTCCTACCCAATCCTTCTCTGACTTTTCTACTGACTTCAATTTGCATTCCTATGCTGACACAACTTAACCTCACTCTTTTCATTCATAGCAACAGCAAAATCAAAGTAATTTTGATCACTATACTGCGCAAACGTTCCATATCGCCCACACTCGGTCACTACTGTTGACACAATCAAATATTGATCAATATTCTTGAAGGTTTTTTGGGTCACATTAAGTTGACACCATTTTAACCCCGAGGTGTGGCCCTTGGGCGGCCCCGTTCCTGCAGGAGGCGCCCGAAGAGCTTGAGAACTACCCCTTGGAGGAGGAGGAGGTGCCAGGACTGGTGGTGGACAGGAACGGTGACTACCTCACTGTAGCTTGTGGCTCTAACATCGCCTACGCCACGAGACAAAGCTTTCTCTCAGCTGGTGAGAACCTAAGTCTTCCTTCTCTACACAATACACACACACCCGGACATAGAGAGGAAATTACGACGACTTTTCGGTCCTGCTTGGACTATTTGAAAAGTCGGTGTGAATTTGTAAATGGTCCAAGTTTGACCGAAACGTCTTCGTAAGCTCCTCTCTCCTATTGTGCATTGTTCCATTCACGGTATTGTGCCTCTTTGTCCCCATCACTATAGTTTATGTTCCATTATTTTTTTAATCCCCAGGTTGTATGACCCCTACGGATTTATCGCTTACTCATGAACACAAACGAATCAAAATCCTGAATTAAACCCAGGTGCACCTGGGTATTTAAATTTAAATTTTGTATTTCATGATTTTTTCATTAATCTTTAAATAATATATACCATGATGAATAGGTAAAATTGGTCAATTAGCAAGAACTCGTTTAAAATTAAGTCCTTTCTAAAATTTTCTCTTTTACGTCTAAAGATAAATTTTTTTTCATTTACATTAATGTAAAAATTAATAATTTTATACCAAAAGAACCTTAGAAAACTTAAATAACCTTATTGTAACTAACCCAATGTAATTGAGTCGAAGCCAACTAAATATAATTTAGATAAGTTTGCAATAATTTCGCTTGCCTTATTCGGCAAGAAGAGCATTGCTATTCAAGCCAAAATCACAAGTTTTACCTATTCGGCACGATATATATATATATATATATATATATATATATATATATATATATATATTATATATATATATATATATATATATATATATATATATTATATATATATATATATATATATATATATTTATATATATATATATATATATATATATATATATATATATATATATATATATATATATATATAATGTATATATTATATATAATTTTTTTTTTAAATACAACACCCTCATTTTATTTTTAAACTATCTGGGACTTTCCTCCAAATTTATTTAATTTTTATGTTTTTATTGATTTATTTTTATTCATTCTTTGTGATTTATTTGGCCATTTTTTGTGGTAAAGGTTTAATTTATTAGCCATTGCGGACGTCATCTGAAATAGCCATTATATGATTTTAAATCATCAGAATTAAAGCTGGATAATTTAGCTACGACCTAAAGTCTTGTTTACAGAGTCGTGTGTGTTAGTGTCATCCAACTGAGATGTAAACAAAATGGTCTTTGAAGTTTGCTAAACGTGTTAATACTCCTAAGTTTATCTAGAAGCTCGGTGTATATACACCGAAAGACATGCACTCCCGGTGGATATACGCTGAGAGATATACGCCTCTTGTTGTATATACGTTCAGAAATATGCACTTCTTAGTGTGCATTCGCTGAGAGATATACGCCTCTCGGTGTATATATGCTGAGGAACATGCATTTCTCGGTATAAATACGCTGTGAGACATACACCTCTCATCGTATATACACAGAGAGACCGTCTGATGTATATACACAGAGACATAACGTCAATGTATATATCCTTTCCATTGTGCTACCCATCACAGAGGGTATTTAGCTAGTTAGGTGCTAACGTCGCTTCCTACAACTGCTTCCAGATGGTTCAAGTTTAGGTCGTTTGGTAGTTAGTGGTAGTTAGGGACCCCCTCCTGCCTTCCCTTGTCATTAACTGAGGTATCTTGGGAGAGCTAGCGGAGAGAGGGAACGGGAAGAGCTAATTGGAAAGGGAAAGGAGAGAGTGGGAGAGATTTGAAAATAAGGGGAAGGAAGTATGGAGGAAGGGTGGGGGATTAGAGAGAGAGAGAGAGAGAGAAAGAGAGAATGAAAGAGAGAGAATGAGAGTGTGTGAGTTAGTTCTTAGCTTGTAAATACAGTAAAGCTTGGTGTACCCTTGTAATTCCATTGTGTAAGAAAAAAAAAGAAAGGGAGGGGAAGGAAGAGAGATGGAGGAGTTTGAGAAAAAGTGAGACACATTCAAGGGACTACGATCATTAAGTATCCCTGAAGGAATACTTTCGAGTGGATACCGAAGTTTTTCCTGCTCTTCTTCCTCCAGTATTTTCATTAATAACTCGAGAACTCGGCGATCAAGACACTGGTAGCTGAGGATTCCTTTTAATGCGACATTTCTCCCGAGGTTAGGCTTGATCAAGTACGCAGGAATGAACAAATGCATCGCCTTATTGCCCACCATATGGTGGGCAATGTGGCGATGCAATTATGGCAATGCATTTGTGGCAGTGCATTTGTGGCAATGCAGTTGTGGCGATGCATTTGTGGTGGGTACCTATTGCCCATGTGGTGGGCAATAGGTGTAGGCAATATGTACATTCCATTGTTTTGTTTACTGGTTCTGGTGACGTGGATCAGTGCTGATGAGGTGGATCAGTGCTGGTGAGGTGGATCACTGCTGGTGAGGTAGATCACTGCTGGTGAGGTGGATCACTGCTGGTGAGGTGGATCACTGCTGCTTCCAAAAGGATTTCACCAGACGCCCTAAACCCAGAACTACTTGCACAGCAGGAATAATACAGCATACCGTGTGGTGGTTACGGTAGATTTTACGTTGGAGAGACTGGCAGAGACCCTCAGACACGCCTTCTGGAACATAAACATGCCTGCAAAAGGGATTAAACCAACAATCCATCCGTAGCCCATCGCCAGTCTTCCACGTCATGTTCTGGGAAAGAGCATATTGCTACACCACCAGAACGACAGCACCACCAAGAAAAACAGTGGAATGTAAAAATCTTATATCATAATTTTTAAAGGGGTGGAGGGGTAAGCCAGCGGAAGACCTCGGTCAGATGACCAAAAGCTCCAGCTGCGTGTTATCATATGAATAACACCCGCGTCAGGAAACGCCCTGTTTTCCGACAATCTTTGCCAAACCTAACCTAGTGGAATGTACATGATGACTGCACCAATTGCCCACATTGCCCACGATTTATATAGTAAGGATAATAAACTTATTCACCTGACTCCCACCAATACCTGACCTCACCAAGACTTGATCTCACAATTTATGACCTCGTATTTAACCTGTCTTTCTCCGAACCTGACCTCATGGCGCACAATACTCATTCTTTTATACTTGATAAAGCCAATGATGGGCGAAACGTTTTATTCAAAGAATTCTCTGCTACCTGGGTCCAACCAAAAGGGGAAATGGCAAATGGGTCTTTACTGGCTCAAAAATTGCTTAAATTGATTACACGGGTTGCTGGGAATCGAACCGGCGGTAGGAAAAAAAAAAGTTTACGAGTTCTCGGCTCTACCCAGGAAAGGGTTCGTCATTTCTCGCCTCGAGTTCGATCCCTCGCTATCAACTGCTGAGTTACAACAGAATATTACAGATCTAGGGTAACATATTATGCTAATTTTGTAATGATATTTTGTTACAATATTCTCATGATAATGATAATTTGCAGATAGGCCTAACATTATCATTGTTCCCATCCATGCCACTTTTTCTTCTTTACTGACTTCTTTCCCCATTCCTTCCCAGCTTTATTTCGCATCTAGTAAACCCTTTATCCTCTCTTTTATCCTCCCTTTTATCCCTCGTTTATCATCCACTTTATTCTCTCCTTTATCCCTTCCTTTATCCCTTTATCATCCCATTTATCCTCCCCTTTATCCTCCTTTTTAACTTCTCGTTTATTTTCCCTTTTATTCTCCCTTTGCTAACCTCACACAAAATAACTCATGGGATTTTTTTCTTCTCTTGTCTCCTCAATCGTTCCTAGATTTTGCGACCTATTCCCTCGTATGAAGTCAGTCTTCTACTGCTCTCTTCTATCTATCCTCTTCTACCCCCTCTCCCCATTTATCTGTCTAGCCTTTCCTTTACGCCTGTCTCCCCATCTCCCTGTTATCACTTTCTCCCCATCTCCCTGTTATCACTGTCTCCCCATCTCCCTGTTATCACTGTCTCCCCATCTCCCTGTTATCACTGTCTCCCCATCTCCTTGTTATCACTGTCTCCCCATCTCCCTGCTATCAATGTCTCCCCATCTCCCAGTTATCACTGTCTCCCCATCTCCCTGTCATCACTCCGTCTCCCCATCTAAGCTCATGACTGACCCTCGTCGCCCCTCCTTCAGGTGTTAACCCAGACCTCTTGGTACTGCCCTTCAGTCGTCTCCGTGTGTCGCTGACCAGGGCACTCACCCGCCCTCAGGAAGTGCCCGCTGCTGCCTGGGTGGCTCACCCTACGCAGATCCTCATCCTTGCTCACCCACCCACTCACCAGAGCCACCCACAGTAATACTGTGGGGGACTGTGTGTGGGAGTGATCGCCAATCTACATACTCAGTAAACATTAAATGCCCTATTCAATATTTTTCGTGTATCTGTGACTAAGAAATATTGTATTTTCTATTATTACAAGAAGTATTTACAAGAATAAAACAGAATAATACTGTGTGGGAGGGATCAGCAGTCTTTTTAGTAAATATTAATTTAAATAGCATTAACCTTGGTAACTAATACCGATGAATTGGTTTAAACATTTGAATAAACACTAGGACATATTTTTTAGAAAAATTTTCGGTCCTGAGACCTTGATCAAGGTCTCAGGACCGAAACGTTTCCTAATAAACATGTCCTAATGCTTCCTCACCTGCCTTTTTAAATTAAATGCCCTATATAATACCTATTATTTCTGTTTGTGTGACTAACACACACAGTATTGTCTCATATTGTCCTCATATCAGACATAAACAGAGATATACACCACAGCACCGTATCATCCTTTGCGGATGATACTAGGATCTGCATGAGGCTGTCATCTGCTGAGGACGCGGTTAACCTCCAAGAAGATATAAACAAAGTTTTCCAGTGGGCAACGGTAAACAATATGATGTTCAATGAGGACAAATTCCAACTACTCCGTTATGGAAAACTGGAGGAGATAATAACTAGAACAGAGTATACTACTGACTCCGGCCATACAATAGAGCGGAAAAATAATGTAAGGGACCTGGGAGTAGTAATGTCTGAGGATCTCACTTTCAAGGATCACAACAGTGCCACGATCGCACGTGCAAAGAAAATGATAGGATGGATAATGAGAACTTTCAAAACGAGAGATGCCAAACCCATGATGATCCTTTTCAAATCACTTGTTCTCTCTAGGCTGGAATACTGCTGTACATTAACATCTCCATACAAAGCAGGTGAAATCGCAGATCTAGAGAGTGTACAGAGATCCTTTACTGCACGTATAAGTTCTGTCAAGCACCTTAACTACTGGGAACGCTTGAAAGCACTTGACTTGTACTCGTTGGAACGCAGGAGGGAGAGATATATCATAATCTACACTTGGAAAATCTTGGAAGGAATGGTCCCAAATCTGCACACAGAAATCACTCCCTACGAAAGTAAAAGACTGGGCAGGCGATGCAAAATGCCCCCAATAAAAAGTAGGGGCGCCATTGGTACACTAAGGGAAAGCACCATAAGTGTCCGGGGCCCAAAACTGTTCAACAGCCTCCCATCAAGCATTAGGGGAATTGCCAATAAACCCCTGGCTGCCTTCAAGAGAGAGCTGGACAGATACCTAAAGTCGGTGCCGGATCAGCCGGGCTGTGGCTCGTACGTCGGACTGCGTGCGGCCAGCAGTAACAGCCTAGTTGATCAGGCCCTGATCCATCGGGAGGCCTGGTCATGGACCGGGCCGCGGGGGCGTTGATCCCCGGAATAACCTCCAGGTAACCTCCAGGTAGTTCATGCAACATCTGCACTAAATAACACACTCTTAAGAGTGGAATGTCAGTTGCAGCATTGATCAAGTCTCAGACTTAAGTGTTGCATCACTACTCTCTCCCATGAAGTGTGATATGTCTTTCATGCACTAAACCATAACTTTCTGTTCTTGACACATGTGGTTATATATCCTCGTCACGTATCCTCGTCACGTATCCTCGTCACGTATCCTCGTCACGTATCCTCGTCACGTATCCTCGTCAAGTATCCTCGTCACGCATCCTCGTCACGCATCCTCGTCACGTATCCTCGTCACGTGTCCTCGTCACGTATCCACGTCACGTATCCTCGTCACGTATCCTCGTCACGTATCCTCGTCACGTATCCTCGTCACGTATCCTCGTCACGTATCCTCGTCACGTATCCTCGTCAAGTATCCTCGTCAAGTGTCCTCGTCAAGTGTCCTCGTCACGTATCCTCGTCACGTATCCTCGTCACGTATCCTCGTCAAGTGTCCTCGTCAAGTGTCCTCGTCACGTATCCTCGTCACGTATCCTCGTCACGTATCCTCGTCAAGTATCCTCGTCAAGTATCCTCGTCAAGTATCCTCGTCACGTATCCTCGTCACGTATCCTCGTCAAGTATCCTCGTCAAGTATCCTCGTCAAGTATCCTCGTCACGTATCCTCGTCACGTATCCTCGTCACGTATCCTCGTCACGTATCCTCGTCAAGTATCCTCGTCACGTATCCTCGTCACGTATCCTCGTCAAGTATCCTCGTCAAGTGTCTCGCGTCATGTTTCAATTTATTCAAACATTTCCATATATTTTTTTGCCAATTTATCGTTCCTTTGTAATTAAAATACTTTTTCTTAGTCTTCATGCTGAAGAATTTTCTCCAATACTTTTTTTGGGACAAACTTTGAAAATTCTTGAAAGAATTTATCCCATAGTGAAGGAATTTCTCGGCCTCTCGTAAGAAAGTGTCGGAAATATGACATCATTCGTTATATACCTCCTGAGGTACGATATCCTTCGTTATATACCTCCTGAGGTACGATATCCTTCGTTATATACCTCCTGAGGTACGATATCCTTCGTTATATACCTCCTGAGGTACGATATCCTTCGTTATATACCTCCTGAGGTACGATATCCTTCGTTATATACCTCCTGAGGTACGATATCCTTCGTTATATACCTCCTGAGGTACGATATCCTTCGTTATATATCTCCTGAGGTACGATATCCTTCGTTATATACCTCCTGAGGTACGATATCCTTCGTTATATACCTCCTGAGGTACGATATCCTTCGTTATATACCTCCTGAGGTACGATATCCTTCGTTATATACCTCCTGAGGTACGATATCCTTCGTTATATACCTCCTGAGGTACGATATCCTTCGTTATATACCTCCTGAGGTACGATATCCTTCGTTATATACCTCCTGAGGTACGATATCCTTCGTTATATACCTCCTGAGGTACGATATCCTTCGTTATATACCTCCTGAGGTACGATATCCTTCGTTATATACCTCCTGAGGTACGATATCCTTCGTTATATACATACAGAAGAATGGTATATTTTATATACGTCTGTCTGCCTGAAGATTTTTTTCGGGGGTCAATGCCTCCACGGGCTAGGCCCAGACCAGGCCCAGACCAGTCCCAGACCAGGCTCAGACCAGTCCCAGACCAGGCTCAGACCAGTCCCAGACCAGGCCCAGACCAGTCCCACCACGCAAGAACATTATCTGGCTCCCTCTTATAGACCCCCAGGAATCAAGAGCCTTTAACTGGCATCAAGGCAGCTTCCAGGCAGCTTCCAAGAACGGCGAGAACTCAGATCAGTTTTCCAGCTCAGTCTGAGAAATACTTTCGGGACAGTTATAGGGACTGATATTGTATAATTTGCAGGAAGGTAATATAATCTGTTATTGTAGTTACTTTAAATAAAAATGTAATCCAGGAAAATGCTTCACATCGTTAAGGTCTAATTAAAAGCGTTCTGTTATATTTAATTTGAAATCCCATTGATAATTGCAATTGTATTCGCTGTACTGCAGTGTGATGTTGCATGAGAACAGTGAATGTTGCAGCTACTGTGAGCTACGTTGAATGTTCTTGATGAATGTTGCGACTATGTTTCATACTGAATGTTCAGTGTTGTTCAGCAACACTGAACATTCAGAAAAACTTTGAAAAACAACTCACTAATTTAGCCGTTTATTTGTTGCAGGTGAGATCACAGGAGTAACTTGAAGGCCTCTCTCTCTCTCTCTCTCTCTCTCTCTCTCTCTCTCTCTCTCTCTCTCTCTCTCTCTCTCTCTCTCTCTCTCTCTCTCTCTCTCTCTCTCTCTCTCTCTTTCTCTCTCTCTTTCTCTCTCTCTTTCTCTCTCTCTCTCTCTCTCTCTCTCTCTCTCTCTCTCTCTCTCTCTCTCTCTCTCTCTCTCTCTCTCTCTCTCTCTCTCTTTCTCTCTCTCTCTCTTTTTCTCTCCCTCTCTTTCTCTCTTTCTCTCTCTCTCTCTCTCTCGATACATCGTTATCTGTTTACTGTTGTGGATAGAATTAACGGCTCGCTGTCCTCCTGTTTGCCGCTGCTGAAGGAAATGACGTCACTACTACTGTTTCTGCCTGTTGAGGGTAATAACGGCAAGCGCTGCTTCTGTTTACTGCTTCTGAAGGAATTAACGGCATCACCCTTCCCTGTTTCTGTTAATGGTAACAGCATGCTCTCTTGTTTACGACTGTTGAGTCTTAACGGCATCTTCTGTTTACTTCTGTTTATGAAACTAACGGCACCGCTCCTGTTTACTGCTGTTGAAGAAACGGCACCTCTCTTGTTGACAGCCGCTGAGGAACCTAACAGTACCTCTCCTGTTTCCGCTGTTAAATAAACGGCACCTCTCCTGTTTACCGCTGTTGAAGAAACGGTACCTCTCCTGTTTTCCGCCGTTGTGGAAACGGTACCTCTCCTGTTTACCGCCGTTGTGGAAACGACATCTCTCCTGTTTACCGCTGTTGAAGAAACGGTACCTCTCCTGTTTACCGCCGTTGTGGAAACGGTACCTCTCCTGCTTACCGTCGTTGTGGAAACGGTACCTCTCCTGTTTACCGCCGTTGTGGAAACGACATCTCTCCTGTTTACCGCTGTTGAAGAAACGGTACCTCTCCTGTTTACCGCCGTTGTGGAAACGGTACCTCTCCTGTTTGCCACTGTTGTGAAAAAGGCAACTCTCCTGTTTTACAATTTTTATTATTTAAAATTAGTAATAATGACTATAAATACATCAGGATAATACATCATGTAATATCTCAAAATATTAATATCGTTTTGTCTATCGGTAATAAAATATTTTTGGAATTTTTAAGGATTTTATTTTCAAAATGGAAATTTTTGTATAACCGATTTTTTAGCCATGGTAATTTTACAGAGCTGGGATAGATGTGGGATAGATGTGGGATAGATGTGGGATAGATGTGGGATAGATGTGGGATAGATGTGGGATAGATGTGGGATAGATGTGGGATAGATGTGGGATAGATGTGGGATAGATGTGGGATAGATGTGGGATAGATGTGGGATAGATGTGGGATAGATGTGGGATAGATGTGGGATAGATGTGGGATAGATGTGGGATAGATGTGGGATAGATGTGGGATAGATGTGGGATAGATGTGGGATAGATGTGGGATAGATGTGGGATAGATGTGGGATAGATGTGGGATAGATGTGGAATAGATGTGGGATAGATGTGGAATAGATGTGGGATAGATGTGGAATAGATGTGGGATAGATGTGGGATAGATGTGGGATAGATGGAATAGATGTGGGATAGATGTGGGATTGTGGGATAGATCGGATAGATGTGGGATAGAATAGATGTTAGATGTGGAATAGATGTGGGATAGATGTGGGATAGATGTGGGATAGATGTGGAATAGATGTGGGATAGATGTGGGATAGATGTGGGATAGATGTGGGATAGATGTGGGATAGATGTTAGATGTATAGATGTGGGATAGATGTGGGATAGATGTGGGATAGATGTGGGATAGATGTGGGATAGATGTGGGATAGATGTGGGATAGATGTGGGATAGATGTGGAATAGATGTGGGATAGATGTGGAATAGATGTGGGATAGATGTGGGATAGATGTGGGATAGATGTGGAATAGATGTGGGATAGATGTGGGATAGATGTGGAATAGATGTGGGATAGATGTGGAAATAGATGTGGGATAGATGTGGAATAGATGTGGGATAGATGTGGGATAGATGTGGGATAGATGTGGAATAGATGTGGGATAGATGTGGGATAGATGTGACATAGAGGTGGGATAGTAGATGGATAAATGTGGGTTAGTAGAGGGATAGATGTGGCATAGAGGTGGGTTAGTAGAGGGATAGATGTGGCATAGAGGTGGCTTAGTAGAGGGATAGATGTGGCATAGAGGTGGGTTAGTAGAGGGATAGATGTGGCATAGAGGTGGGTTAGTAGAGGGATAGATGTGGCATAGAGGTGGGTTAGTAGAGGGATAGATGTGGCATAGAGGTGGGTTAGTAGAGGGATAGATGTGGCATAGAGGTGGGTTAGTAGAGGGATAGATGTGGCATAGAGGTGGGTTAGTAGAGGGATAGATGTGGCATAGAGGTGGGTTAGTAGAGGGATAGATGTGGCATAGAGGTGGGTTAGTAGAGGGATAGATGTGGCATAGAGGTGGGTTAGTAGAGGGATAGATGTGGCATAGAGGTGGGTTAGTAGAGGGATAGATGTGGCATAGAGGTGGGTTAGTAGAGGGATAGATGTGGCATAGAGGTGGGTTAGTAGAGGGATAGATGTGGCATAGAGGTGGGTTAGTAGAGGGATAGATGTGGCATAGAGGTGGGTTAGTAGAGGGATAGATGTGGCATAGAGGTGGGTTAGTAGAGGGATAGATGTGGCATAGAGGTGGGTTAGTAGAGGGATAGATGTGGCATAGAGGTGGGTTAGTAGAGGGATAGATGTGGCATAGAGGTGGGTTAGTAGAGGGATAGATGTGGCATAGAGGTGGGTTAGTAGAGGGATAGATGTGGCATAGAGGTGGGTTAGTAGAGGGATAGATGTGGCATAGAGGTGGGTTAGTGATAGATGTGGCATAGAGGTGGGTTAGTAGAGGGATAGATGTGGCATAGAGGTGGGTTAGTAGAGGGATAGATGTGGCATAGAGGTGGGTTAGTAGAGGGATAGATGTGGCATAGAGGTGGGTTAGTAGAGGGATAGATGTGGCATAGAGGTGGGTTAGTAGAGGGATAGATGTGGCATAGAGGTGGGAGTCAGAGTTGAGATAGTTGAGAATTAACTTTTTTTATCATCGCGTGTGTTATCCTGGCGTGTGTTATCCTGGCGTGTGTTATTCTGGCATGTGTTATCCTGGCATGTGTTATCCTGGCGTGTGTTATCCTGGCGTGTGTTATCCTGGCGTGTGTTATCCTGGCGTGCGTTATCCTGACTTGCGTTATCCTGGTGTGTCTTATCCTGGCATGCTATTCTGGCGTGTGCTATCCTGGCGTGTGTTATCCAGGCGTGTGTTATCCTGGCGTGTGTTATCCTGACATGTGTTATCCTGGCGTGTGTTATCCTGGCGTGTTATTCTGGCGTGTTATCCTGGTATGTGCTATCCTGGCGTGTGTTATCCTGGCGTGTGTTATCCTGGCGTGTGTTATTCTGGCGTGTGTTATCCTGGCGTGTGTTATCCTGGCATGTGTTATCCTGGCGTGTGTTATCCTGGCATGTGTCATCCTGGCGTGTGTTATCCTGGCGTGTGTTATCCTGGCGTGTGTTATCCTGGCGTGTGTTATCCTGGCGTGTGTTATCCTGGCGTGTGTTATCCTGGCGTGTTATCCTGGCGTGTGTTATTCTGGCGTGTGTTACCCTGGCATGTGTTATCCTGGCGTGTGTTATTCTGGCGTGTGTTTTCCTGGCATGTGTTATCCTGGCGTGTGTTATCCTGGCGTGTGTTATCCTGGCGTGTGTTATCCTGGCGTGTTATCCTGGCGTGTGTTATTCTGGCGTGTGTTATTCTGGCGTGTGTTATTCTGGCGTGTGTTATCCTGGCGTGTGTTATCCTGGCGTGTGTTATCCTGGCGTGTGTTATCCTGGCGTGTGTTATCCTGGCGTGTGTTATCCTGGCGTGTGTTATTCTGGCGTGTGTTATTCTGGCGTATCTTATCCTGGCGTGTGTTATCCTGGCGTGTGTTATCCTGGCGCGTGTTATCCTGGCGTGTGTTATCCTGGCGTGTGTTATCCTGGCGCGTGTTATCCTGGCGTGTGTTATCCTGGCGTGTGTTATCCTGGCGTGTGTTATCCTGGCGTGTGTTATCCTGGCGTGTGTTATCCTGGCGTGTGTTATCCTGGCGTGTGTTATCCTGGCGTGTGTTATCCTGGCGTGTGTTATCCTGGCGTGTGTTATCCTGGCGTGTGTTATCCTGGCGTGTGTTATCCTGGCATGTGTTATCCTGGCGTGTGTTATCCTGGCGTGTGTTATCCTGGCGTGTGTTATCCTGGCGTGTGTTATCCTGGCGTGTGTTATCCTGGCGTGTGTTATCCTGGCGTGTGTTATCCTGGCGCGTGTTATCCTGGCATGTGTTATCCTGGCATGTGTTATCCTGGCGTGTGTTATCCTGGCGTGTGTTATCCTGGCGTATGTTATCCTGGCGCGTGTTATCCTGGCATGTGTTATCCTGGCGTGTGTTATCCTGGCATGTGTTATCCTGGCGCGTGTTATCCTGGCGTGTGTTATCCTGGCGTGTGTTATCCTGGCGTGTTATCCTGGCATGTGTTATCCTGGCGTGTGTTATCCTGGCGTGTGTTATCCTGGCGTGTGTTATCCTGGCGTGTTATCCTGGCATGTGTTATCCTGGCGCGTGTTATCCTGGCGTGTGTTATCCTGGCGTGTGTTATCCTGGCGTGTTATCCTGGCATGTGTTATCCTGGCGTGTGTTATCCTGGCGTGTGTTATCCTGGCGTGTGTTATCCTGGCGTGTGTTATCCTGGCATGTGTTATCCTGGCGCGTGTTATCCTGGCGTGTGTTATCCTGGCATGTTATCCTGGCGTGTGTTATCCTGGCGTGTGTTATCCTGGCGTGTGTTATCCTGATATTAAACTGTGCAAATATATAACAAGTCTAGATCACTGGTTATATTAAGATATTTATTGTTTAAAATATATCAGAAAACACTACTGGTATTTATATAGTCAGAAATCTTGTTCTAATGAACTAAAACTTTGTCCTGGTAAGTTGAAGCTTTGTCCTGGTAAGCTGAGACTGTCCTGGTAAGCTGAGACTGTCCTGGTAAGCTGAGACTGTCCTGGTAAGCTGAGACTGTCCTGGTAAGCTGAGGCTGTCCTGGTAACTGAGTCCTGGTAAGCTGAGAGCTGAGTCCTGGTAAGCTGAGACTGTCCTGGTAAGCTGAGACTGTCCTGTAAGCCTGTTAAGCTGAGCTGAGGACTGTCCTGGTAAGCTGAGTCTGTCCTGGTAAGCTGAGACTGTCCTGGTAAGCTGAGACTGTCCTGGTAAGCTGAGGCTGTCCTGTTAAGCTGAGGCTGTCCTGGTAAGCTGAGACTGTCCTGGTAAGCTGAGACTGTCCTGGTAAGCTGAGACTGTCCTGGTAAGCTGAGACTGTCCTGGTAAGCTGAGACTGTCCTGGTAAGCTGAGGCTGTCCTGGTAAGCTGAGGCTGTCCTGGTAAGCTGAGACTGTCCTGGTAAGCTGAGGCTGTCCTGGTAAGCTGAGGCTGTCCTGGTAAGCTGAGACTGTCCTGGTAAGCTGAGGCTGTCCTGGTAAGCTGAGGCTGTCCTGGTAAGCTGAGACTGTCCTGGTAAGCTGAGACTGTCCTGTTAAGCTGAGACTGTCCTGGTAAGCTGAGGCTGTCCTGGTAAGCTGAGACTGTCCTGGTAAGCTGAGGCTGTCCTGGTAAGCTGAGACTGTCCTGGTAAGCTGAGACTGTCCTGGTAAGCTGAGACTGTCCTGGTAAGCTGAGACTGTCCTGGTAAGCTGAGACTGTCCTGGTAAGCTGAGACTGTCCTGGTAAGCTGAGACTGTCCTGGTAAGCTGAGACTGTCCTGGTAAGCTGAGACTGTCCTGGTAAGCTGAGACTATCCTGGAGCTGGCTGTAGAAAGCTGAGACTGGTAAGCTGAGACTGTCCTGGTAAGCTGAGACTGTAAGCTGAGACTGTCCTGGTAAGCTGAGACTGTCCTGTTAAGCTGAGACTGTCCTGGTAAGCTGAGACTGTCCTGGTAAGCTGAGACTGCCCTGGTAAGCTGAGACTGTCCTAGAAAGCTGAGACTGTCCTGGTAAACTGAGACTGTCCTGGTAAGCTGAGACTGTCCTAGAAAGCTGAGACTGTCCTAGTAAGCTGAGACTGTCCTAGTAAGCTGAGACTTGAGCATACACTGGGGTGAAATATTTATTTACCTAAATAGTTTGAAGTTGTCCTTAGAGAATGGCTGGCCTGGTGGGCCCAACAGAGCAGCATCAGTTTTATCGAGGTCAGCAGGACCTGGGTATTTACTATGCCTTGGTCCATAGATATTCTGACGTGGGTCTTTGTACTAAAATGACTTTTAAGGTTAATTCTTACCCGGGTCTTGTCAGATAATCCTTTTAAGATGATTGTTTAAGGGTGTTCTGACAAGGGTGTTGTGTCAGCAACACCCTTGTCAGAACACCTTGTCACCAGTATTCTGACATCTGTTGGCCAGGTTTCTGACACTCCAATTTAAAAAAACTCGCCCCAATCACTTATTAGAAGACATTTCTCCCTGTAGTGAAGACGAGGGCGTATCCCTCAGCCCCGGCCACCAGCTTCCGAGGGAGGATCCTGCTCCTCTCTGTGAACTTCGTGTACACTGCCTCAGTACCATAGTTCCCTACACTGCCTCAGTACCATAGTTCCCTACACTGCCTCAGTACCATAGTTCCCTACACTGCCTCAGTACCATAGTTCCCTACACTGCCTCAGTACCATAGTTCCCTACACTGCCTCAGTACCATAGTTCCCTACACTGCCTCAGTACCATAGTTCCCTACACTGCCTCAGTACCATAGTTCCCTACACTGCCTCAGTACCATAGTTCCCTACACTGCCTCAGTACCATAGTTCCCTACACTGCCTCAGTACCATAGTTCCCTACACTGCCTCAGTACCATAGTTCCCTACACTGTCAGTCATAGTTCCCTACACTGCCTCAGTACCATAGTTCCCTACACTGCCTCAGTACCATAGTTCCCTACACTGCCTACCATAGTTCCCTACACTGCCTCAGTACCATAGTTCCCTACACTGCCTCAGTACCATAGTTCCCTACACTGCCTCAGTACCATAGTTCCCTACACTGCCTCAGTACCATAGTTCCCTACACTGCCTCAGTACCATAGTTCCCTACACTGCCTCAGTACCATAGTTCCCTACACTGCCTCAGTACCATAGTTCCCTACACTGCCTCAGTACCATAGTTCCCTACACTGCCTCAGTACCATAGTTCCCTACACTGCCTCAGTACCATAGTTCCCTACACTGCCTCAGGACCCTAGTTCCCTACACTGCCTCAGTACCATAGTTCCCTACACTGCCTCAGTACCATAGTTCCCTACACTGCCTCAGTACCATAGTTCCCTTCACTGCCTCAGTACCATAGTTCCCTACACTGCCTCAGCACCATAGTTCCCTACACTGCCTCAGTACCATAGTTCCCTACACTGCCTCAGTACCATAGTTCCCTACACTGCCTCAGTACCATAGTTCCCTACACTGCCTCAGTACCATATACACTGCCTCAGTACCCCTACACTGCCTCAGTACCATAGTTCCCTACACTGCCTCAGTACCATAGTTCCCTACACTGCCTCAGTACCATAGTTCCCTACACTGCCTCAGTACCATAGTTCCCTACACTGCCTCAGTACCATAGTTCCCTACACTGCCTCAGTACCATAGTTCCCTACACTCACCATAGTCAGCACCATAGTTCCCTACACTGCCTCAGTACCATAGTTCCCTACACTGCCTCAGTACCATAGTTCCCTACACTGCCTCAGTACCATAGTTCCCTACACTGCCTCAGTACCATAGTTCCCTACACTGCCTCAGTACCATAGTTCCCTACACTGCCTCAGTACCATAGTTCCCTACACTGCCTCAGTACCATAGTTCCCTACACTGCCTCAGTACCATAGTTCCCTACACTGCCTCAGCACCATAGTTCCCTACACTGCCTCAGCACCATAGTTCCCTACACTGCCTCAGCACCATAGTTCCCTACACTGCCTCAGTACCATAGTTCCCTGCACTGCCTCAGTACCATATACCATAGTTCCCTACACTGCCTCAGCACCATAGTTCCCTCACACACCATAGTACCCTACACTGCCTCAGTACCATAGTTCCCTACACTGCCTCAGCACCATAGTTCCCTACACTGCCTCAGTACCATAGTTCCCTGCACTGCCTCAGTACCATAGTTCCCTACACTGCCTCAGTACCATAGTTCCCTACACCTCAATACCATAGTTCCCTACACTGCCTCAGTACCATAGTTCCCTACACTGCCTCAGTACCATAGTTCCCTACACTGCCTCAGTACCATAGTTCCCTACACTGCCTCAGTACCATAGTTCCCTACACTGCCTCAGTACCATAGTTCCCTACACTGCCTCAGTACCATAGTTCCCTACACTGCCTCAGTACCATAGTTCCCTACACTGCCTCAGTACCATAGTTCCCTTCACTGCCTCAGTACCATAGTTCCCTTCACTGCCTCAGTACCATAGTTCCCTTCGCTGCCTCAGTACCATAGTTCGCTACACTGCCTCAGTACCATAGTTCCCTTCACTGCCTCAGTACCATAGTTCCCTACACTGCCTCAGTACCATAGTTCCCTACACTGCCTCAGTACCATAGTTCCCTACACTGCCTCAGTACCATAGTTCCCTTCACTGCCTCAGTACCATAGTTCCCTACACTGCCTCAGTACCATAGTTCCCTACACTGCCTCAGTACCATAGTTCCCTACACTGCCTCAGTACCATAGTTCACTAGTCTGCCTCAGTACCATAGTTCCCTACACTGCCTCAGTACCATAGTTCCCTACACTGCCTCAGTACCATAGTTCCCTACACTGCCTCAGTACCATAGTTCCCTACACTGCCTCAGTACCATAGTTCCCTACACTGCCTCAGTACCATAGTTCCCTACACTGCCTCAGTACCATAGTTCCCTACACTGCCTCAGTACCATAGTTCCCTACACTGCCTCAGTACCATAGTTCCCTACACTGCCTCAGTACCATAGTTCCCTACACTGCCTAGGTCCCTACACTGCCTCAGTACCATAGTTCCCTACACTGCCTCAGTACCATAGTTCCCTACACTGCCTCAGTACCATAGTTCCCTACACTGCCTCAGTACCATAGTTCCCTACACTGCCTCAGTACCATAGTTCCCTACACTGCCTCAGTACCATAGTTCCCTACACTGCCTCAGCACCATAGTTCCCTACACTGCCTCAGTACCATAGTTCCCTACACTGTCTCAGTACCATAGTTCCCTACACTGCCTCAGTACCATAGTTCCCTACACTGCCTCAGTACCATAGTTCCCTACACTGCCTCAGCACCATAGTTCCCTACACTGCCTCAGTACCATAGTTCCCTACACTGTACCATAGTTCCCTACACGGCCTCAGTACCATAGTTCCCTACACTGCCTCAGTACCATAGTTCCCTACACTGCCTCACCATAGTTCCCTACACTGCCTCAGTACCATAGTTCCCTCAGTACCATAGTTCCCTACACTGCCTCAGTACCATAGTTACCTACACTTCCTCAGTACCATAGTTCCCTACACTGCCTCAGTACCATAGTTCCCTACACTGCCTCAGTACCATAGTTCCCTACACTGCCTCAGTACCATAGTTCCCTACACTGCCTCAGTACCATAGTTCCCTACACTGCCTCAGTACCATAGTTCCCTACACTGCCTCAGTACCATAGTTCCCTACACTGCCTCAGTACCATAGTTCCCTACACTGCCTCAGTACCATAGTTCCCTACACTGCCTCAGTACCATAGTTCCCTACACTGCCTCAGTACCATAGTTCCCTACACTGCCTCAGTACCATAGTTCCCTACACTGCCTCAGTACCATAGTTCCCTACACTGCCTCAGTACCATAGTTCCCTACACTGCCTCAGTACCATAGTTCCCTACACTGCCTCAGTACCATAGTTCCCTACACTGCCTCAGTACCATAGTTCCCTACACTGCCTCAGTACCATAGTTCCCTACACTGCCTCAGTACCATAGTTCCCTACACTGCCTCAGTACCATAGTTCCCTACACTGCCTCAGTACCATAGTTCCCTACACTGCCTCAGTACCATAGTTCCCTACACTGCCTCAGTACCATAGTTCCCTACACTGCCTCAGTACCATAGTTCCCTACACATAGTTCCCTACACTGCCTCAGTACCATAGTTCCCTACACTGCCTCAGTACCATAGTTCCCTACACTGCCTCAGTACCATAGTTCCCTACACTGCCTCAGTACCATAGTTCCCTACACTGCCTCAGTACCATAGTTCCCTACACTGCCTCAGTACCATAGTTCCCTACACTGCCTCAGTACCATAGTTCCCTACACTGCCTCAGTACCATAGTACACTGCCTCAGTACCATAGTTCCCTACACTGCCTCAGTACCATAGTTCCCTACACTGCCTCAGTACCATAGTTCCCTACACTGCCTCAGTACCATAGTTCCCTACACTGCCTCAGTACCATAGTTCCCTACACTGCCTCAGTACCATAGTTCCCTACACTGCCTCAGTACCATAGTTCCCTACACTGCCTCAGTACCATAGTTCCCTACACTGCCTCAGTACCATAGTTCCCTACACTGCCTCAGTACCATAGTTCCCTACACTGCCTCAGTACCATAGTTCCCTACACTGCCTCAGTACCATAGTTCCCTACACTGCCTCAGTACCATAGTTCCCTACACTGCCTCAGTACCATAGTTCCCTACACTGCCTCAGTACCATAGTTCCCTTAACCTCCTCAGTACCATAGTTCCCTACACTGCCTCAGTACCATAGCTCCCGACACTGTCTCAGTACCATAGTTCCCTACATAGTTCCCTACACTGCCTCAGTACCATAGTTCCCTACACATGTTCCTTCACTGCCTCAGTACCATAGTTCCCTACACTGCCTCAGTACCATAGTTCCCTACACTGCCTCAGTACCATAGTTCCCTACACTGCCTCAGTACCATAGTTCCCTACACTGCCTCTACCATAGTACCAGTACCATAGTTCCCTACACTGCCTCAGTACCAGTTCCCTACACCATAGTTCCCTACACTGCCTCAGTACCATAGTTCCCTACACTGCCTCAGTACCATAGTTCCCTACACTGCCTCAGTACCATAGTTCCCTACACTGCCTCAGTACCATAGTTCCCTACACTGCCTCAGTACCATAGTTCCCTACACTGCCTCAGTACCATAGTTCCCTACACTGCCTCAGTACCATAGTTCCCTACACTGCCTCAGTACCATAGTTCCCTACACTGCCTCAGTACCATAGTTCCCTACACTGCCTCAGTACCATAGTTCCCTACACTGCCTCAGTACCATAGTTCCCTACACTGCCTCAGTACCATAGTTCCCTACACTGCCTCAGTACCATAGTTCCCTACACTGCCTCAGTACCATAGTTCCCTACACTGCCTCAGTACCATAGTTCCCTACACACTGTTCCCTTCACTGCCTCAGTACCATAGTTCCCTACACTGCCTCAGTACCATACCATAGTTCCCTACACTGCCTCAGTACCATAGTTCCCCATAGTTCCATACACTGCCTCAGTACCATAGTTCCCTACACTGCCTCAGTACCATAGTTCCCTACACTGCCTCAGTACCATAGTTCCCTACACTGCCTCAGTACCATAGTTCCCTACACTGCCTCAGTACCATAGTTCCCTACACTGCCTCAGTACCATAGTTCCCTACACTGCCTCAGTACCATAGTTCCCTACACTGCCTCAGTACCATAGTTCCCTACACTGCCTCAGTACCATAGTTCCCTACACTGCCTCAGTACCATAGTTCCCTACACTGCCTCAGTACCATAGTTCCCTACACTGCCTCAGTACCATAGTTCCCTACACTGCCTCAGTACCATAGTTCCCTACACTGCCTCAGTACCATAGTTCCCTACACTGCCTCAGTACCATAGTTCCCTACACTGCCTCAGTACCATAGTTCCCTACACTGCCTCAGTACCATAGTTCCCTACACTGCCTCAGTACCATAGTTCCCTACACTGCCTCAGTACCATAGTTCCCTACACTGCCTCAGTACCATAGTTCCCTACACTGCCTCAGTACCATAGTTCCCTACACTGCCTCAGTACCATAGTTCCCTACACTGCCTCAGTACCATAGTTCCCTACACTGCCTCATGTCCATAGTTCACTACACTGCCTCAGTACCATAGTTCCCTACACTGCCTCAGTACCATAGTTCCCTACACTGCCTCAGTACCATAGTTCCCTACACTGCCTCACCATAGTTCCCTCACTGCCTACCATAGTTCCCTACACTGCCTCAGTACCATAGTTCCCTACACTGCCTCAGTACCATAGTTCCCTACACTGCCTCAGTACCATAGTTCCCTACACTGCCTCAGTACCATAGTTCCCTACACTGCCTCAGTACCATAGTTCCCTACACTGCCTCAGTACCATAGTTCCGTACACCATGTTCCCTCAGTACCATAGTTCCCTACACTGCCTCAGTACCATAGTTTCCCTACACTGCCTCAGTACCATAGTTCCCTACACTGCCTCAGTACCATAGTTCCCTACACTGCCTCAGTACCATAGTTCCCTACACTGCCTCAGTACCATAGTTCCCTCACTGCCTACCATAGTTACACCCTCACACATAGTTCCCTCAGTCAGTACCATAGTTCCCTACACTGCCTCAGTACCATAGTTCCCTACACTGCCTCCTACACTGCTCAGTACCATAGTTCCCTACACTGCCTCAGTACCATAGTTCCCTACACTGCCTCAGTACCATAGTTCCCTACACTGCCTCAGTACCATAGTTCCCTACACTGCCTCAGTAACATAGTGCCTCAGTACCATAGTTCCCTACACTGCCTCAGTACCAT